>NW_022631059.1:4690699-5144481 GCF_010015895.1 Lontra canadensis | reverse complement strand
GGGGGAACGATCCTCCCGTAGAAGCCGGGACACAGAGGCCACCATAAGGATTTTGGTTTGGTTTTTAAATTTTTTGTTGAAAATAGTTATAGATTCACAGAACGTTGCAAAGAAATGTGCCCCTTCCCCACCCCGCCCAAGGGTCCCATCTTACGCGTCCACGGCACAATATCCAACCCAGCAAACGGCCAGAGGGACAACTCGGGATTCTCAGATCGTCACCATCACACACACGCCTCTGCGCGCCTGTGAGCACGCCTGTCCCACATGCAGACCTGCGTACCTGGCAGCACAGTCAGGACACCGCAGTCGCCTTGCCACGGGGCCCCTCGTGCTCCGCTCCCAGCCGTGCCCCGCCTCCCGCAGAGGGCACCGGCCTCCTCCCCAGGACGCCGGCCAGGCTCCCGCCCCGTCTCCTCTCCATATGCAGGCCGCGTGGGCTCTGGTACTGCAGCCCGGAGCCCTGCGGATGGTTCCGAACCCTTACTGGTTCGGATCCCCAGGAGCTCACGCTCCAAGGGCCTCTGGGTTCACTACGTCAGCGGGTGCAGCCCCCCTCTGTGCTGGGAGCAGCCGCAGCCGGCGGAGCAGGGATGGCTCCCTGGGCGAGGGTCTGAGGTCGGGGGTCCCTCCGGACGAGGAACCAAGGCCGCAGGTTGCTGAGACCCTCGGAGGCTCCGCATTGTCAGGTTCACTTCCCTGAACCCCAGAACCCTACCTGGTGCCCCGGGGCGGCGACTGCTCACGCGAGACCCTCAAGCTTATGGATACATCATGGGTCAATCATGCATTTCTAAACGTAGGGAGAGGGTTGTAAGGCCTTTTGCTTTTAGGGACCCAGCAAGTCACTGGCTCTTGGCAGCTGGACGCGGGACGGGTGTCCTCCCCCAAGGGGACAGCGCTCCCAGCTCCCTGCAGCCAGGAACGGGGCACACGTGTCTCAGCTTTCTAGAGAAGCCAGACCAGAGGGTAAGGAAAGTCTCCTGAGTTTTCAACAGCGGCAACTAATTAGAAAAAACGTTAAGCCGTCTTGTCAACAGAACAAAATTGATGCTGGGACCAGATTTGGCCCAAGCCAGCTGGTGGCCCTGACTCTGGGACATTTTCCCACTGATTCTCAGTATTCAGCCCCAGAGCGAGACAACACAGGGAGACTTGGGTGGTCGGCACTCACTTGGAAGCACTTGATTAAGCCATGGTTTTCCTCCAGTGAGAGTTCTGGAATGATGGTAATGAACGTTGGTGTCGTGCTCTGCGGCTCATGAAGCGGTGTCTTGGAATCACCCCCTGCGGCACAGGGCGGGGGAGCTTGTTGGAGGGCACGAGGCTGGGAGGCAGGTGCACGGAGCCAGGGGGGCGCAGGGCACCTAGGGGTTCCCCCCCCGAGCCCCCAGCGGCATGGCAGCTTCTTCACTGGGGCCGACTGAAGACACCGTGAGCTTTTCCGACTCGAGAGGGAAGAGCGGTTGATGCTGGCCCTCTGGACAGGAGACTGAAGCTCTGGAAGCTTCTTGAGGGACGTTCGTGTGGAATTTAGACTCGACCGTTCCAGCTGTGAGAGGAGCCCAAGCCCCATCGCTCCCCCAGAACAGTTTTCCTCGGCACCCTCCAACCAACCTCACCATACCCATTCCCCTCAACTCACACTCACGCTCCCGCAGGTACACACACGCTCTCCCTGCGTGTCCGTTCACATGCCCCATCTCTTGGCGAGCCCAGCTCCAAAGCAGCCTTCTTTCCGCTCTGCCCCCGGGGCCACCAGGACCCTCTGAGCCTCTCCTCCTCCTCCTTCTCCCAGTTGTCAGAACCCCTGAGTGGGTAGGGAGGAGGCTGGGCAGCTCTCGCAGGGCTGCGTGCACGGGCCACGGGCAGGAGTCGGGCTCTCTAGGAAGCCAATGGGGGGGCTCAAGCTGGGGGAGGGGTGACACCATCTAATCAATGTTTTAGAAAGTCCTTTTCTCCCTTTAATTCTTGTCTCACAGCTCTCGGTCCCTTCTGGGAGCTCCAGACGGTGCTTTCAACTTCATCGTGGTAACTGCGATCCTCACGCGTGGGGACGTCTGTACTTCTGTCTGCTCCGAGGGACCGCGGAGGGCGAAGGGCCGCTCCGTGGAGGGTGACAGCTGGCCTGGCCGCCGCCCCCGCCGGCAGGTCTGAGGGAGCCCCGATTGCATTCAGGCGGGTTGTACCACATATGCAGATGCTCCCTGGGGACCTATTTAGTCTGGACGATTTTAAACAGCCCAGGCTGAAGCGTAGGGAGATCCGTCTTTGGTTCGCTGACCTTGAGCATTTGGTCTAGAAGGAGGCCAAGATGTTGGCTTCTTCTTGTCAGACTGCACGTTCCAGCCTGGCTGGCAGCGAGTCCCTGCCCCGGCCGGCAGCTGCGAGCTCATGCCAGCTCCCCCTCGGCCCCAGGGCGGCCACGCTCTGGCCTCATGCTTCCTCGTCCATCCCGGACCGGGCCCACTTTGGAGGCCTCCTCCCTGGGACGTAAGCGTGGCCTCTCCTCCTATCACAGCTGTACTTTCCCCAGTGTAGCCGCGCACCAGAACACTCCCTCCCCAGCACATGATTTCTAGCACACCCTGTGTTTTCTCATCTCCTTTATCGGAATCGTCGTCATGTGTTTGCTCGCTTCCTGTTGGCCTCCCTCTGGGATGCAGCCCCGGGGAGCAGGGCCCTCTCGTTCAGCGCGGCCCCCAGAGCCTTGAACGGTACCCGGCATTCATCGGCTGGGTGAACCGGAAGGATCCAAACACCAACGTGCTTTGAAGCCCCGAGTCCCTGCCGTGCGCTGGAGTCCAGGCGCAGCTGATGCTCTTGCCCTTGGCAACAGTCTAACTCGCCCAGCTCTCTCTTCCCCATCCTGACCCCTGGGCGCGCCTTGAGCTCTCGCAAACGAGCGCTCTCTGACGTGCGGAGTTCCGGAGACGGGAGCAGGGCCCCACAGTTCGTGCGAACCTACAAGTCTTTTATCCTACTGTTTCAGCACCCGAGGCCTGCTTTCTTCTGAGAGTCACCTGGGGCCTGGCTCCAGCAATCTGCCAGGAAGTTAGAGACCACGCACCCCTCAGCTGGGAGACTGGACTTCCCTTGTTTTTGCAACATGAATTCCGAGGTGATTTTCCAATTACCAGCAGTGGCCAAAGCGAGGGAGACAAAAGACTGCTGAGTCTTTGCCTTGGCACGAACGGGCCCTCTCGCCGGCAGCAGCTGGGGGTTGTGTCTTAGTGATGAATGCGGGGAATCAGCGTCTTAAAAACCAATTAGCTTTCTGCTTCCTTCGCTCACGCGGGACGGTGCTGGGCAGGGGTCGGCTGCTCGAGAGTCGAGTTCAAACGGGGCCAGGCATGGAAGTTAAGCTAGCAGAACTGATGAAAGGAGCAGGCTTCAAGGACGTCCGTGCTCTGAACAGCCTCGAAATGTTCATCTCGTTTGATGGAACGCTTCTGAGTCGGAATTGTCAGGACAGACGTTAAGGACGCGGCAGACACTGATGCCTGTTCTAGGTCACCACGCCTGAGGACAGCACAGGGCTTTCATCTGTGAGGGGAAGTTTATCTGTACAGTTGCTACTGTCAGAAGTGTCCAATGTAGTCACGCTAATATTCATAAGGCCGCGGTTGTGTCTTTTTTGCAGTGGCTTGTGGGACGTTGGGCTTTGTTAATTGCTGTATTCTGTCTCGGGGTGACGGATGGCTCAGGGTGATGGGGGAGGTCATCAGAAGCTGTCATACGGGCTCAGGGCCTGACGTCTAGCCTTGCATGTCCAGAAATTGGATTGTCAGGACTCCGTGATGGAATAACGCAGGCCCAGAAGGTATTGGTGTGTGGACCAGGGGTGCCAAGGTCTTTATTTACAATAAACGCCCCTTTTTAGGGGGACAGACCCCACGTCTGCCATCCAGAGTGCCCCGTTCCTCACAGCTCCTGTGAGCAGGGACAGCTGTGATAGGATGGGGGACAGACCTGGTACAGAATCCCAGCTCTACTAAGGACCCCAGAAGAGCCAAAACCTTTGTGAGCCCCAGTTTCCTTAATTGTAAGGTAGCCACACGCTTCCCACTCTCGCTGCAGGTGGGAAGGGAGATTAAGGGAGAATACGTGTTCCAGTCTGGGTCGAGGAGGGAGCCCAGAATGGTTTTAATGGGACAGCCAGACTCAGTGGTGACGACCAGAGACTCGGAAGCTGGGGTGCGGATTCCCAGCCCAGCTGCTGTCACCTGAAATCAGCTGCTGCGCATTTCTGAGATCCCGTGTCCTCCTCTAGACACCAGGATCTAGAATGTGATCAACCTCACAGACCTGCCGTTACGTTGAATGAGATACTGTGTGGCAAGCAGGGAGCACGGTGACCGTGGTGCCGGGACCCGATGAGACTCAGCTGAACGGCGGCTATGGTTCCCGGGAACATCAGTGGCTGCGATGACAGAAATCACCGCAGCTACCGAGGTCCACCAGCCACAAAAGCAAAACAGCCCAGAGATGAAGGTCGCTCAGTGAGAACAAAATCGAATGGAGAGGTAGACGGTGCGGGGACGAGCTTCCCAACCCTGACACGACTGATGCTTAGGGGGGTCGACTCTCTTGGGGGGAGGCTGTCCTGGGCGTTACAGACGGCTGGACAGCGTCCCTGAACTTCGCCCACATGAAGCCAGAAGCACCACCCAGACAACCAAAGATGTCTCCGGACCCTGCCCAGTGTCACTCGCCTGCAAAGCCCTGGGCAAAGCGACCACATCACCCAGACGCTGGAGAAGCCTGTGGTCTCCAAGGCATGCGGCCTCGCCCACCCCTGCCCAGACTCCCACCTGCCCGTGCTTCGAGTGGCTTCTGCTGCTCTCCCGCCCTCTCCTTTGTCCT
Organism: Lontra canadensis; assembly: GCF_010015895.1. Classification (NCBI taxonomy): domain Eukaryota; kingdom Metazoa; phylum Chordata; class Mammalia; order Carnivora; family Mustelidae; genus Lontra; species Lontra canadensis. The sequence goes on along the minus strand of NW_022631059.1, from coordinate 5,139,615 downwards.
CCACTTCCGGGCAAATTCCCGACAGCTGTGATGAGCCAAGGACCTGGGGGATCAGCGAGCAAGGATCCAGGCTCAGCCTCCGCGCTCAGAGACGTGCCCACAGCCCTTCTACCTCCCCTGGCTCCCTCCAGCACTGCCCCTGCTCGCGCACTGCACGATGGCGCCGTCTACACCACAGCGGTCCAAGCCTCCCCGCAGCCTGAGCGGGACGCCCCCACGCCCCCTGCGGCAAACCTCTGCATGGACGCCCTTCTTTGGAGGTCTCTCTCTCTCTCTCTCTTTTTTTTTTTTTTTTTTTTAAGATTTTGTTTATTTGAAAGAGAGAGAGATCACAAGTAGGCAGAACGGCAGGCAAAGAGAGGGGGAAGCAGGCTCCCCGCCAAGCAGAAAGCCTGATGCGGAGCTCGATCCCGGGACCTGGGATCATGAGCCGAAGGCAGAGGCTTAACCACTGAGCCACCCAGGTGCTCCTCTTTTCCTTTTTTGCTTGTGTAGATGCCCACCACAGGTCCTGGCGTTAGAACCTTGGGGACACAAGTTAACCACGCAGGACCACGGATTCCTGCACAACATGGGGACAGTGGCTGATCCCCAAGCTGGGTGCTTGTGAGAGGATCAGCTGAGATTCCCTGGGTTCTCAGCTCTTTCCTCTCCTTCCCGACGACACTCTCGTTCTAAACTGCAGTGGCGCTTCCTCTAGCCTCCTGATATTTACTGCAAAATGGCCTTTTTAAGGGCATAGTTTAACTTAATGCGTCTAAGCTCCAGTTTTTTGTCCTCTTACCCCAATGCCTATATTTGTCTGCATTACCGTCCAATTTAAAACGTTCCTTGCCAGTGGAACTCAGTGGTTTGTAAATCTCTATATCGTGACTGGAATAGTCTGTCCCATTGTAATTTGGATTAATATCTGAGAGGGCCCGGCTCAATGAGTAACATTTTAAATTATTTTCCAATTAAAAGAAGATATTTTATTGCTTTCAGACCAGGCAAGAATCAGCCTAGGAAACCATGACAATAAAGCTCCTTAGGGAAATAATGAGTGAACATTACAAATGACTCAGAACTTCTGTGAGCTCTCGATCAACGGCTCGCTTTACGTCCAGTTACAGGACCCACCAGCAGATGAGCGTGTATGTGATCCCCGGTCTGCTTCACGTGTTTGGAAACAGCCTGTGCTCTCAAGAAGCTTCAACAGTGGACAGAAATCTTGTTGCCAATGTCAATTTGCTGACCAACCCCCTTCTTAAAAGAACATAAGCGGTAAACTTTAACCCGGCTTTGTCAGAATTCCTAGGAGAGGTCTAGCACTGGTAGATCAGTGCTTGCTTAGGGGTGATCATTCCCCATTTCTAAGCTGTGTCATGCTTGTATCGTGGCACTGTATTTCCAGAGGCTTTGTATCATTTAGGTTGGGGTACCCAGTGTTAATTATGTCCTGTTTTAGCTATTGATCTTTCATTGGAAAAATAAATGAATTTTTTGAAAGACTTATTTATGGAGAGAAAGAGAGAGAGAGAGAGCATGAGCATGAGAGGGAGGCGCAGAGGAAGAGGGAGAGACAGAAACTCAAGCAGACTCTGAGCCTGACGCAGGGTTCGATCCCAGGACCCTGAGATCATGACCAGAACTGAAACCAGGAGTTGGGTGTTTAACCAACCATGCTCCCCAGGCGCCGCCGGAAAAGAAATGATTTTTAAAGGAAAAATTTTTTAAGGATTTTATTTATTCATCTGAGAGATACAGAGAGACAGAGAGAGCACAAGCAGGGGGAGAGGCAGAGGGAGAAGGAGAAACAAGCTCCCCACTGAGCAGGGAGCCCGATGTGGGGCTCAATCCCAGGACCCTGGGATCATGACGTGAGCTGAAGGTAGATGCTTAACCATCTGAGCCACCCAGGCTCCCCTTAAAAGGAAATTTTAATTTTTTTCACATTTACCAGCCCTCCCTCTGTTCCTGGTGAGTTAAATTTGTTGCCCTGAGGTCTGCTGGAAAGCTCACTGGACTGGATACCAACCGACCCCTGCCAGATGCTGGTTTTGTCTCTAAGAGTCTATGCTAATGTCTTTGATATTCAGCTTCATTATTTTTGCACAATCTTTGATTTTCCTACCTCTCACAGTTGTGAAGATTGGATTCGGGAAGCAAAGGGATCCAAAGACGGAAAGCAGAAACGTTCCATACAAAATCCTGTCAACAGGGTCTCACAGATGTGCAACATGAAAATGGATGGGTTGGCGTATCAGAATTTTAAAAAGATCTTTAAGTGAGTGTACAGAAAGGGAGCTGCTGAGAAAAACAGAAATGTCACCAGAGACATTTCACAAAACACGTTGCCATTTAGAGATAATGTCAAGTTTAAGACAAGGAGACACGGCGCCTGCTAAGGAGGATGGGGGTAGGAGTGGGGTGAGCCCAGGGATATTTGGTGTCTGGTCAAATCGTGACTTAGGGTCGGACAGGAAAGATTAGGAGCAGGTTGGGCCAGGGGCTGTTACTAAGTAAGTTTATGGAGTATCATTAAGACATGAAAATGGAATGGTCAGCACCACGATCCTAAAAGCCCCCAGATGGAAAGCAGCCAAGCAGCCATCAGCAGAGGAATGTATAAACACAATATGGCATGTCCATACCCTGAAATACTATCCAGTCCTACAAAAGCATGACGTACTGCCAATGTGACAACATGAATGGACCTGGAAACTATGATGCCGAGGGAAAGGAGCCAATCACAAAGGACCACATATTGTAGGATGACATTGACACGCAACGTCTAGAATATGCAAATCCATGGAGACAGAGCGTGGTTTGGAGCTGGGGCAAGGTGGGACTGGGGAGGGACTGCTCATGGGGAAGTGGTTCCTTCTTGAGGGATGCAATGCTCTAGAAGTGATCGGGGTGACGGTGACACAATTCTACCAATACAGTAAAAACCACCGAACTGTTTACATTTAATGAATTTCAGGGTGTGTGAATTATATTTCAACAAAGCTGTTACAGAGAGGCGGGGGAGAGGACCCACGGACAAATAATTGAGAGGAAGCAAAGCAAGAGAGTGTCATAGGACGTTATGATCACAAAAACGTGAGATGGGAATGAAAGAAAATCCATAGGATTTCTGCTTCCAGGTGCTGAGTGGCTGGGAAGAGTCTGGGTTTTGGAGCCAGGAGACCTGGCTCCAGTCATCACACAAGCTTCTCCACCTCCCGGGACCTGTTTCCCCTTCTGAATGCAGGGGAATTGAGGAAGATGATTCACGTGCTCCTTTCCAGTCCTCACTACCCACGGACTTCCAAGGATCTCTTGCTGTCCTCTTTCTTCCTTAGCATCCCTCCCTCCAAGAAAAATCCCACCTGCCACCTTGTTGCTGACACCCACAGCAAGAGAACCCACCACCTTCTGTCACTGTGATGGTATATATTTTGGGTCTCCTTTGGGGGGGGCATCCATAAAACAACAAGATTCCTCTTTCTTCTTAAACTGTCGCATACGATTCTAAAAATAGTTAGAAACCCTATGCGCACATATCATGGGGATGGTGACCGTTAACCTACACTTTCGTGACCCCGAGGTAAATGCCGGGCGTGTCTTGACGTTTGTCTGGGGTCCAAAATGTGCCTGTGGGACCCATGGATCCCCTTATTTTCCTTCTCGATTCCAGTTTATCTCTTCCGATCTTACTCAACGGGACTTGAAAGTATTAAGTACAGCACTTCATTTGATTAAACTGATTGCTCAGTGAAAAACAAGACTGTCAGCTGGGAGCTGCAGATAAGCCTGTTTTCCAGGCCTTCACCGAAGCTGTCATCACCGGCAAGTTAAAGGTTGAGGGGGCTGGTGAGCAGGAAAGAAAGAACAGCAAAGGAATTACGTTACAGTCAGTAAAGGTTAGAAATGAATCACAAGATCAGGGTAGGAAACCAAGTAATAAAATAAGTGCATAATAGCGGGTTGCCAGGCAGACAGTGGGCTAATACTGAGCTGACAGTTGATTACAGCGGGGGCTGAGCAGGAGAGGAGAGCAGGCGAGATGGAAACTAGAGGGAGAAAGGCTAAAAGCCAACACAGAGGGGGAACGCAGAGGTGCTGTCACTCTGTCTTAGGAGAAATGAAGAATCCAGACAAATTATAAGTGTACTTTCATCTGGAAACATGATCAGAGAGTCTGAGATTGGCACTCCTGGGGGGGCATGGTGCTGTGGGGTCCTGGGGGTTGCCCCCTCTGATAGGACTTGCCAAAGTTTGCAGGTCTCTGCGGAGTGCAGGACCAGGGTGATGTTGGAGGTTCTGCTGGATCTCCTTGCTTCTCCTCTGGGAAAGAGGAGAGCACATAAAGGTGGAGACCACTACCATGTTGGAGGGCCTCTGTACCGCCAGTGCTGGCTGCCGCGGGAGGTCTCCCGCCATGGCCCTAGGGAGCAGATACTGTTCTTATCCCTCTATTTCAGATGAGGACACTGAGGCAGCTTGTTTGCTCATACAACAGGGACTCTGTGCTTCTTGCCTCCCTGGTCTCTCCCTCCCTGGGCATCGTTTTGAAACTACAGACCAACTGGTTAAACCTGCCTTTCCCTATGAGGGCTGGAGGGTGGTTCCTAGACACATGAAGGGGTTTTCATGAATCCCTTAAACTCAGACAACATTGATTCCTTTGGTCATGTCACCAGAAAGGGAATGGCTGGGGCCACTCTGAACACTTGATCTTCTTTGGCATTTGGTGGCCTTTTGGCTCTCTTCATTGGCAGTGGCTTCATCAGGCTCTTGGTCAAAATAACGCCTTGCAGAGGGTGCCTCGGTGCGTCATGGGGACAAATTGCACAAGGAACCCTGCTGTGCTCAAACACTGGTGGTGCTCAACTGGCTTGGAAGACCTGGCAAAGACCTGATGTGCCTTGGGTTCACAGGAGAGTTTGACTCTCATGTCCTGGCAAGATTCGGGGTCTGGAGAGATGGGGCTCCTCTGTTAACATGCTCTCGAGCTCACCCCAAATCATGCACCATCGTCAGCCACAGTGGCTCTGCTGATTGAAGAGGGACTCGATCTCCTTCTAGAAAGTTCTCTGCAGTTCTCAAAGGTCATGCATGACCAAATGGAGAAAGGGATGCTGACTTCAGAATTATTGCCAGCTTCTTGGCCAGCATACTCTGAGAGTGGGCCCGTACGCTTCCTGGGGTGGGACCCCGCTCAGACCCCTCGCCTGTCTGTCCCTCTGCCCTAAAGCAGGACCTCTGAGCCATTCGGTGGTAGGTCCCCCCTGAAGGAAACACACAGCAGAACGAAGGAAGTTTCTAGTGGAATGCCCAGGCAGAGCTACTGTTTCATGAGAATAATAGAAGGGATAATCTACTTTCTGAGTGTAATTTTATTATATCTTAATGCAAAAAAGGTAAGATAAATTCCCTATGATTTTATAATAACCCCATTATTTTTATAATACCATGCTATTATCATAACCATTTTACTGCAAATGATGAAATAACTGCATTTCTTATACATTCTCATATTATCAATTACCACCAAGACCTTGTTTACTCCCTCCCCCTAATTTTTATACTTTTACTGTTGAAAAACTTTAAAATATTTTTGAAAGTGACTCATTCAGGTCTTATGGAGTAGTTTCTGTAACACACCTATGTTTCTGCTGTCATCTCTCTTTTCAGCTGGTAAATTGCCCTGAAAGTTTTAATGAATAAAGGAATAAACTAATAATGACCAGAAAAACATCCCATTAAAACAGTGTGTGTTTGGGGCGCTGAGCTGACATCTGCTGAGTGATGACTGATCATCTTATGATAAAAGACCCCCTTTCTCCCCCCGCTTCCTGACTCATAAGAGTTTTTATCAGCACGGTTATATAAAAGAACAGAGCATAAGGGAAATTATTGTTTAATTTCAAAAACACAAATGAATCACTAATATAAAGTATGCTTTTGCTTCACGCTTTCAAGCCCGAGGTGACTCACAGCACCGCCCTGTGTTTTCAAAGAGATGAGCTCAGAGCAGGGCTGCAATTCTGCAATGTAACACGATGTAACAGGTAGACAAATGAAGACACAAATGTCACATCATTATCACAGCCAGGAAGGAAACACAATTAGGGGGCAGTGTGTTGGTGGGTGCCAGGAAGTGCTGAGCCCTGATGGAGAAGAAGGCCCGGCCATGCACAAATCACACAGAGTGCTCCGGGCACAAGTGACAACAGGAGCAAAGGCCCTAAGGTCAGAACAAAGGTGGCTCAAGGCTGCGACCACATTTAACTCCCAAAAGAGAAGCTGACTTTGAAGGGATTACCCTTGGAGCTTCCAAGGACTGATACGGACCCTGGGATTAGCCACTGGAACAGGCCGCTGGGACAATGGACTGAGATAGTCAGGATTCTTCTGGTTGTTCTACTGCCTTCCCACGCCCCTCTCTCCCCTCAAATCAGTTAGCACGGCGGCTGGCCTCGCGGATTGCACTCAGATACGTAGCGATAAGCGTCCCAGGCAGGCCAGAGCTACAACGGGAACGGTGGTAGGCAAGCCCGCCCCAAGTAAGTGGGCTTTTTGTGAAAATGCCTGCTGCTAGAGGTCATGACGTCTCTGTGCTCTCAGGAAGGACGTCCAGGCCTCCCTCGCCCCGGTAGGTTTCACCTCTGGCCTTGGACTTTCTTTTTTGGAGGAACAACATATGTCACAGGCAACTTTTTTTTTTGACATGACAATACCTGGAATAATGAGATATGTAAAGAACAATGAGGAGCGAAGCGTTTCTAAGTTTATTTTGAGCAGCCGTTACCTTCCACCAGTGCCTTTCAAATGTCACTTAATGAGTGTTCTCCTGTTTGTAGCGAAGCACAAAACTTCTTGGCTGTTCTTCAAAGTATCTGAGAATCTTTTAACTGTGCTGAACTATGTGGCAAGTCGCTCCACAATTAAAGCACTCAAAACCTTTATTTTGAAAAGCCTACGGGGTGCCCATCAAAGCAGAGAGCCCCTTCCCTTTTCGGTATGTACTGAACTCGCTCCTCTGGAAATGTCAGCCGTGTCCTCATTTAAATAATGTGACAGCTCGCGAGAAGACATCTGATGGGCGTCTCAGTCAATTGTTAAAAGTACATCAAAGAAAGTCCAAGAAGTTTCTTTTCTTCCCCCCCAAAGAATTTATCATTAATAATTCACATGAGCTACCTCATAGGTGGTTGCCTACTGAATGCAACGACCTCATTGCTGTCTTCCCGCAAATGGGAACTGGGAAGACTCATTTGAACATGAAGGACATCTGGGATTTTTCACCTGAAAGAAAAAAACAAAGCCTCAGGACTGCTCGAATAGGTTTCACACATTCCAAAACGTATGCAGGAATGTCTAAACGCAGAAGGACTTGATATAAATCACCAAACACGCATATTTTAAAAATGCATTTTGACCGAAAGCGCCTGAATTTTTCATTTACAACCACGGGGCAGCTCACTGAAAATCTAATCTCGTTGGCGCCTGGCACATCACAGTTTTTTTCTGAAAAATGCTCAATGCTCCGAATGCTTCTGGAGCTCTTGGAACTTTTATCCTGAGGTTGTAGTTCGTTGCATAGAAATAAACATCGTTGTAGAAAAGACGTTAGGGTTCGAAGCCGACGGCCAAGAAAGAATTCTTGAGATGTCTTTGGTGCAAAAAGGTGGTTTTGTGCGGGGTGTTTTAAAGTGCGGGGACAGGACCTGTGGGCCGAAAGAGCTGCACCAGGGTCGTGAGGAGGGGCCCATTACATACTTACGAGTGGGGAGGGGGGTTAGGGATAGTGTAAGCCTCCCAGGTATTTTGGAAACAAGGTTTCCAGCATCCTGAAGGGGCTGGCTATTGTTAGGAAAGGTCATTTATTATTGTTTGGTAAAAACTCAGTCCTGAGACCCTTCAGATGTCTATCTGTGGGCCACATGCTGGGGGGTGGTGATTGCCAGTGTGATCGCCAGCTTAGGGGGATAGAGATCAAGGAAGTTTCCAAAGGAATTTTTATATGTTAAAGTAGACTTACAGGATCCTGGTGGTTGGGTTAAGATTGCCTTTTGCCCTTAGCGAAGTGTCCACAGAGAGGCAGTTGAGTCCCTGGGGAAGGTCACTGCCTCTTTCAAGGACTTGTCAATGGGCTGTAGATAGTAAAGAAAGGGAATCTTTTTCTTCCGCCTTTGTTGCCCACATCAAACAGAATCCTCTACGGGGCTGCTGCGGAGGCTCTTGTTCCCACGATGCTACGGTCTGGGGAGACAAAACCTTGGCTTTCCAGTGGGCTGTGTTCAGGTTGGGTGGGAGAAGCGGGTTTCTGGGCAGGGTACCCGGGGACACGTGGGACAGAAGAGCGTGCTGGGGGTCCTGGAGGGTAGCCTTTCCTGCATCCCCAGCTTCTGTTCCTCGGCTCTCTACCCTTGGGCCAGAATGTAGAGGCCAAGTCGCAAAAGGCCCACCTCCCTTTCCGTCAAGTGAATTCCTGAGACCCCGCACCCGAGCCCCGCCCATAGACCCCACCCCCGCCCCGCCCCCGCCCAACCCCCACCTTCTTGGCAACTAGTCCCCAGGGGCTTCCGCCTCAGCCGGGCTTCTAGGGGCGGGGTTGGGATCTGGAGAAACCGGTATTAGCAGGTTGATTAAGGTTCAGCCTTAATTAAGCAGTTTCTCCGCACCGGCGGAGGCCGCGGCTCTCGGAAGGAGACAGTGTCCTCTGTGGGCGGAAGTCAGGGCGGCCCGCCTGAGTCACCGCGCGCGCTGGCGGCCGCGGCCGGGGCGGCACCATCCGCCGGGGAGGGGCCCCGTAATGAGCTGCCATGCTTCCTCTCGCCAGGCTTAAATTAATTTCTTCAAATGTTCCCAGTAGTTAACAGTGATTGATAGAGCGAAGATATTATTAATAAAAATGAGGTACCCAGCTCGGGAATGGACTTTTGTTCGTGCCTCGGCACTCAGCAAAGGGCGATGAGAAAGGGTATTTTCAGCAGCTTGCGGGCGGGGCAGTCGGGCGGGCGGAAACGATGCCCGCGGGTCGCCGAGGCCGTCAGGCCCGTCTCCCGCCCCGAGTGCTTACGGCGCTTCACCGCGAGCTCCCGCGCTCCGCTAACCGGAGCCCGTGGGGCCTCACTCAGGACTCCTGCCCCGCGCAGGCCCGGCCGGTGCACCTGTCTCGGGGGAGGCGCGCCCGGCCCGAGGCTCCGGGCCGCAATTACGAGAAAGCGCCGGGGGGTGGGGGGGACTTCGGAAAAGTCAACAACGAGGCTCAGAAAACCACCTGCTGGGGGGACCTCGGATGAGTCCGAGCCCTGTGCGCTGCGGGAAGCTGATGGGGGTGGGGGAGCGGCAGCCTCAGGAGTGAAAAATGGGCCGGCGCTTCCGCACACAGAGTGACATAAATCTGATTCAGGGAAACGAGAGAGAAGACGAGCAGACAGCACAGCGTATGGAAAAAGTTAAATAGCGACCCAAGGAGAAACTGCCGGACTCCGTGGTTAGGGACTTATCAGGGAGCGGGTACACTCTTGGGGTGCATTTCCTGCCGGCACGGTGCACTGGGGACTTCGTCATCCGGGCCTCCCAGGAGTGCAGAATGTGTCCCCCCACGGGGACTGGGGGAGTTATCTAGCAGACGTTAGCTGAGCACCTACTACATGCGGGGCGTGGCTCGAGGTGTGGAGGGTGCTCAAAGAAAGGAGAACCCAGACTCCTAGGAGTCGGGGACTCTGCCTTTGTTTTTCTGTCCCCTCCCTCCCACACCCGGCACCACACAGGATTCAATTGTTAAGCAAATAAGAGAATTTGCGCCCATAAAATATGGCGCTTTGTTCCTTCCAGCATTTATGAGCCTTGGCTTAATGGTGCCAACCCCGTGGTTGAGTTACCAGATCCGATCCTCGTAATTACCCTAGGAAGCGAGTCCGGTGTTGTTCTCGGCTAACAAGAGAGGGACCAGCGGAAGCAGACAGGGTACAAGTTAACTAGGGTCACGTGGTCAAGAAACGAATTCAAGTATTTGCCATAGCGCTCCATTTCACTACCTCCTGCAGGACACCGGGACCCTATCTGCAGATCCAAGTGTAGAGCCGGTCCCATTTTCTGGTGACCTTAATGGCCAGGTCACCAGAAACCGAGTATCAATTGCTCGGTGAGGTTGATCCTCATCTGTCTGGAAGTGGCTGTCTGGAAGCCCCGCCCTGCCACCCCTCTCCAGCCCCGGACAGTGGGCCGTGTTGCCTGCAGAGTGAGCCCAGGGGGCTGGGCAGCTGAGGCCAGGCCCCACACATGACCAGGCCCTAGACCCTGCCAGTCCTGGCCCACGCCAGCTCCAGACGAGGCAGAGAAGGGTTCTGAAAGAGGCTCTTACCTCACAGCTTCCTTGCTCAAGCCAGGGAAAGAAAATGGGCATAATCTTGCCCAATTTCAGCAGAACTGTGGGAAAGAAGTCAACCTGATTGGAAATGAAAGAATCAGAGTCTACTGGGTACGGAGGGTCCCCTACCCACAGCTTCCCAGGCTCCTGCCTCAGACACCGACTTCCTAATGGGATGAATTGTCCCCACCCCTGTGGGCTCGTGACTCCACGTACCCCTCTCAGATTTCTCATCCCTCCAACAATTACACTTTTTCTTTAAATATCCAAAACACAAAAACGAATGTTGCTTTTCCCCCTTTAGCACGTAGTTTACTTGGCTATCTCTTCAAAGCAATGCAGGCCAGTTTGGGGAAGGGGGCTGGGACAGGCGTCTTTTCCCACCAGACTCTGGTCCTTGTTCAGACAAACATGGAGTTTTCCGCACGTGAGATGGGCTTTGCTTCTGTACCAGGATATGAGGACAACAGTCCTGAGGGGCCTCAATTTCTATATAATTCAATTTGGAAAGATTTTAAGGTTCCACATCTAAGTTAGGAGACCCCCCCCAGCCCCTGACGAGACGGGTCGGTTGGACCCCCCCCACCCTGGGGACTGTGTCATCGAGTCTCCGTGGTATGAATCCTCCCCCCTTGGGAGCTGAGACTGTGTTAAGATTTACCGAGTTTCAGGAATTATTCCCAGCACGGACCAGAAAAGGCATTTTCGTCCTGAGCCGCCACGTTCCAGGCAAGTGGAAGAATTTGCATGGTTATCAGCGAGCACCAGGGGAGGGTGGCGTTCAGTCCCAGAGGGACTATCATTATTTCCAATAGAGTTAACTGCCACGCACAGTGGTATCCGTTTTCTTGCGGCAAAATAAGTGCGTTGGATCGTTTTTGTGGTAACTGTGCAATTAGTTCTTCTCGCCCCCACGCTTTGCCGGGCGCCGCTCTCTTTCCTCGGTGAGTGTGCAGGGAGCCGTATGTCACCGCGAACCTGTTCTCAGTCTGCGTGCTGCGGACTCGGGACAGGGGCTGGCTTCCTCCGTACTGCCCCAAATCCGGGGCCCTGGGAGGCAGAAGGGCCATCTCCATTTAGAAATGGGGAAATGGAGATCATCAAGGAGAAGCGACCCATCCAGGGACATCTGTCCCTTTGGTCATCTAGAATGAGCTCTTACGTGGGTCATTCTGGAGAATGGACTAGAGTACACAGACCCACGGGGGCCCTGCCACACGGCTGGGATCCTCCACCCTAAAAGTCCTACGCAAACAAAACTCTGGAACAAAGGGGATGGTGGGACGTTGGTGGTTTGGACCAAAACCTGGGTCTGCGCTGTCTACTGCGTACAGCCTGATGGGGAGAGCTAAGGCAGGGCTGTAGACACTTAGGGCCAATGTGAATTTTTAATTTTGTTTTGTCTTATCCAGATTAGCTGTGTTTTCCCACCCAATGTAGCTGGGTACCTATACCACCTGGCCTCTGACCGTCGACTTCCCATTTTAGCGAAACAAAGACTCTGACAAGAAGAGAGGCTTAGGAAACCCAGGGTGACCAGTCCTCCCAAAGTAGGTGAGAGGGAAATAAGGCGAGACCAAAGCCACCATGGGCCTCAGAATCCGTGGCGGCCAGTGTGAGCGGTGACAACCCGACAGGACTTCATGGCCAGAAATGGCCTTGGTGCGTGTCTTACCCACCTGCATGCTGGGCAGGCGAGGAGAGTGGCCCGATTCTGGGGGAGCCGGCATTGGAGTCCACCCAGGGCTCCCGAGTCTGGGTTTTGGGCTGCTCGGGAGTGGGATCCTTGTCTCACTGAGGACATGCTGGGCTACAAACTGCAGGACACCCGACCCCAATGACATAGGCAAAATGGTGTCTTTGTCTCATATGACCCTGGGTAGAAGCAAAGGGAGGCATGGCACACGGGTAGTTCTAGAATCTGTCTGTCCTGACTTTGAGGGGGACTCTCCTGTCATGGTGTGGTGCCGCAGCCTCCGTCCCAGCTGTCAGGGTCCCGCAGAGGTGACGCAGCTCTCTGAAGGGCAAAATCATTCATGGGATGGATGTGTCCTCTCACGCTGGAGTCCACCCCGTGCCTCCTTTCTGCATGGCCGGAGCGCCTTTATGCCTCTCCATAAACCCGACAGAGACAGCTCCAAATAAAATAAACAAGATTTTATGGAGTCACTATTTCCATGGGTCACTAATGATTGAAGCAGGAGATAACCAGCCCTCTAAAAGGGTTCTAACACCTGGTTATTAACATTCATTGAACACATCTTTGCCGCAAAAATCATGCTTTATTAACATGCACCCAGCACTGTGGTTTACCTCTAGATTCATTTTTATCTCCTCGCCGTGGAAAGAATATGCAAACAACACCGTGACCCTCCCGAGGGAAGATTCCTGGATGATATAAATTGTCATCTCTGCTGGGTGAGGGCGCACGCATCCCACAATCAAGGTGTTAAGACATGGCGAGGCCATTGGGAGAAGGGGAAAGGATTAGGTCAAGGAACGATGGCTGGGTGGAGGGTGTTGGATACCTGCCTGCCTCCTTGAGAGGGCTTCTGATGAGCCTCCCCCGACACCTGCTCCCTACACCTGTTCGTTGTTCCCACATCTTCAAAATAGAAAAGATGGGGCTACAGAATCTTCTTTGTTTCTTAATTGAGGTAAAATGCACACAACAGAAACCCAACCATCTTAAAGTGTACAACTCGGTGGTATTTTGGACACTTACCGTCTGCCACCTCTGTCTAGTTCCAAAACACTCTCATCACCCCCAGAAAAGACCCCCTAACCATGACGCTGGATTAACATGACATTTTAAGGACCCTTTCAGTTACATGATTCTGTGGCTCCAAACTAGAAACTCAACTCATTCAACTGTAAAAACACCCTTCAGACTGCAAAGACATTAGGATTACCCCATAGGTGGAGAACGTGTAAATATTTGTCCCTAACAAACACACCTGGGATTGCCCTGGCAAACGGTTCCGTGGCAGATCGTTGCACAGCTGAACATGTTTTCTTGCTTTTTGGAAACTCCCACGGCTGGGCCATTCCATGCCCATGGAGTAGCATCCTGGCATCGGAGACCAGCATTGACTTGCGCATGTAACTTTGGCTCTAGCGCAAGACACGTGAGTGACACTGCTAGTTTATCACCTTCTGGAAAACTGTCCCTTTCCCTCTTTACCAAGAAAGGGTCATGCTTTCCTGTGAGTTCAGATTCCTGAACCGAGGGGCATTTCTGTGGTGTGCATGGAGACCGGAGGCCATGGTCTTGCAGTTCAGAGCCTCAGCTTGGGAAAATGCTCTGTTTGCATCATCTGGGTCTCAGCTGTCTCACTTCCCCATGGAAGGAATGGGTTGTGATTGGTGGATTCCCAGTGTGTTTTGGCTGTGGAATTCCTTGTTCAAAGAAAGATTCAATATGGAAGCCTGATGCACACCACAGATGATGTCAGGAATGCTGTGCGTGAGAAGACTCTGACCATGTCTCACGGGGCCTCCCACACCGTGCTCTGGGGTGGCTCAGTGGAATCCCCCCAGATCTCTCAGTGCACACTGTGGAAGCCATCTCTTAGCTCTGCAGGCCGTCCACACACGGTGTTGATGGTCTTGAGTATTTCTGGGTTTTTTGTTGTTGTTGTTGTTGCCTTTTATTTTTGGCTCTCAGTTAATGAAAAAACCACCAATCTGTGTCTCAGTCAAACTGTCATCAGCATCCTTTGTGAGATCCCACCTGAGTTCATGGCTTCCTTTCCACAGTTTACCTGGAAGGCAGCCGTTCCCCACCCCCACCTTCACCTGCTTACACCATGAGTCTTGGCAGCTGTCCTGGCCGCCCCACTCTGCACAGGCTTTCCAGAGTCCTGTTCGCTCTCTCCTGGGACCCTGAGGGCAGCCAGCCTGCAGCTTCAGCAGTGACAAGGGTGTGCGGAACCTCACAAGCAGAAGTGAAGACGTTAACTCTGGGGTTTGAAACTCTTTTTTTTTTTTTTTTTTCCAGTGTCTACTGCTTCCTTCTCCTTCTTCCAACAAAAGCAGTTGTGTCTGGGTTCCACTTTTTGCACGTTGCTCAAAAGAGGAGCAGTCTTGCACTTTCAGCCACTGTTGAAAAAATGAGGGGGTCCCCATGGCATTTGCTCCAGAAATGACAAATGCAGCTCACAGCCGGAGACCATCACAATTTGCATCGTTCCCTCTGGGGCCGGGACCCTTCCCTGCAGCCCCATCAACAGAGGACTGAGTGAACTTTGTCCAGGCTTCTGCCCTGTGTCCCCAACGCCCTCCGCTCTGTCTGCATCACTCTTGTCTAACAAATTCCGTACGGTTCGGTGGAATCTGCAACCCAGTGTTTGCCTTTTCACATTATGTTGATGAGGGACAGTTGCAAGGGAATCCTGCCAGCCTTCCCCGAGGTCAGGGTGGTAATTAAGCAACTGGCCGAGGGGCGGTGGTGGTCTACTTCTCCTACATTTTAACGGAGCTGGCTGGTTCTCTGCAGGAAGACGCCGAACATGAACACCTAAAATTTATGGGTAGCATTTAGAACGGCAAATAAGTTCGGGTTCCTCATTTTTGTTTTCAATCTATGTGCTCTTCGAGGGAACGAAACCTATCACAGTTTTATCAGCAAAATAGGAATCTCTACCCATTTGGTGAGATGGACGGCGCCGGCATAAATGCGTGTGTTGCATGTTTATGGCCGTGCATTTGAATGGCTAATTTCACTGGTGTCAGACGCCGAGAACGTATCCCTCGGCGACGGGGCATTACGTCGTGGTTGAATTTAGACATGACACAAATTTATATGGTTGACAGCACCACTAAGAATGAATTCCAGTGACCTAAATGGGAAATAATTTTAAACTAAATGAAAACCTCTCATATGCTGTTTACACTGAGAGATTCGTTTGGTTGAATGAGAATCTGAGTAAATGAGACATGGCAATGGGTTGATAATTCTGGTGGGAAATGGGGACATGTGTACAGACACTGTTGCAGTGGGAGCCAAGGCTTACTAGGTAGTCCCTTAGATACTCCTGGTCTGAGATTGCCATTCCCAGAAGCTTGTATTTCTACAGCTCCTTAAAACAGTCACAGAATTATCTCTGCAGCCCCATGGTGGAGGCAGGCAAGTCCTTCCCCACCCCCTCCAAGGGATAGGGTGCCCACTGACTGCACTGTTGGGTTGCCTGCAGAGACTGGGGGCTTGGCCCTGTGCTCCTGACTTCTTACAGTGCTCTCAAAATGCCAGCGAGCAGCTCCAGAGTTCATTAAATTGGACTGGAGTTCTTATGGCTTGCAATGAGAATTCTTTACAGCCGGCATAAAGGTCTCATTGCTCAAGTGTAATTCCTCGGAACCACCAAGCCCCCTTCGCTCCCCAGACAGTCAGACTTGCAGAGGCAATGAGAAGTCATCTCAGTGGGTACCTGCATCCAGCCCAGAAACTGCTTAGAGGATATGTAGAAAATTCCAGAAAAGGAAATGGTACCTCACAAGGAGCAGTATGGTAGGGTGATCCAGAGCCCCTCGGGCTTATGTTCCAGTCTTCCTTCTGTTGCCCTACGACCAGGAGCTGGGAGTAGCCACTTGGCCTTTCTGTGCCTCAGTTTCCTTGTCTGTTCATAGGTTCCGGCTCAGAACGATGCTTGGCATTGACTCATTCTATGCCTACTCTATGCTGGGAACTGTACATACAAGAATTACAAAATAGGCAGAGATTCCTGTCCTCACAGAGTTTATTTTGGGGGTGGGGGGCCCACGGGGGACACTCAGTAAGGTTATTAGCCCCCAGCGAAGTCTGGCTTTTGCCAATGAGCCATGTAGTCACCTACACTTGGGGACTTCCTTTCCATACGGTTTGCATGGTGACACCTCGCCACAGTGGTGTTCTGCCACCCAGCAGCCAGCGGGACACAAAATGTGCTGCCAACAGCCCCTGGAGTCCAGGAGGGGCACCCGCCAGCCTTGTGGGATCCAGCCCGCCTGTCAGTGGGAGGACGGAGCGCTTTACATCAGCAGTGAACTGGGTCAAAGTTTAGTCAATTGCAAGTTGTGTAAGAACTTGCTGTGGCTGGTCTGGGGACAAAGGCCTCCCAGCACTCATTAACAACTATCTGTTCAATGATTATCTCCCTGGGGCTTATTGTGGTGAGATGGTCCAGAAGCTTGACCCACTGTGGCCTGGATCCAAAGTCCGGCCCCTGACGTCAGAGACGAGCCTCCCTGGGTGTAGCCGAGGGGTGGGGCCTTTCTCCTCGAGGGGATATAAGGCCAGGAGCTTCTACCCCCAACCAGCAAACGCGGCCTTCCCCTTTTCACTAGCGGGAAGAACCTCGAAAGACCTTCCGATCTCTGATCGGGATCATCCGAGAAGAAAAAAGGTAGGTCGAGACTTTTAATTGCCGTTTCTAGAGATAACGTAGACTCATTTTCTTCCGTCCTCAGAGCTCTGGCTGGCTGGTGAGATGCCGCCCAAAGAACTACGTTGAATTTCCTTGAGGGTATGTGTTCTTTTGGTCATGAAGTCTGTGTTTTCTCTCTCAGGGAAACTTGGTGCCCGTGGCCCTTACCACAACCCTGCGGAGATGCCTCCTCAGCTCCAAAACGGCCTCAACTTCTCAGCCAAAGTCATCCAGGGCACCCTTGACAGCCTGCCCCAGGCGGTGAGAGCTTTCGTGGAGAGCAGCGTCAGGCTGTGTCAGCCTGACCACATCCACATCTGCGATGGCTCCGAGGGGGAGAACCAGCAGCTGCTGGACCAGATGGAAGGAGAGGGCATGATCCGGAAGCTGCGGAAACTCAGCAACTGGTAAGCTGGCCCCCAGCCCCCAGCCCCCAGCCCCCAGCCCCCACTCCACACCCTGCGTGCTGTTGCGGGTCTGCACTTGCCAGAGGTGGGCCCACACCCAGCAGGGGGTGGGTGGGGTGGGTTGTCAACTTTTGAAAAACTTAATGAAGGGTGGAACCATACAGCCTTTGATACAGCCTTTGATGGCAAGACAGGCGTCAAGTGGCTCAAGTCTGCAGTGAGATAGTACAGACACACAGTCCTTGCAAACGGAATCCCTGATAGAAGTGACAGACCTGCTTTGTCCTAGAAGACAAGCACCTAGTCCAGTAAATGTCTCCTTGACGGCGCCCCAGCTGGTGCGGTTGTCCACTGTTATGGGACATTGTCAGTGTGCCCGGCCTCTGCTACGTGTGGGAAGAGCTCAGTAAGGAAGGGGACTGGCCCATTCCAACAGGATGCTTGGCTGAATCCTGGGCACAGATCCAATGCAAGATGGCGGCACTTCCTCTCCATTCCTAACCTGTGTGTGTTTTCTATCTGCAGCTGGTTGGCTCTCACTGACCCCAGGGATGTGGCCAGAATTGAAAGCAAGACAGTCATCATTACTCAAGAGCAAAGAGATACCGTGCCCATCCCCAAAACTGGCCTCAGCCAACTAGGTCGCTGGATGTCAGAGGAGGACTTTGAGAAAGCTTTCAAAGCCCGATTTCCAGGGTGCATGAAAGGTGAGTGAGATGTTTGTTTGACTGGGAAAAATCCAGTAAAAGCAAAGGCAAACCTCTTATTATGTCTTCCTCATGATAATTAGGACAGCCCTGAACACTCCTGTGGCCTCAGATAGCTTTAAATTCATGTATGAAACTTGCAGCGTATTGAAAATATCTGGCTCCTTTCTGGGATTCAGGAGAGCTTGGCAGAACCCGGTTGCATGTTTATGAAAATGCTTTCATTTTGGCATTCCGTTCGATTTCCAGTGGAGTTTTCAAAATCAGTGGGGTGGGGGGGCGGGTTGCTGGTAGCAAGAGTGTGATGCGACAGTGGGGACCCTGAGACTAGGCTCCCCTGCTGGGTGGCTGCGGGATCATTTCTCACTGGTTGCCACGGACCGGCCCCCACAGGTCGCACCATGTACGTCATCCCATTCAGCATGGGGCCTCTGGGCTCACCGCTGTCGAAGATCGGCGTCGAGCTGACAGATTCACCCTATGTGGTGACCAGCATGCGTATCATGACACGGATGGGCACGGCCGTCCTGGAAGCACTGGGGGACGGCGAATTCGTCAAGTGCCTCCATTCGGTGGGATGCCCTTTGCCTTTAAAAAGTAAGCGTATTATTTCAGAATCAGAAGTGCAAACAACAAATAAGCTGAGCCTTCAACCCTGGGCCTTTGCCCTGGGGGATCCCTGGGTGGGGGCGTGATGCGCTCACCTGGGATGTGTCCTCCTGTGCAGAGCCGTTGGTGAACAACTGGCCGTGTAACCCAGAGCTGACACTCATCGCGCACCTGCCTGACCGCAGGGAAATCATCTCCTTCGGGAGCGGGTACGGCGGGAACTCGCTCCTTGGGAAGAAGTGCTTTGCCCTCAGGATGGCTAGCCGGCTGGCGAAGGAAGAGGGTTGGCTGGCGGAGCACATGCTGGTAAGACGTAGCAAGTTTTGCAGGTGCACGGTGGGGTCTTGGGCATGGGGTTGGGGGGGTGGCACGGAGGCCCGAGTGTATACAGAAGTGCATCTCCCACGGGCGAGACCTGACCCGCGCCAAGGAGGACAGCCTTAAAAATTCCACCGATGATGGGTCATGCCTCTCGAAGACTTCCACTGCAGTGGGACCAGTAGCACTCCTTTAGGCTTTGTTATGTAAAGTGTTCATTTTGATACCTGAAGACATAGATCTTGGGAATCTCTTTTTTGGGGGGCTTCAGAGCACTCTCCTAGACTGAGCCACTGACTACCAGGGGGGACACGAAGGAACAGATTAAGGAGGAATCTTGTCGCCAACAGATCCTGGGCATCACCAACCCCAAGGGCCAGAAGAAGTACTTTGCAGCAGCCTTTCCCAGTGCCTGCGGGAAGACCAACCTGGCCATGATGAACCCCAGCCTCCCCGGGTGGAAAATAGAGTGTGTGGGTGATGACATCGCCTGGATGAAATTTGACCAACAAGGTGACTCTTTCAGGCCCAACGGCTGACAGTAATCATTGGAGCTAAGTGAACTTTCGGCTTTTAAAGCATGCCAGATCCTCCCAAATCGTGTTTGGATCTTTTAAGTTATTTCTACGTCTTGCAAAGCCTTAGGAATATGTATTCTGTAAGCATTCTTTAATTTAATACAGAATCTGGATTGAAATCGAACCATATGTTGTTGCTTGTTGACACAATAAATTTGTTAAAATAGTATTGGTGGAAAAGGGACGAGGAAGAAAGGGTTGTAAAAGTTTCAAAGTGGAAAATAATGCTTAGAAGAGAAAAGAGAAATCTCTTCCAGGAATGAGGCAGGGGAAAGAAGCAAAGACTTGAGAATTTGGTGCAAAAATGAGCCTGGCCAGAGCTGAGAATGTATGCTGGGCTTTCTTTGGCACGCACTTCCTACTTCTCTGGTTTAAAACTTTGCAGGTAACTTAAGGGCTATCAACCCAGAAAACGGCTTTTTTGGTGTGGCTCCCGGAACCTCTGTGAAGACCAACCCCAATGCCATCAAGACCATCCAGAAGAACACCATCTTCACCAATGTGGCTGAGACCAGCGATGGGGACATTTACTGGGAAGGTATCGACCAGCCGCTGGCCCCAGGCATCAAGGTCACTTCGTGGAAAAACAAGGAGTGGACCCCCCAGGATGGTGAGCCCTGCCTTGAGGCCCTGGGGCTCTAGCCTACAAACACCATTTGTTTGGACCAGTTGCTAAGGGGTCTCTCCTCTCTTGCTGTTGTAGGAGAACCTTGTGCCCATCCCAACTCGCGCTTCTGCACCCCAGCCAGCCAGTGCCCCATCATCGACCCTGCCTGGGAGTCTCCAGAAGGGGTGCCCATCGAGGGCATCATCTTTGGGGGCCGCCGACCTGCCGGTGAGGCTCTCCTTCATTCAGCCTGGGAATGTGGGTGTGTTGGCTCCCAGGGGACATCCGTGGAATCTCTCCTTTCTCATGACCTTGTCAGAGGGTGCCAGAGATCTCCAGCTTCCAAAAAGCCAGGATAATTGGCAAGGCACCGAGAGCCTTTCTGGATCCTTGCACTAAGGGAGCTCCATCCAGTTTAACTTTCTGTTGCGTGGCCTCAGTGGCGTGAGGCTGACGGCGGTTTTGCACCCTTTCACTTTGAGGGGGCCAAAGTTAGCTCAGTTAGACATCATTCGGCCCTGTCTTTCCATTCGGAGAGATGCCACCGCCAGCCAAAGGGTCTGTGTCAGAGCCTTTAAGGGACATTTATTTTCTTCCGCTGCAGGTGTCCCCCTGGTGTATGAAGCTGTCAGCTGGCAACACGGAGTTTTCGTGGGGGCGGCCATGCGATCAGAGGCCACAGCGGCTGCGGAACACCAAGGTAAAGCAGAGGGGAAATCACAACCACAGAGAGTGACCGGTGGGCTCTGTCTCTTGTCTCTGCCTGTCTGTAGCTTAGTGTGAGACAGAACCGCACGAGCTTACGTCAACAATAATGTCAACAATATTATGTCACCGGTAAATGGTGCGGACATTGTCCTGTGAGAACGTTGACCAGCATCACCCCCGCTTTCTGTTAATAGGCAAGGTCATTATGCACGACCCCTTTGCCATGCGGCCCTTCTTCGGCTACAACTTCGGCAGATACCTGGCCCACTGGCTCAGCATGGCCCAGCACCCGGGAGCCAAGCTGCCCAAGATCTTCCACGTCAACTGGTTCCGGAAAGACAAGGACGGCAGATTCCTCTGGCCGGGCTTTGGAGAGAACTCCAGGGTGCTGGAGTGGATGTTCAACCGCATCAGCGGGGAAGCCGGCGCCAAGCTCACGCCCATCGGCCTCATCCCTGAGGAGGGGGCCCTGAACCTGACAGGCCTGGGGGACATCGACACGGAGGAGCTCTTCCACATCTCCAAGGAGTTCTGGGAGAAGGAGGCGGAAGACATCCAGCAGTACCTCGAGGAGCAGGTTAATGCCGACCTCCCTGCTGGGATCGAGAGAGAGGTCCTTGCCCTGAAGCAGAGGGTCAGCCAGATGTAATCAGACCCAAGGGCTTCACCTGTGAAATCACCCCCTTTCCAGCCCATGAGGAGGTTTCGGGAGCAAGAACAAGCGGGGTGTCCCAAACCCACACCACCTGCCCTACTGTAATGAGCAGATTCGTTTTCCAGTAAGACTAGAGTACGGGCTAGTAACTGTGAGATCAGGGAGGGAAATCTTAGCAGGTCTCTAAATCCACTCTCCAATGCATGTTTCTTCAATCCTGAGGATGCTAGGCAGTTAGGCTTTGCTGTTTTTACCACTGCAGCTCTCAGTTAGCTGGAATGCACCGGGAACGTACTTGAGTTGTATATACGGGTGTGTGAGTGTGTGTGTGTCTGTGTCCGTGTGTGTCTGTATTTCTTGTTATCTGAGATGTATATAATACCTTTGGAAAAATCTTGGGCAAGATTCTCTACTAGTTGTTGCTAGAAGGAAAGGTTGCTTTATTACTGATACGTATGTTTAAATTATTTTTATATACCCCTGTTACTTACCTTGATATGATTCCAATGTTTCCCCCTAACTCTTCTTGGAAAAATTAAAAAAATAAATTTTGTAGAAAAGATGGATTTGTTTGCTTGGTTTTTCTTACCTGAGCCACCAAGAAACAAGGAACGCTGATGAAACATTGTGTGGTTGGAACCCTGTCCAGAGGAGGTGGAGACACCAGGATCACCCCCAAGAAGGGAGTGGGGGGTGGGGATGGAGGAACAGAAAGGAGCCCGATGGGAAGTGGGAGCAGAGAGAATGTCACCAGGGGGTACCATGGCACCACAGTTGGGTTTTCTGAATTAACCACAGGTTAGAGTCTAGAAACCACTAGGTAGTGTCATTAAATGGTAGGTCTTGCATCACTGAGTGGGAGACTTTAAAATGTGCTTTTGGACAAAAGTGTGGGCCTGGGGGGCTCTGCACCCCACATGGAGGAAATGGAGGCCAATTTCATGGGCTTTTGTCCATAAACTCTTTTCGACCAATGCTTTTCTCAACTGTCATCCACAAGGGAGGAGAAGAGAGAAAGACAAGTGGAGTTCCAGGTTACAAGCATTCATTGAGTGCCGTCTGTATACCCAGCAGCATGCCAACAGTGGGCTACCCTGAGAGGAGCAGGTGGCGTGGTTTGGCCTCAAGCCCTCACCTGGTCCCTGGGCTCACAGTGTTTATTGGGTGATCAGTGCAAACGAGCCCGAAGCTGGTTTGGCACATTCTGCAGATAAACGCAGTGTCCTCCACTTGCTGTCTCCCCGTCTGGGCACGGGCGGTGAGAGCCGCATGACCCCCCATGCCTGCAGCGAGCTCCGTGTTCTCCCCTTCATTGCCACGCCCCAGCATCTCGGCTTTCCTCGCTTCCACCGCCTGCAAACTTGCTCATTCCCCTGGGCTCCTTGGTGCCTTGCTCTGCGTGGAAGGTGAAGCCGAGGTCACATCAATCTTAGAGATGGGGAAACTGAGGCCTGGAGCATTCGTTGGAGCTGGGAAACAGCAATCAGAGCTTTCTTTCCCTTTAAAGGGCTGAGCGCTGATCCAGCTCTCCCAAGAAAGCCTCATGTTCTGATGCTAAAACCACTGATGGGGAAAACCCATTTAATGGAATTAAACATTATCTGCTGTATTAATTTAAATTGAGGGCTTTCAAACCTGTTTTTTTCTTTCCCCACAGAACACCTGCTTGGCGTGTGCTCTGACTCAGAAACTGAACGTCTGGGGTGGGGGGTGGGCAAAGCAGGGGAACATCCACCCCAGGCTGGGGAGGGCTGGCACCCCGGGCACTGGGCTTCTGTTTCTCTGCCCCTGCTGGCCTCCGAGGCAGTTTCCAGGACCCCCCTTAGAGGTTTCCCGGTAGAGTTTGGGCTCCATGCTTAAGATGTCTGTCCGAGGCCCCTGAGTCCTGTTCTAGGCCTTCAGCAGGCTTCTCATCCCCGTAGCAAAGCTGGCCATTCGGGAAGCTGTCCCTCTCCTGTGCAGTGTCACCCACCTGCCCAGCGCCCTGGCCCGTGACCCTGTTGCCACCAGGCCCTGGGAGTCTGGGAAGCAGCCCAGAGGAAGTGCCTTACACAGAACAGAAGTGTCCAGGGGGCCACAAGGGCTCCATCCCTGCCTTTGGCTCCTGACTCACTTTCCCAAACGGTGCCAACTGTGTTCCATCCACCGGCAGCTCCCGGTTTCTGTGCTGGGACCTCGGACTGCAATAATCATGACGTGATGACCCTGTTTGCCCATGTCTCTGTGTTGTGCCCCAGACCCTGTGAGGCAGAAAGGTAGACAAGGCCAAGTTGGTTTTGGGGCTGTGGGTGCCCAGTCTGCCCGCCCCCAGCACGCACAAGCCCAGACCAACTGGGGCTGATAGCTTCTGCTGGAACCCAGTGTGGGTGCCGCCCCCCAGGCCCCATGGGTTCCCGGAGCTGGAGTCCGGGTTAAAGCCCAGAACACAGCAGGAACACAGCAAATACTGAACAACTCCCCTCGAAGCTCACTAGGGGCCGAGGGGCAGATGAGCGGGGCTGGGCCAGCCAGGGGCATCTTCGGGGCTTACGGGTTCATACTCTTCATGCGCTCTCTCCTCAGCCCACCCTCATCCAGAGTCCCCGGCTGCCCACGTGCCCCTCTGAGTGCCTTCCAGAGCTTTAAGACCACCAGGCATGGGCCCTGGGGGCTCCCTTGACCGGCTCCCCTGCAGAGGACACCCAATCGTGACCTTTGCTGTCACGATTAACAATCACAGTAAATAGACACCGGGTTCCGTCATCTATGGGAAAGGGCCTGCCTCCCCCGACCTGCCCCCGCCCTCCTGCCTTTCCTGGGGGGCAGTAAACACCGGTGACCTTGGACACATCCCAGCTCAACCTCTGGCCAGCAGTGTCACCCAAAGTGACACTTACCTGTGTCATAGGGCACTAACATCCCTGTTGGGGTCTGATGAGGATAAAACAAAACAGCCCAGCTCAGCATGGACTCTGGGGTCCAGAGGGTCTGGGCGTGACTCACCACCCTTCCCCGTCCTAGCTGCATACTCAGTGACTGCACGAAACCCCAAGCCTCATTTTCCCAACTGTAAAATGGGCACCGTAACCGTGGGGTCATGTGAGCAAGGGGCCTGGCACTCTGCTCTTGGTTTTTACTGTGGGCTGAGCTCATGCAACACCGGGAACGGGGGGCTCGCGGTCCCTCACAGCCCCTCGTGGCCCACTGCTGACCCGCCCTGGGCTCCTGGATGGCTCTGGAGGGCTGTCCCCAGGAGGAACACAGGGTATCTAGGGGCAGGCTGGGGGTGGGGCACACATGCACCCAAGCAGCAGCCACCCAGGCCAAAGTGGGCACAGGGCTGACATTCAACTTGGTTGTGCTGGAGGGGAGAAGCTGAAATCACCCCAAAGTCTCCCTAGCTGCCCCCTGCTCATCTATCCTGGGATGATGGGACCCCCCAGAATTTCTCAAATAGCTGAGGGGCTCCCAAACCTGGATCTGGATTATCTCTGGCAGTCATGGTCCTCACCTGTGGCATCTGTCCTCTCCCAGCGCCGACCCCTTCACACTGCACGAGCTCCCACCCAGACCTTTGCCTCAGACCGGGGAGCTGGGCAGGGGGAGGGTCCCCCCAAGCCGAGAAGACCTTGAGTCAGTTGATATCACCCCAGTGAACTATAATGAAGTTTCCTACTTGGGGGCAAATGGCAGTTCGAGATGGAGAAAAGTCCAGAGTGAGTAAAATAAAGTGACATTTTTTTTGCTTTTTTGAAGTTTCACCTTAAGTTTTCCTGCCCCCGCTTGGACAGGAAACTGAATGGGGCAGGGGGTGCCCTTGGGAGAGGTTCCGCACACGGGTTCTTGTCAAGGACCACCTCCCGGGACCACGGCGCGATGGATGTGTTTCTGATTTTTACAGAGCTGTTCCACGCACGATGTTTTCTCTGCTCTCTGCACCCCTGCACCCCCCAGCAGTGGGACAGAGCCCAGAGGTTTCTCTGATGTCGCAGAGCTGGGATTTAGGGCTACCGCAGAGGAACAATGGACGTCATTGGTCCACTGTAGCACCGTGGCGGGGCCAAGAACACATTCGCTTTGCTGACACCTGTCACCGTTTCAGCACTGACGCTTGCTCCGGGGGCTTGCCTGTCTACCACCTGCTCGGCGCCGTGCGGCCCCCTGGGTAATGGGCTCTGTAAATGTGTGAATGCGCGCCAGCCGTGCCAGCCCGCTCGGCAGAACCTTTCTCCAGGCGAAGCAATTTGCAGCAAAATATGCTGTAAATATTTGTTCAGCCCAGGAAAATGACTTTAATTGCATAATTAAACTCGTTGTAGATGCTGCTTCTGGACAAAACGACTAGAGAGAAGCTGAGACCACAGCTGTCCCTCTGAGTTTGTTGAATAGACGGGACTAAACATTTGTTTGCAAAGACTTTGCTCTGCAACATCCCCCCCCCACCCTGCCCCAACTTCCTTCGTGCAGTGGGGGTTTTGAGAACAGTCAGGGAGAATGGAGGAAGGGGCTTGGGGGCTCTGGGAGAGGGGAGGGGGAGAAAAAATTCCCCAAATCAGAGAACCAATAGCCAAAGTACCCCCCAGGCCCTTGGACAGGATCTGAGAGTTCTAGTGAACAGCCCACCTCCCACGGATAACTGATGTCTTGAGCAAACGATCCATTCCCTTAATCGGAAAAAAAATGAGTAGATTGAAAGAAGTTTGTTTTAGAAGAAACCATTGCATCCCAGCCATTAATAAAAAAACAGGCATTCCTTCCTAAAGTAACCACATCAACATGACAGCAAGGGAAAGAAACATGCCACGAAAGACAGGTCCACTCTGTAATTCCCTTCGTAGTAAATGTCCAGAATGGGCAAATCCACAGGGACAGAAATCAGATTTGTAGTTTCCAGGGGTCGGGTGGGGAGAAGCATTGAGGAGGGAGGAGTGCTAGCTAACGGGGACAGGGTTTCATTTTGGGGTGCTGAAAAGCATTCTCAAATTAGATTGGGGTGAAGCTTGCACAATCCTGTGAATATATTAAAAACCATTGAATGGCATTTTAAGCAGATGAATTTTATGGTACATGGATTATATAGCTCATAACGTGGCTTGAAAAGAGAATAAATTCAACAAAAACAAAAGCATGTCTTTTTTTTTTTTTTCCCCAAAAGTGTGTCTTAAGTGGCATTCGAAACCTGTTGTCTGCCAAAGGCTCTAATCGGAGGCCTGCTCTTACCTGGACAGAAAGGCAATGGGAACGGGAAGAGGGAGGTGGTGGGGCAGGTGCAGCCCACGGAGGTTCATGCCGAGGGATGACCAGAAGGATTCACAGACAATGGGAAAAGGACAGACTTTCTTATTGCGGAGTTCAATGTCATCTAATGCCAGGCCTGTGAACCTCTCCCAGTTATTATGAACACCGTGAAAATCATCTCACCGACTTCTAGAAGAAACAGGGCCGGAGAGGGCAGAGACCTGCAAAAGTCATGAGCCCAGCAGCGGCAGCACTGGGCCTGCCAGGAGCCTGGGATTCCAGGCTGGCTTGCACTGGCATTAAACACAATTTTATAATCCCAGCCTCATCCTCAGCAAAGAGAAGAACGCCAGAGTCAGGAGACCAGAGAGCCTTCCAGCTCTGACAGTGGGTCAGGAAGCTCTTGCCGACTGGCTTGGCGATGGAAGGGAGGATGCGGCTCATGTCTGCACACAAGAGAGGGTCTAGACGCTCCAAAGCCCACGGGCTCCAGCCACACGGGAGGGTCCACTTTCCTTCCTCCTCCCCCTGCCGCAGTAGTATCCCCTCCAACTGCTAGAATGCTGGCACAGTCCAGGGACAGGAGCTTCCTCTCTGAGCCTCAGTTTCCCCAGCTTTGCTGGAGTGTCCCACCTTGTTCCACCTCCAACCTGCCGTGAAGTCGGCGCTCTGTGGCTCTTCAGTGGACCCTTAGGACTGGGGTTTAGCGAGACCAGGTGTAGGTGCGGGCGGAAGGCAAAGGTGGAGAAGGCAAGCTTCCTTCAGGAACAAGAAGACCACATCCTGCCCCCAAACAGGTCACCTGCTGCTCCTCTGCCTGTCTGTGATCCCGCCCCAGGAACGCCCCCCACTCCCTGTTTGTCACACTTGAGAACACCCCCGCCCCTCACCTACAGCTCAATCCTGCCAACACCACGCCCCAGGGAAGGGCAGTGCAGAATGGGAAGCTCAGAGTTGCCGGCACATCCCCAGCGCCCTCCATCTAGGCCCAAAGCCTCTCCCTGCAGCCCACAGAGGGGAGGGAGAGAGAGAGAGAGAGAGAGACCCCCAACCTGAAGCTGGTTTGGCCTTCAAGGACACGGGCCAACTCAGACAGTGGGGTACTCAGCTGGCTTCAAGAGAAGCCCTCACATCTCCTGGGAAGATGGAAGGGAACTTCTCCATGGCCCAGGGGCAGGCCCAGCCCCAGGCCCACATCAGCCTGACGGAAGTCAGCATCTGAAGGTCTTGGCTGCCATTCTAGCACTAGCCCTTGCAGGGTTCAAGGCTACTTCTCGAGTCCCTGACCCCAGTGGAGACCGCTGGCTCACCATCACGTTCTCTGTCAAGGGCTGAGGCTCCCGAATCTGGGGAAAGGGGCACAGGGGCATCAGCTGCCCAAGACAGCCCTGGGGGACTGACCCGTCTGGGCTGGCTGGAGCCTCCCCTGGGGTTGGCGTAGACCTCCCAGCCCACAGTTCCCTCAGTTAGCAGCACGGACTGTCTGCAGAGGTAATCTCCGGTCTGGCCTCAGTGGGCACAGAGGCCACGGCTGTCTGAAGCCTCGGTGAGGGTTTCATCACCATTAAGAGCAGAGATCAGGGAGCCAGAGGCCTTGGTGACGCATGTGGCAGCTGCTCCCCTGTTCCATCAAGCGGAGCTCAGAGCCATTAGCCGATAGGAGATGAAATTTACATTTTGAATTAACTTGGATCATCAGAATGCTTCCTCCCGACCCAGGGAAATTAAACATAAAGTCGGAGGGGCTATGGGCTGGGGCGGTAGAGGCTCGGCCAAGCACGCCAGATTGGCTTTTTCTTTTTCTTTTTTTCAACAGGCTGCAGGCAAAAGGGGATGAGAGGACACAGCCACAAAGTCAGCCTCAGAGACAGAGGAAGATGGAAAGTTGAGATACATGTTCTCTCTTTTTCCCCGGGCAGAAGCACAATAGATCTGCGTGGCAGAATTAAATTCTGATCTGTCTGATCTCCTCCATTTCTTCCGCCCCTAATAATGGTTATTTATCGAGCACTTATTATGTGCCCAGCACTTAGCTAAACACTTTAGAGATAAGGCAGAGTGAATTTGTCTTCCCCCTGCACCCCTTTCCTTATTTCCCCGCCGCCTGCATCCCTCGTGGGGAGGGAGTCTGAGGGAAGAAGTGCAGAGATGGTTTTATTAACAACTCAAGGTTCCCTGAGATGCATGACAAGTCTTTCGGAGACATTGCTCAGGACTGCGAGACCGGAATCTGGCCACGAAGTCTGCCGAGCCCCGCTGCCCTCACCCTGGACCTGGGTCCATCCCTTGGGCTCCTCCTGTGTAACTGTCCAAGTCAGAGTAGACCTTGCAGGCCGGAAAGAAGACTCAGCAGACAAGCTGATGTTTGCACCTTCCTGTGGCCTCTGAGTGTGTCTGTGACCAACATCAAGTGAGATTTGTCCTTCCTGGAAGGGGACAGTGTTCAGATGTCCTTCTAGCTTTGTGCTGATCCTCCGTCCCCCCACCGCTCTAGGGACTTGGTTGTTTATCTACAGGGTCTTCCTGGATTCATGGGCTAATCGACTCCCAGAACACTTACAAGTCAAGTTGCTTGGGGTTTGACTAGCTCCGGTCTGATGTCCTTCCCATCTTGAACCCAGATGGCTCAGAGGAAGGGCCACCTCCCTGGTACCCTGGGGGCTGGTTCTCACAGGGAGGCATGGGCTACGGGCCGCTCTGCTGGGTGGGTTCTGGCGCTGTGCAGACATGACAGCAAGGCCAAAGCCTGGAGGCTGGGCTGCTCACAGCAGTGTCAGTCTTTCTTGCGGCAGAATATGAGAGAGCGTTCTCCTCAGAAACAAAATGCCCAACGCTTCCCAGCTGGCTGTGCCTCCCTGCAATGGCAGGTCTCCAAGATCAACCCATCACTTTTCAATGAATAGTTATTAAATGCTCTCTGCCCGCCTGGCCCTTAGAGTCGGCCCAAGTGCTTAGGTGAGCTGATCAGGACTGTCCTTCCTAATGAATTGGTCCCGTAGGAGCCTCTGTCCTTTTCCCAGGGTCACTGAAAAACTCCAAGCCTCAAGCTATCAGGAGCAATAGTTCTTGCAGACAAGAATCCAGAAGCTCACTTTCTGCCCCTTCCGGAATTTCCGGGTGGTCGGCCTCCTGGTCTACCTCCCAGACTTTGGAATTCTGCCTGGGCAGCGACTTGCATATGCAATTTATCTTCCCCTCCTCTCCCTCGCCCCTCGCCCCCACTTCTTTCCATCCATCAGTCCAACCCCTTCCCCTTCTACTCAATCATCCAACTCTTTATATTCCAAATATCTACGCCTCCACAAGGCCTCCATCCATCCGCACATCTACCCAGTGCACCATCCAGCCTCCACTTAGGGGCTCATCTGACCACTGTGGAGTCCATTTAATCTAAACGCTTCCCCTCCACTCCCTCCATCCTCCCATCTTCTCACCAGGGCAGTGCAGCTCCCAGGCTGTGAGAACCAGAATCTGAATCAGCTGCCTGATTTCTTGACTATACCGTGTGCCTTCAGGACAAAGAAGCCCTTAAGCGGGACAGAGCAGGAAAACTGGGTGTTCTCCGAGGTGTAGACAGATGGCTGCGAAGTTGCAGAGGAAGCAGCATGCGAGCAGCCCTCATAAAATGATGTCAAATTTGGAAAGCCAGGGTCGAAAGGGCAGAGTAGAGGAATTGCGGGTAGATTAAGGGGCGCGAGCAAGGATCAAGGCGGGCTGGGGGTGGAAAGTGTGAGGGTCGACGCACAGGTGCCGTCTAGACGGTTGGAGGCTGAGGAGGCTGAGGGGCAGAAGCATGGCTTGGCCCGAGTAGAGTGCGTGGACTGTGGGAAGAGGAGAGAGTTGGAGTGGCCGCCCTAGTCTGGAGCAGATGATGAAAAGCCAAGCCATGTACCTGAGCTGGGATTCATTTTGTTGGCACAGGGAGGACATAGGGAGCTTGCCGAGGACGGGAAAGTTTTTAGTGAGGGAAGCCTTGACCGAGAGCAGACCCTGAAATGGTATGCTTTCTGCTTTGGGGTGCTGGTTGGTGCCATCCTTCTCAACCTGGGGAGCTGGGCCCAGACCACTCGGCTCTCCTGGGGGTCTTTCCATCCAGACCACACAGCAGAACTCAGCTGACTAGGATCTTGAACAGCCCGAGTCCAGGAAACAGGTTGGCGTGGCGAGCGTGACCCACCGCAGGTCCGAGAATGTCGCTCTCCTCGGTTACTCCATAACGGCCGTGGCAGCTCCTGCTTGCCCACCACGAACAAAGTGGCACCGGAAATTGAACAACTTCCCGGGCTCTTGCCTCTGGCAGGGGAGAAATCTAGGTCTTTTATGGTTTCAGACATAAGTGCTAGCCTGCTGTTATGCTAAAAATTTCAGCATCTGAAAAGTTCCAAGCTAATTTTCAGGGGGAAATTAGATGAGAAGTGGCTTTAAAACTCGGAGAATTCTTGTGTTTAAAAACTTGGTTGCCAAGGAAACTCTTTCTCCAATACTTCCTCACCACTATGTTATAAATGAAACCCCCTAACTGAAGGGTAATTAGGGTAATTGGTAGCACTTCTGCAGAGAGAGAATGTGGCAAAGCAGTTGGGGGCAGGGTCCCCTAACATTTTTGGGCACACACCCCCCCGAGCCCCTGGGAAGCTGGGCCCATTACTGCACACGGGGGGCTCGCGGGCACCTTTAGAGGAGCACATACGCCAGCAAACAGCTGCACACTGTGTTCTGTGAAAGGCCAAGCAATTGATTGCTGAAAGGAAATCTGAAATGTCATGCTGCTACCCCGTTGGTTTCGAATAGGTGAAAAGCTCCGTGAGTCAGTTAATGACCAGACTGTGGGGGCTGCGGCGTTCCGGCCCCCTGTGACCGCGTTAATGTATGTGGTACCAGGCAGGAGCTGAAGCAACTGTCGTTGCCACCTTCGGGAGGGAGGCATTTAGCATTTAGTTTCCGGTCCCAGCCATCCAGCAACCCATCTGTCCATCATCTGTCTCTCCATCTGCTCATTCATTCAGTTTTCCATTGGAACATCGACCCACCCACCAGCCAGCCACTCTTTTATTCACTCATCTACCCATCTGTCTGTGTGTCTGTCTTCCTATCTGTCCTTCTCTCTGTCTACCTCGCCATGTGCGTATGCACTGATCGTACAGAGATGGTAGGAAGGATGGATAGATGGAGGGATGGGTGGATGATTGGAGGTACAGATGGGCAGATGGATAAATCAGTGGACGGATAATGACTGCACATCCACTCTTTGTTTATCTGCCCACCTCTGTTTACCTATCTAGGGGTCCGTCCACTTACACGTTCCTCGGTCTGTCCTCCATCCATCCTTCCACTTATCCTCTCCTCCCTCCATCCATCTGGTTAGTGGACATCAACTCCACCCATAGGGCTGGAGACAACACCTGCCACTGCTGAGTGCTTGGTCCCCCATTCTATAGATGAGTAGGGAGTTCTTAGAGCTAGCAAGGGTGAAGGGCGGGCGTTTGGATTTTTAGCCCTTGTCTCCACCCTGGGTGCCAATTCCCAGAGAGGAGGCCCTGGGTTTGGCATCTTCCACCCACCGGCGTTTCAGCCCTAAGAGCAAGAGTTGAAGGAGGATGGGGACAGAGAGCAAGGATGAAAGACCAGGAGGGGAGCCCACATCTGAGGCTCCAGGAGCCAGGGGCTCTCGAGGGCCTGGGTCCAGCTGCCCTGGCTCTCCTTTCCGCCCCAGGGCGTGTGTGCACACACGCACTCCGCCCAGCCGGCCCCTCCTCCGCCCACAGGGTAAATACTGCCAACGTGTTCGGGGAGCCGGTGCCAAGGTAAAAAGTCCATAGATCAGAAACCCTAGCGGTGAAGGCTGAGCCCCCAGGAAACGCTGTCCCCAGAAGCTGAGAGCTTCCCCCAGGGAGCCTCTGGCTCTTCCACCCCTCCGCCCTCCACTCTTTGCAGGGAATGCCAAGCGGGCAGCGCTGCCCCAGGCTTTAGCCTCCGCCTCGCCGTTCGCTGCCTTCCAAGGTACCCTTCTCCCAGAATTGGGCTGGTTGGCGGCGAAGCCCCGACACCCAGGGGGTGCGGGTGCTGAGCCGCGTGGCGGGAAGTGGAGGGCACTCCCCGTGGCCTGGCACCATGCTGGGGCTCTAGGTGCCTCTTCACAGTGGATCCGAGTCACATTCCAGTCGCGGGTGGGCTCACTGTTCTCTGTTTGCAGAAGAAGAGACGGAGGTTCAGAGTGGTGAGGTGACGCCCCAGGTCGGACCGTTGGTTTTCAAGGAGCAGAGTCTCACTGAAACTTGACGGTGCCATGCCCCCTCCACAGGGCAAGGAGCAGCCGCAGCTGAGCGGGGGTGGGCATGGCCGGGGGTGACAGGGCAGGCTCTGGTGTCAGCCTCCTCAGAGCTGTGTGACCCTGAGGGGGTCACCTCACCTCTCCATGCTCCACCTCCCTGTTCTGAACCAGAGAGACAATAACAAGACCTTCCTCTTGGTGAGGGTTTAAACAAGGGGTGCATGTCAGGTGCTCCAAACGTGCTTGACGCACAGTACGTGCCGAACACGCGTCGGCTCTTCCCGACGATCGCCTCCCTTGGGCACCGGAGCTCCGCAGGGGAGTGGGAGCCAGACGAAGGAGCCGTGCTGTGGGCAGGGCACCCAGGCGTCGGCGGAACCACGGCACCTCGCGAAGGGAGGATTGGTCTGCTGTCATGTTGGTCTGGGAAGGCCGCCCCAGAGGCTGGCAGGGACTCTCGCCGTGGCGAGCCCAAGTCCCCGGGGATGTTGCCACCCTGCAGAGATGGGGGGAGCGGGACTTGGAAAGGGGATGCTCCTTGGCGAGTCTTTGGGGACAGGTCTCACGAGCTTTTTGTGGTCTGAAGGGACTGGTGAGCACCTGTGCAGCAAGCCACTGAAGGGCAGGGCTGACCTGCACTCACCGCCCCCCGCCCCGTGCCCGGCGCGGTGCCTGGTATCAGCCAGACGTTCAGGGACACGCCCTGGAGCCGATACTCCTGTGGGCTCCCGTGTGGCAGAGAAGGCACTCAGAGCTGGCCCTCTCTCTGAGCCCCCAACCTCCCCTCCGAGGCAGCCATGACACCAAGATCCGGCTTATGGGGCTCCCAGGGTGAGTGACTTGCCAAGGTCCCCGGATGCTAACCTGACGTGTCTGAGCCCAGAGGGGCTGCCTCTACCTACCGCTCTCTGCCTGCCGGCTGTCCGCTGACCCAGGCAGAGCCAGGCACGGGTTCCCCCAACGCTCTGCAGATGTTACCAGGGGCTGGGTGAAGTGTGAGCCACCGGGGGCCATTTGCTGAGAGTGGTCCCCATGGCAGACTCAAGGGGCTCCTGTGCCAGCCAGTCGCGCGCGGCCCTGGGCTTTGGGCAGCAGTGTGGTCAGACGTCCCTGCAGGGGGCGGGCTCTGCCCACTCTTTGGAGGGGCTTCCTGAGCCCAGAGCGAAAGCAGTGACCTGTGTCCCTTCCTAGATCAACAGTCCCCATATCCACCCCCCACTGAGGGCTTGCCAGGGGCAGAGCACTGTGCCGAGTGCCTTCTCTGTGCCTCTCGGGGTCCCCCAAAGGTCCTCAAGGGAGGAACGCTGCCTTCATTCCCATGCTGCGTACGGGAGACACTGGGGGGTTTGCTGTGAGCCCCCCCATCTCCCTCGTTCCTGCAGATGTGTCCAAATGCTCTGTCCCCCAACGGCTCCCATGCCCCCTGCCCCCCACCCAGGGACGCAGGCAGAGCTGCCGCTGCACCCCGTCTCTCCAGGTGGGGAAACTGAGCCTCGCAGCCGGGAACAGGCGGATTGAAGGCTCCCAAGTCTCTCCAGCTCCCTGCAGACAGTCTGAGCGAGTCATCCAAGGTCACCCAGAGCCGCCACCGCCGCAAGACAACAACAGTGTTTTGACTTCTGGTCAGGCCACGCCGCGGAGGGAGGGAGGCGTGGGGGCCGCCGGGGGCCTCTTTAATTCATGAGTTACTGGCAGAAGCACAATCTCGGGGGAAGACTGATGGCCCGCTGCAGGTACCGGTGGGCGGATTCATAAAGCTGTCGGCAGCGGGCCGTAAATCAGATGAATATTCAAGATTCGGCCCCGGGAGCAATTCTCCAGCTCGGCAGTAACAAGACGGATGCGGCAGGAAGGCGGACGCGGTGGCCTCAGGAGCCCCCGTGTGAGGTTTTTTCCACTCGCACAGAACTTCTGCTTTGCCCGGGGAACTTGGGTGGCTCGAGAGAGAGGGGGCGAGAGGAGACTGTGGAGCCTGTACCCCAAAGCAGACCCTCCTCCAAAGATATTTTTTATCAGGGTATCTTTCCATGCCGTGAAATACACAGGTCTTCAGGGGCAAGTGGGATGAGTTTGGACACCTGTGTGTCATCATTGCCCAAACCAAGATATAGAACATTCCGTCATCACCCCCCAAAAGTTCCCTGGGGCCCTGCCTTATTAATGTCACGTCCCTGAGCCCCAGGAAACCACGGATCTTTTTTCCATCACCAGAGGAGGGTTGTGACTTATCAAGACAGACAGACTCCTGTGATAGACATGGGTTCATTCTCCCTGCTGTGCCCCCAGGACCCTCTTCTGCATGGCCACGTGGCCCCCTGGGAGCCTTGACCACGGGGCCAGCTCTGCGGCCAGCGGGCCTCTTTGTGGCTCTGCCTCTTGGGATAAGGAGACTGTGAATGCCTGCCCTGGTCTTTCTGGGTTCTTCCTCTTGGGTAAACACCAGTGTGCGGAGCTGCTGGACCGAAGGCCGATGTCTGCCGAACTTTGCAAAGAGCTGCCCACAGGTTTCCAAGCGCGTGTGCTGTTAGCGCCCACCAGCCCCGGCCTGCCTCCCCCCACACCCTGCCTCCCAGCCTCGCCTGGCATGCGACGGTCTGCGGTTTCTATCCACCCCGTTCGAGCAGGTGTGTGGTGGCACCGGCACGGGACAGCCCTCTGGGTCGTTTGGAGTCCCCGCCAGTCCTGCAAGAGCACAGGCTTTCTCCTGCCCTCCGAGCTGCCGGGGAAGGTGGCCCAGCTCTGGCTGAGCTCAGGAGCTGTGTGCCTAGGCTCTCCCTTCCTGATGAGGCTGAAGCTTCTTCCTGGGGCTGCTGGGGCTCAGCTCAGCTAATGTCCTTCACACAGCTCTCCCGTGGCTGCCCACTGCGGCCAGGCCACCACCCGGTTCCTCCTGGCGTGGCCACAAGGTCCCATGGGACTGGACCCCGGCCACCACCCTGCCCTCCTCTCAGGTCACTGTCCCTCCTGCCCGCCTGGCTCTGGCCTACCGGCTGGGGTCAACCACACTGTCTGCTCCTCCGGCCTACAGAGTAGTAGAGGGGAGGTCTGTGTTTCCTCCTCCCTCACCCCTGCATCCTCTGTAGTTGTCCCATGTTGGGGTCCCACAGGCTCTTTTGGGGGAGCCTCTAAGGGTGCAAAGGCTTTAGAGGGCCCCACTGCCCTTCCCTCGCCCAGTCCTATCTGACCCAGTGGGAGGGGATCCCCTCTGCCTTCTGCGGCAGTG
This sequence comes from Lontra canadensis, assembly GCF_010015895.1. Taxonomy (NCBI): domain Eukaryota; kingdom Metazoa; phylum Chordata; class Mammalia; order Carnivora; family Mustelidae; genus Lontra; species Lontra canadensis. The sequence goes on along the minus strand of NW_022631059.1, from coordinate 5,103,563 downwards.
AACTCGCTGGCGGTGGGTCTAGTCCTGGGCCCTGCCACTGCAGGGGCCACCGTGAGCCTCATCACACAGACCCAGAGGCTGAGGTCACTGTAATCCCTAAGGCCCTCTCCATTTCCAGCTTGTGGGATCAGCCTTTCTGGGAGAGGGGGTCTGGCATCCTGCCTGGGAAAGGAGCCCTGGGCTGGCTTCGGGCAGAGGCCAGACTCCACGAAATACCTCCCTCTTGGGATCACAGCCCTTGCCTTTTCCTCTTCTGGAGAACGTTTCTCTACTCCCCGGCTCCTGAGATGGACTTCTCTGCTAATTCTGGGCTCTGTGGCTTCACTGGTAGGAGCTGGCACCAAGGCCAATGGCCCATGGAGTGGGGAACCTTTAGAAGTAAATACAGAGGGACCCCTCCGGCACCCCTGGGTCTCCCCACGTGTCCATTCCCCCCTCTAGCCTGGTGCAAAGTCAACCCCAAGGACCCACCAACATCCCAGAGATCAGAGCCCACCCCCAGGGTAAGGAAAGCCACAGGACCTACACCCCTTTTTGCTATTTCATCCTGGGGCAGGGATGTAGATGAGGACACACCCCTCCCCACCTCCCCTGCCCCAGGGAGCTCAGCCTCCTGGATCAAGAGCACAGAGCACTACCAGCCTAGTCCTTGGCGAAGGGAATTGTCCTGCCTTATCCCTCTGGGGTCCTACCAGCGACCCCGACTTCTAGCCCCGGACCCTGGTGCTGTCCACCAACCCCTCAAATCAACCCCCCCCCAAAGACAGTCACCCCAGGTTTTTCCCCATTGAGTTAAAAGTTTCCTGTTCTAGACTTTCAAAGTCTGAGAAAGAACCTTAGCAACACAGGCACGTCCGCTGGCAGACATGTGCGTCATGGAAAGCCTGGAGCCCAGTGATTGGACCGTCTCTGCTGCAGCGAGGCCGGCCCCGAGCGCTTGAGAAACAACGTAATGTATTCCTGTCTGCAGCTCTGAGCCGAAGCTCATTTCATGTCTTGTGTTTCCATTTCCTGAGGGTTAGTAAGTGCGGAGGGGACTCGGGCTTCGTGCCGAATATTTATTTAGTCAATATACACATCAATTTAGCTAATTAGAGATTGCAAGCCATTTCTAAGCAATGCTGTAAAGTAACAGCTGTACTCTACCCTGGTAATGGGTTCTGGTGCGGGGGGAGACGGCTACAAGCCTGGCACTTTCCAAGTACAAAGTTTAGCTCCCCTTAAACTTCAGCAAATGTCTGAGTCATCGTGGCTGTTTGTTAAAGCAGACGTCAAAACCCCACTGTCTGGGGTACATGGAAGGGCTCTGGGGTGGGGGTTCTGGAACACATTTGGAGAAGACAGAGTGGGCTTTGGGTGGAGGGACCCCAAGTTTAGACCCTGACTCCGTTCCTTGTAGCTGGGGGACTGCAGAGGGCAGGTTTGGGGCCAGATGATCTGCTGTTCGGGGCTCTGTGGGATGTTTCTGGCATTTCTGGCTTCACCCTCTAGAGGCCAGCAGCAGCAGCCCCCTCCCCAGTTGTGAGGGTCACAAAGGTCTCTGGAAATGGAGATGTGTTCCCTGGGCAGGGGCTGGGGGGCGGGCACAGTCTCCCCCAGCTGAGAGCTACTGATGCATAGCAAGGTTGTCAGACCCTCTGGGGCTCCATTTTTCCACGAAGACTCCATTCTGCAGCCCAGTGAGCGAGTTGCGGCTGCCCCCATGTTGTAGGTGAGCAAAGTGGCTCAGGGGGGCTCAGGAACCCGCCCCGGGCCCTCGGCCAGAGCCCGGCTGAGCTGGGATGTGCAAGTCTCTTCCTGCTTCTTGGAACAGTCCATGGCTCCTTCTCATCCCTCCAGCCTCAGTCCAGATGCCGCCTCCCCAGAAAGGCCTGCTCTGCCTCCGGCGGCTAGGGTAGCTTTCCACCTCTCTGGCCCCCATGGCTTTCTCAGCGCTGCTGCTCTCTTCCCAGGGCTTCGCCAGCGGGCAGCTCCTGGTCTCGGTGGTCTCCCTAGGAGTCGTTCCTCTGGGCTCTCTCCCTCCTGGTCCCTACTGTTTCATCAGCACCTGGCACAGAGGACAGGAATCAGAATGATAGAATGGCTCCCCTGAAAGTTTGCCAAGGCAGAGCTGCTGCAGACTGCCCCACATCATTTGTTCTCCCTGTCTTCTCCAGGAATGAGGACCTTCATTTTTAGTGACGGGGCACATGGATGTGTGATGAGATATAAGTGTAAGTCCTGTGTGTGGCCTTCTAGGGGTGTCCTTAGAGAGAGTGAACAAGCTCTTCCTCACTCCTTTCCCCTTCCCGATGGTTGGAACAGGGATGTGATGGCTAGAGCATAGGCAGCCACCTTGGTCTCTGAAGTAGAAGCTCTGTGTTGAGGATGGAGGGGCAATAAGGTAGAAGAGACCTGGGCTTTGGTGACTTACGGTTTGGTTCTCTGTTCCATGTACCACACTAAATCTTAACCAAGGCTCTAGGCTTTTGGGAGGGCCCAGGATGGACGGAGGAGCAAACACTGTTCATTCTGTTGAAGCTGTTCCCAGGTCAGTGGGTTGCACGGGGCTTTGCCCTCAGAAAGATTTCCCAGCACCATGGTCAAGTCAGTTTCCCCAGCTCCCAAGGTCAGAAGGGTGTCTGTGGTCTCAGGAGAGAGGCATAGCACTGAGAAGCAGAGGGAGGACACAGGAGTGAGAAATGGTCTGGGCTTCCAGACTTACTTCCACTCAAGCCCTTCATTCATTCAGTGAATGCTTTTGTTCTACATGTGCTAGAGGCTGGAGCCCCGATGACCAAGGCCACTGCTTCTGGAATCCTGGAGCGAAGCCAGCTGTTGGGGGAGACAGACCAGGACCCAGTGAGCAGGGATGCGAGGACCGGATGAGCTAGTCAGCTTGGCTGGGAATGAAGGGGAGTGCAGCCGAGAGCCCCTGAACAGGGCAGCTGCCGGCCTGGGAGAGGCTGGAAAACACACCCCGAGGGCTGAGCAGGTGGGGATGAGGCCTGCAGAGACCGAACAGCGTCAGCGGAGGGGGCCAGTCTGCAAAGGCTGCTGGGACGGACGGGAAGATCGGTGGCCAGGAGGCTAGGATGGGTCAGCCTGGAGGCGCTTGGGATAGCGGCTCAGGCGAAGGGGGCCCGTGTTGGGGGATTAGACGGAGTGGGGGGAGGGGCGCGGCTGGAGCCACAGACGCTGGTACCCGGTGCTTGGTTCGCTGTGGTTTCTCCTGCGCCTGGGCAGTTGCCGGTGACTCCTGGGGTGGGGCGCTTCGTGGGACCCCTCGAGCAGGCTGTCCACAGCCCGCTCACCCCCGCCCCCCCGGGGCCGCAGTCCCCAACCCAGGACTTCGGCTGGCGGATGAATACCTCCGTCCCTCTCCTCCAGCAGCAGCAAGGTGGTTGTCAAGGTGATGGATGGTGTGTCTGGCGCTGGCTCCCGGGCTCCCGCTCTGGCCGCGGGGGCGCGCTTGCCTGATTCGGGCCCCTCATCTGTGTCCCTGGTCTGCTCCGGGGGAGACCCCAAACTCAGGCATGGCATTACCTTGTTTCACCCTTGCAACAACCACTCTGGAAGGGAGACGCTATCGTGGCTCCCATTTCACCTCGAGGAAAATCGATCGGAAGCACAGGGAGGCTAAGTCACTGGCTCAAGGACACACAGGAAGTGGCAGAGCCAGGACTTGAACCCAGACTGTCTAGGGGTTAACACCTGCCTGTGGCGTGGTTTATAGTTGGTTCTGATCAGTGTAGACCCGCATCCTAACGCCGTGGCCCATACCAGCAGCAGCCCTTGGGAAATTGTGACAAAGGCTGAGTTTGGGGCCCTACCCCGGACTAGCTGAATCAGACTCTAGCGACGTCCCTTCGGAGATTCCGCTGTGCACTCAGATATGAGAACTGCTAGTGTAGACCCCTGGTGTAGACATGACCCGACCTATAGTTTTAAAAGGCTCTTTCTGGTTGCCATGCAGGGAATGGATTGGGAGGGGGGGATCCTTCTCAGGAAAGAGGGACTTCAGGGGAAAGATGAGTGTCATGGGGGCGGAAGGAAGGTGTCAGATTCCGGTGCCCTTGTGGGTGGAGCCGACAGACCTAGAGATGGATGGTATGTTGGTGAGGCAGAGGAGAAGCAAAGAGCCCCCCAGGTTTTCAACTTTGAGCTGCAGGGGGGAACTGGTATCAGAGTGGGGGCCTGGGGTGGGAAGTGAGGTGGGTGGGGTGGGAGTGGGGTCCACGTGAAGAGGAGGGGCTGGGCCATGTCTGAGGGGACCCCACCTTGCAGCTGCTCCCCCCTCCCAACCTTGCATTTTCCAGAAGCCAGGCTTTCTCTGGGGATCAGACCACCTGGGAGGACAGAGCTAGACGGAGCAGCCTTTGGGAGGGTGACCGGGAGCCAGAGGCTGTGTTGCTGGGGAGGGTGGATGGATGGCGCCCTCCCTCCCAAGTCCAACCCGTGGCCAATGACAGGCAGAAATTAGGGTGCCGACAGCTCTGCCCAGAGAGCCTCGGTTCCCAGCACATCAGGATGAGATCCAGCAGGAAGGGTCACCACCCTGGGAGGGTCTTGGTTCTGATATTCTAACTGTGAAACAAACACGCAGTACTTGGTGTTGGGGTGGGGGGATCACTAGTTGTGTTCCACAGTTGCCTTCAAAGCTTTAAGACAGTGGTTGCTCCCCCAGATGTGGATGTCTCCAAGGACGCCGCATCCTAGCATCACCCAGGGGGCCTGGCTGCGACTCCAGCGGGCTCACCGTGAGTGTCTGCATCAGGGAACAGAGCTATCCTGACACCAGACACTGGCTTTTAAATGAATATCCACTTTTAAAAAGCATTTTAAAATCATTCCGTTGTGTGCATGCAGGATTTGGATGCTCAGGGAAGCAGTCTTCAACACAGCCCAAAGATGCTCATGCAAGAGGGGAGGTGGGGAGAAAGGAGGATGTTTGGGACTTTTGGAAATTGGGAACGAAGCAGGAACTGCAAGAAGGGAAAGGGTTTGGAGAGACAGCGCGCCAGGCAGGGGACCAACATAGACAAAACAGTGGAGGTGGAAAACGACCATGGCTGGTTACCAGCAGGTGAAGTAGCCCTCTGAGCTTCTCCTAGAAGATGCCTGGAGGTGCCGGGGTAGGAGCCGATAGGGCTGGGAGAGGAAATATAGGTTCACTAAATGCAGGGGTGTGATTCCTCAGGAATGACAGGGAGGGAATAAAAACCCATGCTTATCTCTCAAAAGAGCTTTGATTTTATTTAATCTGCTTCAACACATAGTAATCGAGGATCCACTGTGTACAAGAGCTTTGCACACTTTGCACATGTGTCCTGAAGGCAGACGGCAGGGAACCAGACACCCCACGGAGCACACGCTCTGGGGGCGGGGCGCTAAGATCTGTCATGCGAGGTCATCCTTGAGCAGACATTTCTGGGGAGCAGACTGAGGGTACTCCAGGGGTGTATCTCAAGCAAAGGGGGAGGGCAGTACTCCTCCTCCCACTCTGTGGATTCTTCTGGAAGGAAGACAGACACAATCTTGCTGCCATAAAGAACCTGCTTGTCTCCCATCTTCTTCCATCCAGAAAGGGGTTCCTCAGTTTGGGGCTGACTCCAAGACAGAAGACAGAGGGTCCCCAGGCAGCCTCCCCCTTGGGTGTCCCTCTGCGTGCGTCCTGTGTGCACAAGGCAGCTGCCAGGACTTGACCTCCTTCGTCTTGAGCAATGAATTCCACTCCAGCCCAGCTTGCTCCGCAAACTCAGAGCCCTTTGGGGCTGGCTGTACCTCCTTAGAAAGCACATAGGGGGCGCCATACCGGGCAAGGACGTCTTTGGGGGAAGAGTTCTCATCCCCAGAGCAGGTGGCTTGTCCTGAGATTTCTTGCAATTACAGACACACTCTCGCCAAGAGGAGCTCTAATAAATATGAATTTCTCCAATTTGTCACATTTCCACGGATATTCTAGCACGGGGGCTCAGGGAGGCGTCTAGACTCACTCCTTAATTGGTCTCTAACTTAATTCTTAACCCTTCAGCAATTTCTTGCCTGGTGTTCTTCCGTCATGCTGTGCACGTGGGCATATAGACAAAGCCATAGATTCCTCCGACTTCGGACCGGAAGGGACCCTTAAAGGGTAACCAGCACGTGTTGGGTTCTGTGAGCCGAGCACTGTTCTAAAATGTTTGCCCTGGGCTCGTTTACTCCCCACCCTCTTGTCAAGCTGTCCACCTTCCTGCCCCCTGTAAGCCTCCCCAGGTCTGCAGATTAGGGACACCCATGCCTGCTTGATTTCTTCTTGGGATGTAGAGCTCACTTCCTGTTCCTCATGCAGCTGCAGAATACCTCTGCCCAACGTTGCCAACAGCAATGAGTCTGTCTCTGAGTCTTCAAGGGCTTCAGGTTCGTCTCAGAAAACACTAGAAGGCACCCTCCCTGTGATCAGAACAGCTCTTGGTGAGCCCCAGCCATTCTCCCTGGATCCTGCTGTCCTAGTGGTTCCATGCTTGCTTACCTAACCCGGTGGCTGAAACACACCTGGTCTTCCAAGGCAGGTTCTGGGGTTTAATGGCCAGAATTCCTGACATCGCTCAATATTAAGCAGGAAGAGAGAAGAAGCAGGAAGGGGAGAAGTTTGCTTACCCCAGTGGGCTTGGACACTTGGGCTGGCTCTGTGGACACTGGTGTGTTCTGGGGAGGCTGGGGGGTGTGTCTCCTCCAGGCATAGTGACCCCACTTAGGAGTGATCACCAAGCTGCCCATGCATGGCCGTCCCCATGGGTCAAATGCACCCAGATCTTCTTAGAAAGGGTGACGCTCTGTTCTTCCCGGCAGCCCAGGGAAGAGAAGAGAGCTGCCCCACCCCTGCACCTGCTGCGTGGGGTTTTGGTGAGGAATAACCAGCTAACACACACAAAGAGCTTACTTAGAAAAATGCGTGGCACCTTGTGAACACCTGAGACATGAAGCCCGTTACCAGTCCCATTTAATAGACGGGGACATCAAGGCTGGGGACGATCAATGATCAATCTGGGATTTATGATGGGCCCTCCTGAGCCCTGGTCCAAACCCTGGATATTAACCTTGGGCACTCACCCAGACCCTCTGGGGAATCAGGTGAATGACATGGACGATAAAGATGAGTTGCTTCCAGAGGCTGGGCCCAAAGAGATGCTTTCTGAGGAGCGTCTACTAATGACTGGCTCTTACTCTTGTCATTTTGGATGGGAGCTCTATGACCAGAGAGACTAGACCTGGCCTGAGGCCACCCAGGGAAGCAGGACTTGAACTGAGATCTCTTAAACAGTAACGCATGAGTGTTAACAACCACACAGTACCATCCTTCCTGCTTCTTCCTTGTGGGCAGGAAAGGCAGGCTCCAGCCTAAGGTGGCACCCTTTGCCCTCACACTGTGTGACATGCCCAGAGGTGGCTGTAGCTCAGGCAGCATCACCAGAAAGGACAGGGCCACAGCTGGTGGCCACAGGGAGTCACAGGGAAGCACAAGGACCCCTGAATCCTACAGAGCCACTTTGTGACCTGTGACCAGATGCCTACCTGCTCTAGCTCAGCTCCTGGGATTGGATTATTGCGCCTATGCTGCAGGGACCCCCTGGCACAGGTGGGACTGACCTGCCAGGGAGGATCCCAGTCCGTCCTGTCTCCTCCCCACTGCCCCGCCCCTCCCCTGCGGCTGCTGGGAAGTTGAGTTGGGGTCAACTGTGCCCAGCTCCTCACCCAGCTGGGTATACACCGGGCAGGGCCCCGTTCATGACCGTGCATGGCCAGCACTCTCAGATCGGCGGGGTTCTAACTGCGGCCTGGACCCAGGGTGAGAGCTTCAGCTCTGAGGAGGTCTGTCCAGGGCAGAGGACCAAGCTGGGGCAGTTGGCCTCAGTGAGTTTCTAGCCCGGTGGGCTCCCAGCCCTCAAGCAAGCGGCTCCTTCCCCAGGAAATGCCTCCACATTACAAAACTAGCCAAGAAGCCAAGCCAGGACAGAGATAAATCGGATGCCTGAGAAGTTCACCACCCTGCCCTTGGCCTTGGGGAGTTCTGCTGTCCTGGCAAGTGGCGGGGGAGGTCCACCCAGTTTCCCCTTTGCTGCCCTCCTCCCTGCTTGGACAGGGCTTTGCAAAGCCTTGCTTTTCTTTACAAAGTCCTGACGGTGGGGGCAGAGCTCCCCGTTAACCCAAAGCCTGCATCTCTGACAGCTTAGAAGTTTCTCGAAAGAGCCTGAGCTGGCTCTGTTAATCATTCCCTGTGGATTTGACGCTCTGCTTGGGTGAGTTTTCCAGGCCACAGGAGAGCCCAGGACTTAGCGGTGAACAGTACAAAGGGGTATTTTGGTGATCTGCCCAAGGGAGGAGGAGGAGGTTCAAGGTCAGTGGGAACGGAGTGAGCTCCCCTGCTCATAAAGCAGGCCGGGGTGTCCCGGAGCCCTGGGTGCCGCTGTTTATTAACCAAACATTTACTGAACGCCTGGTGGTATGGGATAGGCTGGCTGCCGACATGATAAAAAATAAAGAAATGAGACCGCGGTACAGGATAGTAAGATAAAGAGGCACCTGTGTTCCCTGAGCGCTCAGCACACCCCAGGCCCCTCCTGAGCGCTCAGCACACCCCAGGCGCCCTCCTGAGTGCTCAGAACACCCCAGGCACCATCCCGAGCGCTCAGCAGCTGCGGATGCAGGGCTGGGCCCTCTAAGCACTAGACACAGTCGGCACCTCCACTTCAGTGCAGAGGGGTGGACACTGAGGCTCAGCGAGGCGGGCTCCATGCCCAGGGGCCCCCACTGACAATGGCAGAGCAGGCTGGAACCAGAGCCTGAACTTGAGCCCGGCAGCCACCTCTGAGCCAAGTGTGGGACAGGCCTGGGATGCAGATGGGGAAGGGCACATGCCCCTCAGCAACACCAGTCCAGTGACCAGTCCCCCCATGATGTGGTACACAGGGTGGGTGGGGACTCGTGGGGATGTACAGATCCCGGAGGCCACCCGGAGGCCAGGACCCAGCTGGAGTGGAGGGGAGGGGGCTTCCCTGGGAGGAGACAGGGCAGCAATGCGGGGTGGGGTTTGCACCTAGGAAAGCCGGGTGGGGGGCTGGACCCACCCCCTGCCTCAGCCTCTGTCCCTCCAGGTCCATGCTGGCCCGACACAGCTGTCTCCAGCGGGGACCAACCAGCAGGTGGGTGCCAATTCCGAAGCCACACACAACACAAGAGGGGTTTGGGGCCCCCTGTGGGGGTCAGGGCCGCTGTCAGAGGGCCAGAGGCAGCAGCCTCCTGCCTGGAAGGGGGACTCCTGAGCTGCAGCCTGGACCTCCCTGAAGAAGCAGGAAGGACACCCTGTGGGGGGAAACATTTAGAAGCCGGGGTGAGTGCAAGCCCAAAGCCTGTCCAGCCCCCCGAGGTAGCAGCCCAGTCTGGTGACCAGAGCTGAGAGGGGGAGCAGGGAGACGGCGGGGAAGATTGGGGGCCAGGTCTGGCCTGTCCTAGGGCCAATGGTGAGCCAGTGAGCGTTGCGGCAGGGGCTGCATTTTCCCCAGGGCCCCGGAGGCTGGACAGAGAATGGTTGAGGGTCAGTGGGGAGGCTGCTGCTGTGTCCAGAGAAAGATGGTCGTGGCCAGACCGGGGATAGCTTTGGAAATGGGTGAACAGGCAGGTGTGAAAGCTCTAACGAGTGACATTGCCAGGACCCTCCCTGGGAGGCTTCTCTAGGGAGATCTGCTGAGTCCTGGGGAGGACTGGGGTGAGCAGGGGTTGGGGACACACAGAGTCACCTGGCCGGGCCCTCCCCTGCTCCTGGATTAAGACCCAGACCTGGTTCTCGCTTCTGAGGATGTCCCACTCTCGCACAGGATGGGTGGGACCACCTCAGGACAGCCAGGAGCGAGGGGCGTGCTTGGCATGTGCAGGCAGCGAGGCTGAGTCTGGGTTCTGGGGGTCGAGAGCAGACAGGACGTTTGGTCTGGGCCTCAAGTGTCAGCAAAGGGAGAGGGCAGGGCAGGGTCAGGAGGGCAGCCCCCAGCTCAGTCAGGACAAGTCTTTGGACTTGGCTGTTCCTGTAGATGTCCCCTGCCCAGAAGCCAGAATCAGCTGGAAAAATCAATGCTTAACCTGGTGACTCCTGCAGTCACCAGGCTCCCACGTCAGCATGTGGACTGAGACCCGGGTCTTTGTAAATACCCCAGGCCCGAGTGAGGGCCCTGCCCAAAGCTGCCTGGCTGTCCACATGCAAGCCCGTGGGCTGACCCCATGCAAGGGCGCCTGGCAGTGGGCCCAAGGGAAGTAGATGAGGACAGTGAGGGGTTTGCCATGAACCCTCATCTTTTGCAGGCCCGACTGTGGCCCTGGGGGAGTCTGAGATGCAGCTTGGCTATGGCGGCCACAGCAGGGGTCACAGTCTGCTCTCACACAGGGAAGGGGACAGGACCATGGGACCAGACACAGGGACCGGGAGATGAGGGGCAGGGACCACGGCCTGGAGTCCCAGCATGAGTGTGCAAAGGTGAGAGCATGGCCACTACCTTTAGGAGCTCACTGGTGAGTGGCAGGAATGAGGCCTGAGCTAAGTCCCTCCCTTCTGCCCAGGTGTGAGGTCAAGGATGGACAAGGATCGCCAGCTACAGACCGGAAGCCCGAGGCTCGGAGGGTCACCTGCCCGCCCACCGGCTCTTCGGGTGCCTGATCGAGGCTGGGGGGAAACAGTGTCTCACTCTGCGCCTGCTCTGGGCTCCAAGACTGACTTTTCCTCTGTCAGGCCTAGCCCAGAACGTCAGGTGTCAGGCTCCCTGAGCCCCCCGGCAGCCTGCGAGCTCAGTGGAGGGGCAGCCAGGCTCAGAGAAGGTGGCCTACTTGCCCACAGCTGCACAGCCTGCGGAGGGTTTGAACAACCAAGGCAGCTCTGGGGCCAAGCCTCTGCCCTCAGGACAAGGTGGACCGGGAAGTCTTGATTTCCCCCGCAGCACTGGGTGGGGAGCTGCCAACTCCCGGGTTCTGGGCCCTTCCCGCATCGGCCCTGGCTCAGTGTGATGGGAGTCACAGGGCCCAGCCCGCGACAACCTGCAACAGTTCTGGGGGAAGGCGCTGGGGAATGCTGATTCCCGGGCCACACCCGCGCTACAGGGGCAGCCCCTCTGCGCCGTGGGGGGACGCCAGCCGCCATCTCCGGAAGTCCGCTCTGGCGTCCGAGGGTGGTCAGGGTCCATGAGGGCTGGGTCCCTGCATGGCAAGGCCCCTTGAGAGGGCAGCAGCTGCCTTGGGCTGAACCCCGAGGGACCCATAGAGGGTGGGGTGGAATTTAGAGGACAGAGAGGCACATGCTGATTTGGGGAAGGGACCAGAAAGGCTTCAGGGTGAAGATGGAGGTTGGGTGGGGCGTTAACAGTGAGAGTTATGTGGAGTTGGGAGGGGAGGGCGGCCAAGTGAAGGGCACTGGCCAAGCTAAGGCCCAGGGGCTAGAAGGGGTTTTCCTGGACTGGGGTCATCAGGTTTGGGAGCAGCCAGGGAGGCAAGGTATAAGGGAATGAAGGCCCGTGGTGGGGCCAGTCCTTGAAAGGGTCTGAATGATAGGCTGCTTGTCCAGGTCTCCAGCTCCCACAGGACATCTGTCACCACGAATGGGAGCTCATTCATTCATTTATTCATGAAACCTACATTGTATCTCTGTGTGCTGGCCAGACGTTGTTCTAGTCACTGAGGAGACAGCAAAGGGACTGACAGAGGACACATGCCTCTGGAGTTGAGGGTCATCCAGGAACAGAGACTAATTAAAGGAAGAAGGAAATAAAATGACAGCAGGTTGCTCTGGGTGCTCATGACATAGCTCAGGGGCTGTGACAGAGAGCCCCGCGCAAGAGGGAGGGCTTCTCTGATGAGGAAACGTTTGAAATGAGACCCTGAAAATGAGCCAGCCAGAAAAGGTGGAGAAAGGAAGCCAGAGGGAGTGCATGTGCAAAGGTCCTGGGGCAGGAAGATGTCAGTCAGTTCAAGACTGGTGAGGCTGGGGCTAGGGAGGGGGGCAGAAAGGTCAGGAGATGAAGAGGGTCCGCAGGTTTAGGTCAGGCCTCCGTAGCAGCTTAGGAGCTAACCACAGAGGGTTTTCATCGGGGGAGAGTCTGAGGATATTTACATGAAATGCAGATTCCTGGGTCCTAGCCTGGCCCAATGGATTGAATTCTGCAGGGGTGGGGCCCGAGAATCTGCCTACACAGATACATGGGTATTTGCGACTTTGCTGGAATGAATATGTCATCTTTTAGAAGGCAATGGTGTGAGGGAGACAGAGACACAGAGACAGAAAATCAGAAAGATAGAAAGAGACAAGCAACAAGAGACAAGAGCTGTCAGGGCTCCAGCTGAAGAGGCAGGAGCCCCACAGGATCAAGGGTCTCCCCAGGATAGAAGAGGGTAGGACAGATAGACCCCACTGACCCCTGCAGGGACTGGACAAAGACTCCCAAAGGTGACTTTGAGGACACACACCTCTGGGCCGTTGGTGACAGGTGTTGAGTCGTCACCCTTGCTCACAGTAGGATAGGACAGGGACAGGGGTCTGTAAATGCAAAGTTCCAGTCCTGGAAAGGACCTCAAGAACTAGCCCCTGCCCCAGGGGTCCTGGGCTGAGCTGAGGCAGAGAAGTGGATCCTGGACCCCCTGTCCCACTGCCCAGTTAGTGGCAAGCCTGGGCTCAGTTTGCAAAAATAGATCGGGAGCGCCACCTGGTGGCAAGAGCCATGGCTCCGGCCCGGGTCCGCACCCACGGGATCCAGGGCACAGGTGGGCTGTATGCACAGGCACCTCCATTCTTGGAGATGTGTGGAGCACCCAGTCAGCTCCAGTGCCCTGCAGACGAAGTCGGAGACCCGGATAAAGCCGAAAGAAACTGGCCGCCTGGAATTTCACACCCAGAGTGAGCCTCCCGTGTGCACTGACTCCCTTCAGCACGTCCTCCAACCGTCCAGTTAGTCTCTCATCCAAAACATGCCCCGTGCCCCACGGAGAGCCCTGTGGCCCGCTGGGCCTGTCCCCACGCTCACTGGGTGGCACGCCTCCTGTCAGTGACGCCTCCTGTCATCTTCTTGTACAACATAAGCCGAGCGGCAGTGCACACCCTGGGGGAGCAGCCCGGGGCTGACTCGGGGTGGCTGAGAAGTTGCCTTTAGAAGAGCAAAGTGAGTTTTCCAGAATTTTTTTGTTTTGTTTTCGCTACACTCAAGGAAGGCTGAAACTTCAAAGCCTTTGGTGCTGTGATGCGAAGGGGGTTTTGATAAACCCACATTTGGAAGCAAGCCTCATGGCGCCCACCCCAGCCTCCCAATGTCCCAAAGTCTGCTCGAAGTTGCTTACGCCCCTGAGCCTCAGTCTTCTTGTCTGTGAAATGGGCAAAATCCAGTGTGTCCATTTCATAGGGCCAACTGTGAGGTTAAATAGGTGAGCTCTGCAAAACACTGCCTGCAGGCCCAGGGGGAGGCCGCTGCTCGCCAGGCCTGGACGGGCCTCACTAGGGGCAAGTGGCTCCGGATTCTGTCCTGTTCTGTCCAGCTGATGGTCAGGTAAAATTGGCGGAGGATGGAGGGGGAGTTCCACGGCGTGGGTGACTCAGAACGTGGTGTGGCAAGCCAGCCATTCGGGGTCTCCTCTGAGCCAGATGCTGATTTCATCCCAAGGTCACATGGCTGGAGAGCAGGGGGCTGAAGTTTGACTCCAGAGTGGCCATGGGCTTGTTCCCTTCGGCTCTACCCTGTACATAGACCTGTGGGTGTCCGTCTGCGTGGTGGGTCAGCGTGAGGACACGTGGGCTGCGTGTTCGCAGAGGCTGTCACCCCCACCCCCAGCTCCCCACCCCTCAGACGGGAGGCGTCTCCCAAGCGTGATGTGGCCTTCTGTGTACGGAGGATTCCTTCCAGCCCCTTCAGGGCTGTCTTCCCTCGCTCTGTCCCCAGGGTGTAACCCCGCAGGCTCTTCCCTGGCTGTGTGACTTCGGGGCAGTATCTCCACCTCTTCTGTGCCCCAGTATTTCATCCACGTGAAAGGGCTAAGAATCCTTTCTTCACGGGCAGCACTGAAGGACTCAGTGAGTTTATACGTCGGGAGTCTAAAGAAGGCAGCTGCGGTAGGGGTCGCAAGCAAGGGCTTGGCGGTCCCAGGGGCCCCAGCTTACAGAGGCGCTCCCTGTGGAAGAGATCAGCTCTTGCAGGGCTCTGGGGTTTTGCCTGTGGGGCGCTGGCATTCGCGGGGAGGGAGACCCAGATGAGAAGGCAGAGCAGGAATTTAACCTGGGATCTGTGCACGGGTTTAGGGCACCACCCAAAACCACAGGCAAAACGTTGTGTGTGCGGCCACTCTTGGGGGAGGGAATGGGTCGGCATCCCCACCCGGGCCTGGTCAGGGCAGGGTGGGACCCTGGAAGTTCCAAGCTCAGTGCGAGCCACCACCAGCCCGCGACCAGCAGAGGGCGCTCGGCCCAAGGCTGTGAAAACTGAGCGCGGGCTTCGCGGCTGCCCATGGCTGGGCGAGCTGAGGACCGCTGGGCTCCGGCTTCTCTCCTCCCAGATGCCCTCCTGCCACAGAGGCCAGCCAGAGCTTGGCGCTGGGTGAGGGGGCTGCTGGGGTTACAACTACGGCTGTGGTCCACTGGTGTCCTGGTGCCCTGCTGGGGGCAGCTCTGGACATCCCAGCGAGAAGGGGGCTCCTTAGACCCACGGAAGGAGCTTTTAAAAACCCACGTGCCCAGACCGTACCCCTAGAGACTGTCCTCAGTGGGTATGGGGTGGGTCCGGACATCAGCATTTGTTAGATGCTTCCTAGACCAAGAGTCACAATGTAAGACCTCTCAAGGAACTCCGGGCATGAAGGGCTGTCCTTATTTCTGCCCATTTTACAGAGGAGGAAACTGAGGCTCAGAGTTGTGGGGACTCGCCTGAGGTTACACTCAGGTTACACCTGGGGCTATGATGCCACAGCCCACTTGTTCTTTTATCTCCATGATGCTAAGAGTGGAAAATGTATCACCTATGATGGGCTCACTCAGCCTGGCTCTGCAGACGTTCTGGGCTTCGTGACTTTGTTGTGGGGGGCTGTCCTGCTTCAGTGTGGTGGCAGCATGCTGTCCCCCGGTGATGTCCATGCCCCAATCCCCAGAGGCTGGGACCCTGTCACCTTACTCAGTGACAGGGACTTTGCAGACATACCTGAGATCTTGAGGAGGGGGTGGTCCCCGGTGGTCGGGTGGACCCCACAGCATCCCAGGGGGCCTTAGAAGAGGAAGGAGAGTGAGAAGGAGATGGGGACGGCAAGATGCAGCGATGCCGGCTGGAGGGTGAAAGGCGGGCCGCGAGCAGGGAACGCAAGTGGCCTCCAGAAGCTGGAAAGGCTGAGAGACGGATTGTCTTCTGGAGCCCCCAGAAGGAGCCAGTCCTGCCAGCCGCCCCCCGAGCTTCAGCCAGCGAGGCCCGTGGGGGACATCTCACTTCCGGTGCTATGAGATAAGCTGGTTTTAAACCACCTGATGGCAATTTGTTCCAAGAGTAGCGGGAAACATCTTCCACCCTCTGCCCCTGTGACAACCAGAAATGTCTCCAGACTTGGCCCAAGGCCCCGGCAGCGGGAGGATGTGGGTAAAGTGGGCCGCGGTGCGGAAGCACCTGGCCAGACCCTGCACTGAGTGTTCCGCCCGAGTGGCCCAGCCAGCTGCGCGCGCCCCCGCCCACCCCTTTTCCTCTGAGCCTCCAGCCAACCTGCCGTGATTGCCTCCCTGGCCCATTCTGCAGATGAGAAGGCCGAGGCTCAGCACAGTGACATGGGCACCTGCAGGTGAGGTTACACAGTTAGAGAGGGCCTCTGTCTCAGACGCTGCGTCCCTGAACCCAACATGTCCCCCCGGGAGGCAGAGCTGGCTGTGCCGCCTCAAGGCGGCCTCTTGGGGATTCA
This sequence comes from Lontra canadensis, assembly GCF_010015895.1. Classification (NCBI taxonomy): domain Eukaryota; kingdom Metazoa; phylum Chordata; class Mammalia; order Carnivora; family Mustelidae; genus Lontra; species Lontra canadensis. The sequence continues at coordinate 5,087,657 of NW_022631059.1, read as the reverse complement.
AAGCCCCAGCGGGGGGTAGCCAGGCCTCCATCTGCTACCTACATCCCTGCCCTCTGGGCTTGGTGGCCTTTTCAAGGCTTGGCTGCTTCTCCAGCAGCTGGTAGAGACCCCGCTGATGTCAGCAAAAACCATAGGGTCCCAGGTGGGGCTGTGGAAGGGCACGAGCGAATGTGGCACAGAGAAGTGAAGCCAGGAGGTGAGAGCCTGGCCAGGTTTTGAGTCCCAAATTTCTCTTCAGCAGCAGGGGTCAGAGCACTGGCTTAGGAGCCCAGTGGCCTGGGTTCCAATCCTGTCTCTACCCCTTGGGCAATTGTCTAACCTTTCTGGGCCTTTCCCTCTCTGGCGATGGGCTCCTGAGGATCGCCCAGGGCTGGCTACCATTTTCCTCCAGTTTATTTGCCCAGGAAACTCGTAATTCACAGAACACTTTGCAGGAGGAACTTTCCACGGAACACAAAATGTTTGTTCTGTCCTTCTCAGCTGCGGCAGCGCAGCTGCCCGTGGGTTGGGTGGCATTCTGGTCTCACCCATCAGAGCGGAGAGGCTGGTGGCGCTGAATGTGCCTCTAGACCATGGGTGTATCATTAGGGCTGGAGAAATCGGACTCAGAATAGGGAAGGCTTGGCCCCAGAGATGGGTTCCACTTACAAGTTTGGGCAAGCATGTGACCCATGCTCAAGCAATGAGAACCCTCCCCGAGACATTCTACCAGCATTACTTGGCATGAAGAATTCCTTTTCTGCTGGGGTTGCTAAATTGGCAGGCCCTAAGCCTGCAGCAAGAGAAGAGAGTTTCTCAGAGAGATGGAGAGACAGAGGCCTGAAAGATAATGCTTGAGCCCTTGGAGCCAGCCATTCCTGAAGCCATCTCTTGATTTCCCAGTTGCATGAGCAAATAGATTATTTCTTTAAGCCTAGGTGAGCTGAGTTTCTATCACTTGCAGCCCAAACGCTCCTGAATTATTCTCTAGACCCTTTCTTGCTCAAAGCCTCTAATCTTGGCTGCCTGATATAGCCCCACAGGGGAAGAGTCCCACCTGGGCTCACTCACCCTGAGATTAGCAGAGAGGCTGGGAGGAGAAAACAGAACTGCATTTGTAAGCAGGTCCTGGTGGCTTGGGAAAATCACCTCTAACGGTCATGCAGCAAACTATCCCCATTCAACTCCGGGGGGCGGCAGGCTCTGTTTGCACGTAATCATGGCAGAAGGAAGGGTGGGTGGCTGGGGAGTGAGGGAGAACAAAGGGCTGGGGGGTGGACGGACTTCATCATCCCCTGCCGGCTAATGGTAGCTAGTTAATTTCCTTCCTGAAGAGACCAGCGCTGACCTTCACCTCTAGCCCCCATTAACTGCTGGCAATGCTTTGTCAGCGTGTTTATGACAAAGTAATTATACAGAGAGGGGAAATCTCGCAGAAAGATGAGAATTCTGGCTGGGACAGGAGATGTGGGCTGAGTCTGAGTTCGGAGCTGCATTTCAGTTCTCCACGGACATGGCCTGGTTAACCACAGACCTCGGGCAAACTTCCAAACCCCATCTCAAGCCCCTCATACCTGCTGGCGGGTTGCAAACTGGATACCCCTGAGGGAATGATTTGGGGCCCCAAGTCGACATGCTGGCAGAAATAGCTTTGCCCCCAGTAGAAGGCAATTCCAGCCCAGGGGACAAGACGCTTCCTCCTAATGAGTCCAGCGTCCTTGGCCGGCACACCCGCCCCGTCCTCCCTGGAAGACGTGTGCATGTGGGGCTCCTACAGAGCAGTGTCAAGTCCCAGCTCCCGGGCATGTGGGCTGGCACCTGCTTCCCTCCAGCCGGCCTCGCCCTGGTTTTCTTTGCGTGGGCTCTCCGCCGGCACCCAAGCGTTCGGCTCTGGTGCTCTGAATCCGTCCTCTTGCTCTGACCATTATGCGTTTGCCTGGGCTGCGCCCCTGCCTACAACACCGTCCCCATCCCCTCCCCCCCCACTTCCCTCTGCCCGATGGGGGAAAATGAGATCTGAGTTTTCTCCTCCCCCAGGAGCCTCCCGGACCCTCCAGGCAGCATGTAGGCCCCTGTTCCATCCTCCCTTAATTCCCTGTGACTAGAGATGCTCGGGACCGTGGCGATGCCCACCTCCCCCACTGACTCTGGGCAGCACACCGAGGGCCAGGGCTTTGTCTCCCTTCGTCGGGAGCCCCAGAGTCTTGTCCGGGAAGGGGCCTGTCGGGCACACACTGGGGGTACAAGCAGGATGAAGAGACAAGGCTCCTGTGCCTGGCGACTTCGCTGGTTGATGCTGGGGGAAACGCAGTGAACTTCTGGGCTTCTTGCCGGTCGGGCAGCATCCCTTTTCTGTAACGTTTGAGAACTGCCCATCCCTTGTCCTTCAGCCAGGTGACGGGGTGGCAGACCCCCATCCTGGAGCCAGGGATAGATCACGTGATGGCAGTCGGCCCGTCACCACCTGAGAGAGAGTCATGTGACCAAAGCCATCCAACCTGGCTTTTGCCTTTGGAAAGAAGTACTGTCCTTCCACTGGGCAACTAAGTGGGTGGCTGGGGGCCCTGGAGGCTCCCCCATGTTTGCCAACAGAGGAGAGCAGAGCAAAGAGATGGAAAGAGGGAGGCTGAGTCCTAAGACACTGACTTCCCGGATGGAGATGTTCCTGAAGCAAGGTTTGTGCTTGGACCTGTGTCTATTAGAAGAGCCAGCACATCCCTTTTGTATGAAGTGGGTCCCAGCTTTCTGTCATCTACAACCAAATGAGCCTTGGTGAATACGGAGAGGCGGGCAAGTAACAAGGCAATGGCAGGGCAGGAAGACACGGGTTTATGGGGGGAACACAGGAGCCTCAAAAGAGGAGAAGAGAAAGGCTGGAAGGAGAGCCTGGGAAGCTATCCTGGATGAAGTCATAGGTCAGCAGAAACCTGCTGGCTGAGTAGCATCGAGCTAAGGAAAGGGGGTGGCAGAGGTGAGAGGGACAGGCCACGCTAGAAAAGGGAAATCAACTGGAGCTGACTTCCTCTCTAAGGGGACAGACACATCAGCTCATCTAATGGACAAGTGCAAAGATAGATCCTGCTTCAGGAATCACTGGATCCAGGGCTCCAACGAGCCTTAGGACTCCCCTTTAAGGGACATACCATAAATGCTGTGTGTTGGCCCAGGCACTGATCAGTGTGTCAAGGATCTCAACACCCTCCCAGTCACATTGAAAAGAGAAAAAGGGTTGTTCGATGACATTCTTTACTGAGGCTCTGTGATGAGCCAGCCCTTCCCTCCACCAAGGGCCATGGCTCCTGGGCGTTGGAAATCCATGGTCCAGAGGAGGAAACACAGAAGAGAGTGAAGTACAGGTGTGGCATTGGGAAGGGCGGTGGACATATAGCTGTGTGTGATGTGGACGTAACGAGTGGAGATGTAAGTCCCCTTCCACAGTGGTCCTGCCTGGCTGACCACCACCTCCCTCTATCCTTCTCTATCTTCCTTCCCAAGTGTCCCCCAGATGCCATCCCGCTTCTTTGTTCTAGAAATGCCACTGTGACCACAAGCCTTTCAAGGGAACTCAGCACACCCATAAGCGCCATGTTGGTGTGTGACAAACAGTCCCTAACAGTTGGCCAGCAGAGGTTACCTGACCCACGGGCTAGCCAGCGATTTCCACTGGGGCCTCAAGGGGAGGGATTTGTTCTCTGGAAGTTCAGCTAAGAAATCCTGAGAGATAAAAGTGGAGGTAGGAAGGTTCTAGAAAGGTCAGGTGGGAAGAGATCAGGCAGCCATAATGGGCCTTGAGGAAGTCAGGTCTTGAGCGAGGGAAGAATGGACAGCCATGATAGAAGGGGGCCAGGGAGGCAGTGGACAGATGCGCCTTTGCCCAGCCCCAGGCCAGGCCCAGCCCAAGTGCTGACTCTCGCTAGCCACATGTCAGGAGGCAAGAAGGTGGACAAGAGCGTTTATGAAACTCAGAAGGCACAGGACCAAGGGTTCACTGGTGTCTCCCTGCTCTTCCTGAGAGAGTCTGGCTGTTTGTTCTGGTCTCCACCTGCCCCTGGGAGTCCATGTCTGGGGTTCTGTCCACCTGGCTGCTGTCTTCTGTAGTTTGGGGATCCCTGCTTTCAAGAGTCACAGCTTCAAGGTGGGAGATGAAGGTCAAGACGTCGCTGTTGCCGGGGGGAGCCTGGTCACGGTCATGAGGAAACTGGCTTCTAGGCTCTGCACCTTCGGAGAGAAGATCCCAGGAAGAGAAGCTGTTGCCAAAGGGACACAGGGGCCCCCTTGTCTCAAATAACTGAAGCCATCTGGCTCACCGGGGACCCATCTCTGAGACCCCGCCCGCTCTCACCTGGACGGTGTAGTAGCTCCCGTCTTCCCCCAGGTCCCCCTTGGTTCTGTCCCCTCACTGTCTTCGGTGAGACTTTAACACTTGCTCCTGCTCAAAACCCGCCAGGGGCTCCCCAGTACACTTAAAAGAAGATGCAGACCCTTCTTCTGGGCTTCCCAGCTCGGAGAGACCCAGCCCTGGCTGGTAGAACGCCCTACCTCTTGCTCCCTAGGTTCCTGCAGGACTCTGAACAGGACCCTTGCACGTGCTGTCCCCTCCACCCGTAGTGCCTTCCCCGATCTTTGCTTGGCTGGCTCCTTCTCCTTCAGATGCCACCTCCTCCTGGAACCTTCTCTGATTGCCTTGTCAAGGCAGCTCCTCGCCCATCATGGCATTGCCCACCCCTCCCAGGTTTTTTGTTTGTTTGTTTGTTTGTTTGTTTGTTTTATGGTGCCCGGCTTTCTTCAAAAGGCTTTTGATTGCTTAGTGAGCTGCCTGTCTTTGTCCCCGGAATGTTTCTCTGAAAGTTTCACTGCTGTGTGTCCAGGTGAAGGAGGGTTTAGGGCAAGGGCAGGGCCAGAACTGGGAAACGAATGAACTTCTTCTTCCCAATACAGGAAAGACAGAAGAAGGCCTAAGGAGGCTACAGCATTATTTCTGGGAAGACTCAAGGGTCTGAGTGACTGGGGGGTGGGTATGGACTAGAGGAGGGGTCCTGTTCCAGAAGGCTCCAAGGAGGGCCAGCTTCAGGGACACGTGGCCTGGGCCCATGTTCAGAGGGAGCCTGGGCTCAGTTCAAAGCTCGGCTCTGTCTTGAAATTCTGATGAAGCTGAATCAGGGGCCCCAATTTTCTGTATTGCGCTGGGCCCCCAAAGTCATGTTCCCGATCCCATCAGGGTGTCACAGCAGCGAGCCGAGCAGGTGGGGGCTGGGAGCTGCCAGCACCCCTACTGGCAGTCTGTCTAGGAGCCTCAGCTCACAGAGACCCCAAAGAGGGTGCTGCCCTCCACAGCACTGACAGACCCTGATCATCCATTTCCCCCAAGAGGAAAACCTGCCGGGCCTTCCACGTCCTAGGATGGGATCCTGCCCGTCACGTGAGTAAGAAGTTAGGTGTTCCTCAGGCCAGTGAGGAGGGTGGGTAGGGGTGCAGAGTGAAAAGGGCCTTGTCAGTGCCACTGCTGATTCCTTGGGGAGTCACAAAGTGGGGGGCATTAGCTATCTTTCAGAATCAGAGGGCTGTGTTTCTTTCCCACAAAGACGAGTCTTGGCTGGTCCCACCTAAGACCAGGCGGGGGCCCACCACCCCCAGCGTCCCTGTGGGCCTCCGTAGAGGTTTCTGGGAAGTGGGGAAGAGGGCACCTTCTCTCTACTGACTCCTCTCGCTGTTGGAAGTTTAAGGACATGGTCATCAGGATGGGAAGACACTCTTGGCGTCCAGCACAAATGCCCATGGGCCTGTGGTGCCGGCTAGTGGATGCTGGCAAGGTCTAGTCTAGGTTTTCTAACCATGGGGGACTCCTTCATCCAAATCCCAGAGTCAGGAGCTGCGATCCTCCTCCTGATCCTTCCTTCGCTCTGAAGGCAGAAGTCCTGTCATACCCTCTCCTGCTCAAATCCCTCTGTGGCTCCTGACAGCCTTGGGATAGAGGTGAAAGTCCCCGCCATGGTGGGGCACCATGCTCTGGCCTCTGCCATCCCTGACGTGTGCACAGGTCACAGTTACACTTCTGTTCACCCACTATCCTGTTCTCACCTGCTACCCACACTTCTCCACCCACTGGGTGCACCTTCCCTTGGCCACCGCCACCTTGTTCCCGCCTGTGTCACCTGCCAGGAGTTGCCTGGCTCTACAACCAGGGGTTAGGAGCTGTGCCGGGAGACCAGCTGCACCAGCGACGTCCTGTTGGCCATGGAGCCCCCTCCCCTGAGTCTCAGCTGGGCTCAGGTGCCATTTTCCAGCCCCTCTTGAGGCCAAGAGCAAGCCCATGGACTGAGGCCGGGAGTGTGCATGTGCTCGGTGGAAGGCGGATGGCTGGGCCTCTGTAGCGTCTATGTCCCCAGATGTGTCCAGACCTCCCTGGATAGCCCGGGTTCTGTGCCTCCCGCCAGCCTGGACGGCCTCCCCTCGCTTGTGTGCTGAACCTCCCGCAGGTGGGAGCCACTCTGGTTAGAGGGTCTCTTTGTTGCAACAAAGTATCCTCTCTCTGAGACTGACCGTCACTTGCTGTGGTACCCCAGCGCCTGCCACGACGCCTAAAACAACACCAGTGGTAAAAATATTTCTCGATGCCTGGAGGCATGTGTGGGTTGGGCACAGGGCCAAGCTTTGCCTGTAGAGCTCCCCCAGTCCTCACTACAACCAGGAGCCACAGGCAATTATCATCCTTCTGTCATGATAGGTAAACAGAGGCCCAGAGCTAAATGCTGGGCTAGGCCACTTGGCTAAAAATATTTGACCCCACACACTAACTCCAGGGCTGTTCTCTGCTATGACACTCTGTTGCTTTCCAGACTCTTGGAAATGGGAGATTCGAGAATGACTGATGATGAGTGGATGGATGGATGGGTAGGTGGGTGGATGGGTGGGTGGATGGATGGATGGATGGATGGACGGATGCAAGGATGGATGGATGGATACAAGGATGGATGGATGGATGGATGGACGGACGGACGGACGGACGGATGGATGGATGGATGGATGCAAGGATGGATGGATGGATGGGTGGATGAGTAGATGGATGGGTGGATGGATGAGAGAGAGAGAGAACACAGGGCCCACTTTGCCCCAGGCTCACCTGCATCCTTGCCTGGCTCCCCAGGGTACCTCCTGCTGTCCTCAGGCCTTACAACTCCTTCTGGACCAGCTGTCTCTGAGCTGACAGTCATTCTGTTGCTGTTGCCGATGGCGGTGTCCTCAAGGAAGCATGAACTGATACAGACTCTCTGGGCCACCTCCTCCTCAGCAGAAGGTCCTGGTTTGGGCATTCGAATTTTGAACAAAGCTTCTGGGCCATCCGTGGTGGCAGAGACTATGGGTCAGCCAAAGACAGAGATGTCAGGAGGGCTACATGAGCAGCAGGATGGTGGCCCTGAGCCCTGACGGCCCCCCAGCCTGGCTTTCAAGTTCTCCCCGGCCGGTTCTCCTCCCTGAAGCCAGGCCAGGCTCGGTCCACAGCCGAGAGCCTGCCTCCCTCAGCACCTCTGCACACAGCCGGGCTGCCGGCTCTCTCTGCCACCCAGGTCCGCCGGCATGGATGCCACCTCCTTTTGTGCCCTTCCCCGGGATTCGAGCACCTCCGCCCTCCCCGCCCCCGCCCGCTCCCTTCTCTGCTGCTGGCTTCCCCGTAGCTCCAGAACACCATCTCCAACCTGTGCTTAAAGTCTTCTCATGGTCACAGCCAGCCCCCAACCCCTGCCACCTGGCTCCTTTCCCATCCAAACTTCGGACAAGAGTTGCACACAGTCCCCCCTCCTCCTGACGCTCCTCTGTCACCTCAGGTCACCACAGACCCCTGTGGCTGGACCCCATGGAACTCCCTGAACTCATTCCCTTTTTTCCTTCCTGGAAACTCTCCTCCGGGCGTCCCTGCCTCGCTGCTGTTTTGCCCCAGCCTGTCTCTGGGTTACCAGAGGACTTAGCCTGGGCTTTCTGGTCCCTGTGGACAGCACTCGGTAGGACACCAGGTACTCAGATGGCTCCTGCCCCCTCCTTAGAAGCCATTCCAGGCTGGCCGTCTCCTCTGACCCTGCTTCATCTGGTCCATGCCTGTCGTACAGAGGATACAGTTTTCCCACGGAGGGTGGGTGGCAGGGAGCGGGACCCCAAGTGCCGGCTCTGGAGCCCCACCTGCTCCACTGTGTAGACAGCCTCCCGGTGGAAGGAAAGGAATTTCCCATCTTGCCTCTCTCCTGGCAAAAAATGGCTCAAGTTCTGTCCAGTGGGGAGATGGATGGGGTGGGGTGGGGGCAGGCTGGGTTACCTGGGGGGCTGATTGGGGGGCTGCAGGCTGCAGGGCCCTTGGCCGGGGCACCGTTGAGATTCATCTTGTTGCCGTGTCCCACCTGTACCCGCCTGAGCACAGACTTCTCCAAGCGGATGTCCTGGGGTCCCCAGGCTGCAGCCGGAGAGGTCTGAGATGAGGGGTCAGCTGGTGCCACTGGGGGGAGGTGGAGGGGAGCCATGGAGCCTAGCAGGGGACACAGCAACATGACCTCAGACCCTCAGCCTCTGAAGCCCCCTCCCCCCCTACACATGCAAAGTCCTGGCTGGACAGAGGAGACTGGCCTCTGAATTCTTGGTGGGTTCTATCGGATGGGAATGAGTGTTTCAGGCTATTGATGGAGAGCAGGCAGACCCAGTAGCACGGTTAGTGTGGGGGTCCCCTGGGGTGTCCTGAGGCACTGGAAAACCCAGTCAGTGAGCACAGCCCTCTGCTCCCTAATGCTCTCAGTCCTCTGAACCCACCAGGGCGAGTCTCCTTGGGTGTTGGCGTATCTTTAACACCCCAGAGCTGGGGCATTCAGAGCCTTGACGTTTTCTCTTTTTGGTATTTATCTTTATGGTAAACTTCCTGGTTTTAAACTTAACGTTAGGCTATAAAAGCTAACTTTAAAATAAATTTGAGTAGAATAGAAAGATAAGCAATTTAACTATATTAAGTAAATAATCAGACATGGGCCTGGCCCAAATTGGGGAGGGCAGAGGCCAGAGGACTAAGGTTGGGGAGACATTGACCTAGATTCTAAAACAAAGTTCCTCATTTCACTGCTGAGGAAACTGAAACCCAGAGTCGGGGGTGGGTGGGGGAGGAGTAGGCTCTCTCCGGGTCACAGGGAGGATGGCAACTTTTGGGCGGATGCTGCCACTTATGTTCCGTGGCTGCTCTGATAGGGGCCCTGTGCCCTCTTGCCCCAGTGTCTGGCAGAGAGGAGGCACTCCTTTGCAAGACTGTATTTTAACAAAAGTAGGATGTTGCTGGTAAGATGCATCCCAGTTTCTAAGATGTTAAAATGTGTGTGGGGGGCCCATGGGGGGAGTGTGTCTCAGAACAAAAGAAGTACTACAGTGACGCCTTGGGACATTCTACTGAGGGAGCGTGAACACTGAGCTGTTTCTCATGGCAAAGTAACAGGTCCCATTGAAACCAAGGCAGAAGGTATCAGAATGAAGGGAAAGCAGGAGGGGTTTGATCCAGGTACAAAGGAAGACTTCCTCCCTCTCAGGAAGGCCACAAAGGAGGACCTTGGAGATCTGAGAGCTGCCCTTTTTCCTCAGAGCTTGAACGTCCCCCTCTCTGCTCCCACTCTGATGGAGCAGGGACCCCTACCTACAGGGAGCAGGTGTCTCTCCGAGGACTCACCATTCTCCCCAGAGGCCGTCGGTCTCACGATGACATTCCCATGTCCAATCTGGATGTTTTCAGAGTTGCCAATGGAAATGTGGTTATTGGGTCCATTCTGACAGATCATGTTGATTGGATTTTTCTGGTAAATTATTGCAGGGGCCGGATTCCTTCCTCCCAAGTCTGCAAAGTCATACTCCACTCAAGCCCTCTGCCCTTCCTGGGGGTCGGGGGTTTCAAATACCAGGGAGCAGCAACCAAATCTCCAGCAGAGCGTGTTAAAACCCAGACGCCCCCGTGTCCACCCTGAGCGTCCTTGGTCAGGAGGTCCAAGGCGGGACCCAGGAGCCGGCGTGTGTCACAAGCCCCCCCCCCACCAGGTGTCCCAGGTGAGCCTTGCTTAGATGTCCCAGGGGTGGTCACCCTACCTGTGTGTCCTCTGCCACCCCTGGGAGGATCGTGGTAACCTCACCACCCACCCCATCCTCTGTCCCTGTCACGGTGAGGCATCCCCTGACCACTTGGCTCCAGGACTCCTCTCCCCTTCACGAAGACTGCGAGCGGGCTGACCATGGGCTGTTTCTGGCCACGGGATAATCTCTCTTTGGCTCACATGGCACTTTGAAGAATGGGGACTTTCCACCAGTGTTTAAAACCTGGCGGCTGCTGTGTCATCCCGCCTGCGATGCGGAGCCCCTCCCCGCCTCGAGAGCCGTGAACTTGTACATCATCCCGCAGGCCACGTGAGCACCTGCCTGCGGCTCCACCGGCTCCACCGCAGGGCCACGCCCCACCTTTGTGGGACCTCAGCTCTTGTGCCTTGTTGGGGGCCTTCCTCCATAAAAAAAATACTCAAAATAACCGTGTTTGACAGGGTTGGATAAAGGCAAATGTCATTGACACCGGAGTCATGATTAACTCGTCTTTTTTTTTCTGATTTTAAGAGGAATTAGAACAGGGTCGTGGACCCTAATGCTAGGGCCTATGCCTGCTGCACCTGAGGGAGACGTCACCCAGGCCTCCACCCTTTGGGTGTCTGGGCCCAGCCTTCTCTTTCGGCAGCTTCAAAATTCCAAGTTGGGCAAAGTGCTGACCAAACTGTTAGCAAACTCGGGCTGAGCCCCGCATCCCAGGGCTGCTATAGTTAGGAGCAGGACACCTCTGCTCCCGGCCCCTTGCCTTCGGCAACTACAGCCTCAAGTCACTCCTCCAGGAAGCCCTCCCTGGATACTCCCACCAGCACATCCACCTTCCTGGTACCTCCTTCTAGGGACCCATCAGCAAGTTCACCGCAAACTTCGGTGAGGGTCTGACAAGGAACCTGGGGCTGGCAAAGCGCCGGGCAGGGCGCCCACAAGCATTGGATGCTATGGTTTCTCTTCCCACCCTGCCCCATCCAGGCACGGGTGGCAGATGAGGACCTACCTGGCCGATAAACTGCCCATGTACTTGACTTCTCATCCAAGTCCAGAAGGTGCTTCCTCCTCATGGCGTACAAGTCTGGGTTGACTTCTTTCGCTGTCTTCTTTCCCAGCATCTGGGAGATGGTCAGGGCCTTACAGGGCCCCTGGGTTTCCAGAATCCTGTAGATGTCTTCCTCTGGGAGGCAGGGCAGTGGGTGGAGAAGGAGGAGCCCGGGTTTGAATCTCCTCCGCTGCTCACTAGCGCTGTGAACTTGGGCGACCCAGACCCCCTATGCCCTATGGCCCCATGGGAAACATGTGGCTGTAAGAACAGCGCCGCTCAGTGGCTGTTCTTGGGAGCAGAAAAGACATTCGCTTGCCAGACGGTGCCGGGCACAGGGCAGGCACCCGTGGCAGGTGCAACCATGGATCAGGGAGCCTGCCCAGCCATCTAGCTGCTTCCACTGTGCTGACTGAGTCCTGCCTCTTTGTGGGCACCTCTGGGGGGACGGGACAAGAATAACATCGCAAGTGGCCAAGGAGGGTTGGGGCGAGTGGGCTGCTTACGCTGTTTAGTGAGCTGACGGCCAGGTTCCTCTGGAACTGCAGCCACGTCCTGCTGGAGCCACTCTGCTGGAGGAGGAGAGAGCAGTGGGGGGCATGAGGGACGGCAGAGGGGACAGGGACCCCATGGGGCAGAGGTGGGCCGCTCCATGGTGGCCCCGGTGCACCAGCGATCGGGACTCAGAGTCTAGAGTTAAACAAACCTGCCTTCCGGCCTGCCCTGCTGCTCTCCATGCCCCCGGCTTCGCTGCTAACTCACGCCTCTGGGCCGAGACGGTCATCCCCCCATGCGCAGGCCAGGGAGCACCTGCTGAGCGCCAGCTCTGGGACCCCCACCCGAAGCCAGGTCTGTTCTACTCCCATCCCCACGTGGCCGTCGTCTGTGGCACTCCTGCTCATGCTCTGCTGAGCGCCTGCTGGGTGCGGCCGTGAGGCCCTCCCCTCCTCGTCACCCCAGATCTACAAGGCGTGGCCACGGGGTGCCTCGCACCCTTGAGAGGCAGAGCCAGTATTCGGGGAGCCCATGTTCAAACGCAGGCCCGGAGCCCATGTGTCCGCTGCCAGGACTGCCCGTGCTGGGCCCCCCGCCCCGTTCCCTCCTGGTGGGCAGGTTACCCTGGCTGGGCCAGACCGGCTCTGCGGGCTCCACTTCTCTGGTCCCACCCTGGCCCAGGCCCCACGTCGCCAGGCCTTCCAGGAAGACTTTGGACTCCTTCCTCATCCGGTAGAGGACTTGGTTGAGTTTCTTCTTGGGCACTTGGCATTCCTTTGCCAACTGGACAGACCTCACGGGGGAGCCAGCATCCCTCAGCACCTGCAGGATCCTCTGCTCGAGGTCTGGGAGGAGGAGAGAGGGACAGAGAGGGAACTGACTCCTTCCCGAATGGAGCCTGGGCTGGAAGCACCGGGGCAGGGGAGGCACCCCCGGGTGAGGGGTCCAGGGCAGAGGGAGGGGCGGGGGTCCAAGCAATGATACCACTGCTCGGGGATGGAGCCAGGCAGCCAAATGACCTTGGCTGCACAGCCCAGGGACCAGAGGAGGTACCCCAGCCTTCTGAGTATCCCTTGCCTGATGTGAGCCCCTGAGGGCGAGCGGGGGAGGCTCAGCCGTCAGACCTCCCCAGAGCAGAGGGATGTAGAGGGTGGCAGGGTGGGCTAGATTGAGGGCAGAGAGCAAGAAATAGGGGGAGGCAAAGTGCCTGCCTGGGAGGCCTGCTGTCTCCGCCTCCCCCCGGTGCCTTCCCCTCCTCGCGGGCTCTCCATCCACATCAGGGGCGCATCAGCTCATCCAAGCCAGGAAGCTAAGGACACGCAGAAACGGATCTTCCTCCCTGATGCCCAGTTACAAGAGAGCCTTGGAAACCTCATTCCTGGCTCTCTCGAAACTTTTCTTCTCCCTTCCATGCTTCCACCTTCCGATTCTTCATCACCGATTCCCAGACGACTGCGGTCGGGATCCCTCCGGCCCACCCTCCCCTCAGCAGCCAGAGCTTGCTCCCGAGGGCCAGCCTGCCATGCTCCTTCCAGCCCGTTCACCCCTGGGCCTTTGCACACACTGCTGCCTCTGTCAGGAATACTCTTCCCACTCTCCACCTGCCCAACATCTACTCAACCTCCAGGTCTCACTCAAACACCATCTCTCTTGGGGAGCCGTCCTGGGTGCCCCTGAGTGTTTGTGTGTGTCGGTGGGGGTCCCTGCAGAAGGTCTCCAAGGACCCCCCTCTGTGATTGCCAGGTTCCTTGTATTATCTTTGGTGTCTAGCACAGTGCTGCGCACACAGTAAATGCTCAGGAAATAGCATTTGAATGAACAAGTGTCTGAGTGGGTCTGCCCAGCACAGGGACAGGTGTCTGTCCAGATGACCCAGGGCGGGGCCTGGGCAGCTCCTTCTGGGTCATTATATCCCCACCTGAGGTTAATGACCCTAAGTAGAATCCCAGAGGCTGGAGAAAGAGCTCTCTGAACGACCCCTGTTCCTCTCAGACAGGCTCCCACAAACCCAAGCCAGTGGCTCTTTGGGATGCCGAGAACAGGGCACACCCAGTGCCTGGGGAGCTGGAGGGAGCCCCGCGGGAGCAGCGCAGCCTCTTGACAGGAAACATCTGCTCCCAAGAACACGAGGGAAATGTAAAGCAGGATCCTTCTGGGGAAGACCCGGGGCTGGGGCCCCTTGGCAGGGCAGCAGCCCGACCTCTCACCTTCTGGGCTTTCCCTAGTGGGGGGAGGGGTTCTCCACTGTCTGGCCCTGCAGCTGGGCTCTGAGGCTCGCCCTGTGACCGGGACGTGTTGGTCCTTGCTGGGTGCAGATGAGGCTCGGTTAGACCGCCTGGGGCCTCTACCCCTTCACCCACCGAGGTCAGCCTCCAGGGGCCGGGGATCCCCCTCCCATCAACAGCGAGCCTGACTTTGCCTTGTCTTGAAAAGAGTTTCAATTCTTGAAAAGCCTGCCCCTGGGTGAGCGCCTTCCCCTCCCTCCTCCACCACCCACCTGACCCCAAAGGAACCCCAAAGGGGTCGTGGGGTCGGAGATCAGAGTGAGGGCCGAGCCCATAGGGCTGGCGGGCTGAGTCTTCAGGCTGGTGCGTCTGTAAACGGGAATTTGTAAAACGGACGAGGTGTAAGTGACAGGTTGGCAAGGCACACCTGGGAGGGAGAAGTTAAATTCACCCGCTGAGTGACAAGTACTTTCGTGTCCCCCTCATGGAAGTACAAGAGAAACCGGGGATGATCCCGGGCCCTGGGGGCACCCTGAAGGCACCCTTCCCCAACCCCCCACCTGACCTCTTTTCTTTTCTCTGACTGTGGTTTGAGCGCCTACTCTGCCATCCACGGTATCTCTCTGTGCCTCACTTTTCCCACCTGTGAACTGGGGATGAGAGCAGCTACCTCCATGATTATAGTGAGGAATAAACCAGCTAATGATGACAAAACAAGAAGAAAAAACCAAAGCCACCCTCAACCCACAGCCCCCAGGCTCTCTAGAATACACAGCTCGCTTTTCTTGGGTTTTCTTCCAGGAGCCAAGTGTTATCTGTGGTACGGGGGAAACGCAGTCTCGCATATCTTCCTCTCCTGTTGTTCCTTAAAATGAGTGTGAGGTCAGGTCTTCAGACCCCAGTGTCAGCGGTGCCGCCCAGGGTCCCCCTTGTAGGGCCTCAGCGCTGTGCTTGCCCCCCGAGGGCTCCTGAAAGGTGTTCGAGGTGCTCAGGGCAGAGGCGGCCTCCCCGACCAGACCCTGGGTTCCCCTCGGCTCCCGCAGCCACTGTGCTTGGGGACACTGTCAGCTATCATTGCTGTCGTCTAACTGAGGAAAGGAGCTGGAAAGAAAAGTGCAAATCCCACAGGGAGCGTCTACTGTCCCTTAGAAGGAAAAAAGTACCTGTTTCATCAGGGTCCCCAGGGGCCTGGGACATCCTGGCTGTAGAGGCTGGGGGCCTGGAGACGTGGGAACCGTGGCAGGCGTCGGCAAGGTGGCTTGGAGAGGACAGGCTGGGAGGAGGCTGGGTGTCCTTGCTTGGCTGGATGTGGTGCTCCCACAGCTGTGAGGGGACGCGTCAGCTGGGTGGGTGTTTGCTGTTCACACTCCAGAAACAAGCCTAGTCAGCCTGACCTGACCAGCTTTCTGGGGAAAAAGAAAACGAAACTCCTGTGTGTGGCCTCAGAAAAAAAACTGAAAGCAGAAGTGATAAGCAAGGGCCTCTGAGTACGTGTAGGTAGAAAGAGGCTGAGCTTGGCAAGACAAGAGCATTCTCTGGAAGCGCGAGGCTTCCCTGACTTTCTGGGCGCTCGCCACTGCCCACCCTGATCCCCACATGTAGGCTGAGGCCCCTGGTTGGGGGTGGCTGGGCTGCTGCAATCGTCTGCGCGTGTCAAAATCAGAGGTCTTTTTAGTGAGCACCTGCTATGTGCTTTCCAATCGTGCATGCCCCTCCGACCCCCCTTCAGTGCAGGGGCTGGTACTGATATCTTTTCTCAGAGGGGAAACTGAGGCTTAAGTCATGAGGTCACTTGGCCAAGGCTGGGTTCTAACTCAGCCCACAATTTACTGGCTGCCTGACTTTGGGCAAGTTTGTAAGCATATTTGTGCCTCAGTTTCCTCATCTGTAAAATGGGGCTAATAAAAGTAGCTACTCAGGAGGTCGGGAAGAGGACTGAAGGGGGTCATCCAGTTGAACAGTCTGACCAGACCACACCTGCAGTGCCATCTCCAGCCATGAGCACGGCGGGCACTCACATACCTGGAAAAAGGACCTATCCCTTCCATGTAGTTTCAAGGGGCTCCTGACCCCCAAGTAGGTCAGAGCCACCGTTCTTTACCAGGTAACAGAAAGGGGAACCGAAGTCTACGGTGGTGAAGGGCTTGGGGCCAAGCAGCCAGGAGGGCCACCAACTAGCCCTGGAAGTCCCTGGGCTCAAGGTTCCAGCCTCAGATGCCTGGGGAGGATCTCCACCTTGGAGGACTTTGCCTCAGCACTTCTGCAAAGGGAGGGGCTCGCCCATCTGGAGCAGTGTTTGCAGAACGGGCAGTCCTGATGCCCCGTCCCCACCCAGGCCACTTTCAGCCCGGAGTCTGGGGGCGGGGCGCGCATCGCAGGTGCGCTGACGCGCATGCGCCCCCCCTACGCCCGCGACCACATCCGACAGCTCAGAAGCAACAGGAAACCTCAAGGGTGTTTTGTTTCTGTTTAATGTAAAAATGAGAAAACGTGCTTCTCCCTGTGCATTGTCAATATCCATTTCAAACGTGCCGGGGCTGTTGAGGGAGACAGTGGAGGGGCACCCAGGGAGGGGTCTCGTGCTGAGCCCCCAGTGGGAGGCTGGCGGGGGGCGGCGTCCTGGGACTGGCCACCAGGTGGCGCTCGCTCATCAACCTGGACCCCTGGGCGGCTCCCGGGTCTCTCTGATGCGGAGGGACCCCCTACCCATCACCACCCTCCTTGGGAAACCCCTGACTCCATCTGGCCCCATTCCCTGGCTGCTCCCCATCCTCCCTGGCCTCTCGAACTCAGCACGCTGCCGACCTCTTCTTGTGGAGGCCGGAGGCTCTGGCTTTGACCCAGGTGTCACCTAGGCTTACAGGTTAGGCTGAGACTCGGGCTTAATCCTGAGGGTCAAATTCATTTCTGGAAGGGCCGCTCGTGCTTCCGTGGTGGTGGCCGGCACCCTCGTGGCCTGTGTTTGGACAGTTTTGGATGGTCCCTTTCTGCCCCTTCATGCCCCTGTCCCGCAGCGTCCCCATCCCCACTTCCCCGCCCCCATCCTGAAGCCACGCGGGGCTCGCACACTGGCTTCGGAGCCTGCGGCAGGAACCACTAGGTTGGGAAGGCCAAGTGCCCCCGGGACCTGGACAAGGTTCTGCCTCGCCTTCTTCTTAGGCAGGTCCCAGCTGCAGACCTGCCCCTCCCTAGCTGTGTGTCACCGTCTCTCTGGGCCCTGGTTTCTTTAATAATAAAACAGAGATAATAAACAAGAAAAAGCCTGCCTTAATCAGAGCTCATGAAAGTGGCAAAAGTTGGAAAATGTGACACAGTGCATCTGTACAAAATAAGTTTAGACGCTAGAGACAAACAAACAAACAAAACCCTGAAGCGTTCCATAGCATTCTGTCCCAGGTCTGGAGTTTATGGAAGCCACACACCTGCTGGGAGGGTCTCACCATGCCGAGTGGGATTCCCACTTTTATTTTTTTTTTTTAAGATTTTTATTTACTTATTTGACAGGCAGATCACAAGTAGGCAGAGAGGCAAGCAGAGAGAGAGAGAGAGAGGAGGAAGCAGGCTCCCCGTTGAGCAGAGAGCCCGACTCGGGGCTCAATCCCAGGACCCTGAGATCATGACCTGAGCCAAAGGCAGAGGCTTTAACCTACTGAGCCACCCAGGCACTCCAGGATTCCCACTTTTAAAGATTTGGATTCTCTTACATTTCATTTCTTAATTTAAGAGATTTTGAAGGTAATTTTGACTATAACGATTAACTTTGACCCAAATATCAGTGGCTTAAACAATGCAGATGCCTTTTTCTTTCTCCCGTAACAGTGGGGTAGGCTGTCTAGGTTTGGTGTGGCCCAGTGTGGTGTTGAGACCCTGGCCCCTTCTATCTTGTTGCTCTGTCATTTGTGGCCTTCATTTCCAGGTTGGCCTTATGTTGTAGGATGACTGCTCAACTCCAGCCATCAATCTGTATTCCTTCCAGCAGGAAGGAGGAAAGAGAAGGGCAGGTAGCTCCCCTTTAAGAACACTTGTCAGTTGCACACACATTTTACTGACATCCTAGTAGTACCATGGCTAGTAGTACCATGGCCAGCAAGGAGGGTGGGGAAAGATGGTACTTATCCTGGGCCACAATCCACTGAGCTAAAATGGGGGTTTTATTACTTTGAAATAGGAGATAATAGGTATCGGGGGATACCAAGCTGTAGAGAATTTCGAGATTCTGTTTCGAGGTTCTCGAGAATCTGTTTTCTCCGTTTCGAGAATCTGTTGCTCCCCCAAGGAAGGAGCATGCCAGTATGTCAATTCACGGGAGCCTGTTGATTGAGCAGTTTTGAGGCTGAGTGCAAACCAGTGTCCACATTCTCAGAGCCTCCTGTCCAGTGTGGAAGGCAAAACAGGAGAGGAAGGGAGTAAGTGGCTCCCTACTCTGCCAGGGAAAGACCCCAAAGGCCACAGTAGTTCCAAGTTGGGGCCACTGCCTGCTCAAGCCCAGATCTCTTTTTGCCTTGGAAAGCACATTCCTTTTTCATGGTTTGTGTTTTTCTGGAAACTATTAGAACTCGCCACCCAAACCAGATGATAATTACATGTTACTGATCTCCAGTCTTTACAGCTCTCTCTCCCTTTTAAATAAGAGATATTTTTACTACGCATTGTGTTGGCAAAACCCAGTCTCCTTCCTACCAAGCAGCCTGGATATTATTTTCACATTTTCTCTGTGAATTCACCTCGGGGAGGGAGTAGAAAGGTCTGAAGGTACCAAATGTGGGTAATAATGTGTCTTCGGTCAGGGGCAAAGATCAGAGAATGAGAGGTGGCCCGAGGAGAAGGAGTGCACGCTGTCTCGAGAGCTATGAACAGTGGGCGAGGAACAAAGACCAGGGAAAGCTGCTTTGTCAAAGGCAGCAGGACCAGCTGTGGCAGCCCCCCCCCCAACCCCCGCAGGGACCTGCCTTGGCTCTGTTCGATGCCCTTTAAGGCAGAGCTCAGAGGGCTTCCCTTAGTCATCTGTGTCCACTGCAGCTGGATGGACCTGGGGTTCTGGTCTAGCACCCCTACTTTTTAGCTGCAGGCCTGGGAGCAAGTCGTTAGTCTTTTTGAGCCTCAGTTTCTCCCTTTGGAAAAGGAGATCAAAGCATCACCTACTTCTGGGATGACTGCAAAAGTTAAATGAGATCATGCACCTAGGTCCCACCAGAGCACTGAGCACGTAGTATGTGCTCAGTAAGCAGGAGCTAGTCATCGTCACTGCATCCTCCGCAGCTGTCCCCCTCTGACATGACAAAGCAGTCCCATTTCATCTGGTCTTTCACCAAATAATGATTCATGCTTTCTTTATGGGCAAGAAGTGGGCAAGGGGTGGGGAGGTTGGCCAGCACCAGGCTCTTTCTCTTCCTTTCCCACCACTGACACCCTGTAGAAAGCCCTTCCCCACATCCCAATGGATGGCTTGAAATGACTTTCCATCGAAGTTTTATTTTTATGATCAAAAGATCTTTTTGATCAAAAGATCAAAAGACGGGTGAGGCCTGGATGACATTTGCTACAGCTCTCTGCACACCTTACTCCTCCTGGGAACAAGGCAGAGTGGGGGCGGTGCGGGGTGGTGAGGGGGGTGAACTGGCTGGAAAGGTGACTGGGGAGGATTTGAATCCAGATCAAACGACCACAGAGCCCTGACCCCACGCTTTGCCCCTTTCCCGGCACCTGCCCAAGTCTGTAAAGAGCAGGCAGAAGTCTAACGATGAATTTAAAAAAATTCATTTCAAAACCTGTTCGCTCAATTAAGTTGGATGCTTTTAAAGACAAATTTAATTATTTTGAATTCAATAAAAGCCTTTTAATAAGATGAACATCATGATTTCAGGCCTCCACTTTCAGGCTTACCAGTCCCGGCGAGGTGGGGACCGAAAGGGAGGGAGGGAAGCGGGGGCGAGGGCAGGGAGGGAGAGGCGGTGCGAGCGGGCGCACGCAGACACGCGCACCCGTACCCGGGAGGGATATTTATTTTAAAAATCTATTCGCACATTTAAATCCATCATTTGTTCCAAATTATTTGCGGAGCTTATAATGTTTTGTTTTATTTTTAGAAGCCGTTCTTTTACTTCGGTACAACTGCACCAAGTGTTAGAGGAAACGCGACGCCGAGCTGGCACGGCTCGCTGTGTGTTCTGTCTCCCCTGTTGGCGCTAGTCTTCCTCGCGGCGAACGCTCCGTCTAAGCCTGCGGCGGAGACAGGAAGCCAGACACCCATGCTGAAGTAATTTCAACAAATATCAACTCAAAGCCGACTTGAAGTAGCCAAAAATGTCAGGGCTGCCTTCCCAGCCCGGTGCAAAGGGAGCCTGCAGGGTGTGCACGCCCCAGACGCCGGGCTGGGCTCCGCGGGGGGGCGCCTTCTTTCAGTTTCCACGCCTTCACGGGGCCGGGGTAATGGCAGCTGCTGCTTCCAGCTGCCGGGCCCCGAACCCCTTCTTCTGGTGAGTCCCCCTCACTTTCCTTTAGCGAATCGCTGCTCTCCCTTCTCGGTGCAGGTGGATGGCAGGGAGCTGGCCCCGCCTCCAGGTGCGGGTGGGGCAAGTGACTGAAACCTGGCCAATCAGAGCCCGGCTTTCCCCGCGGCTGCAGGGATTGGCTCAGTGATGGGCACGTGACCCAGGCCAGGCCAATGGAATTCAATTCTGGGACTTTTGCTGGAAGGACAGGAAGCTAATTTCTTCCCACTTGGTTTACGGCAGAGAGAAGGAAGCCGGAGAGACAGTGGGCGTCAGGGGAGGAGAATCTGTTTGAAAGGGAGGTCGGTGAGGGGCAGAGCAGCTTGGTGGTGGAGACAGGCATCTTTGTGATGTCATGGTGGGCCCATCCGGACCTGGCAGCAAGTGGTCCAGCCCTGCTCTACCTGTTGCTTAGCAGCTGCAAGAGTCAACAAGTCCCTCTTCTGCTAAGGCCAGCCTCAGTTGGGCTTGGCTCACTTATTAGAGGAAGAAATAGCAGATTCCAGGGCATGGCTCTGCGGGGCTGTGCGGCGGTGCTGCTGAGTCTCCTGCTGGCTTCTGCTCACGCAGGCACCTGGTTTGCTCTCTCCCTTCCTTTTCTCCCTAACATCTCTGGACTTGAAATCCTGCCTCCCCTCACCCTAACAGCACAGTTTCCAACCCTTGCAGTATTGTGTTGTGATGCCAGTCTGTGAGTCTCTCTTGAAAACCAAAAGGTGGGCTCCTTGGGGTCAGAGGTTAGGCTCTGTGCACTGACAGCCTTGAGCAGTGCCCAGCGTAATGCTGTGCTTAAAAAAAATTAAAAAATTAAAATTAAAAATAAAAAATCAGATGAATGAGAGACGGGACCTCCCCAAACACAAGGGCAACTTCAGTCAAGAACTTGACACGGTGCTGGGCACCTAGTAGGTGCTCAACAAATATTAGACATTCTGAGTTCCGCCTTTATTCTGGACTCATTCAGTTTTATTGGCTTGAGCTGAAGTCGAAAGTGTGGGGAGGGTCTCCTTTTCAACCCAAGACATCCTTCACAGCTACCTCACAGGCACTGCCATCAACCCTTTCTACAGATGAGGTGACTGAGGGCCAGCAAGGACAGTGACCGCTAAGGAGAGGCACTTGGGCTGTGAAGCCGGGCTGTGGAACAGCACCACGGTGTCCCATTGCCAATACCGAAGAGTAGTGAGTTCTCTGGGTTTTTCTTCAATTTTCCTTTTTTCTTTCCTTTCCTTTTCTTTCTATCTCTTCCTCTCTCTCTCTCTCTCCGAGATTTTCCCCCACCAGAGAGAGGAAACAAGTAAGATAGATGTGTGCCTCAAGTCCCTGATTGTAGGACTCTGTACTCCAGAAGCTTGCAGAACTGTGGGGATGAGGCCAAACACTGGGCATCCCTTGGGAATTAACAGTTTGGGCTGATTTTTTTGAAAAACCTTAACCAGGTGTCAGATGGTTCTAAATATGAGTTACTGTTCGGGGCACTGTGGGTAGCCCACTCAGATCCCCAGGGACCCTTTTAGGTTCCTTTTCCCCCTGCCCCGGCATCCACGGGCATTACCAAGGGCCGGTACCTGGGAACATCCTCTGGGAACCCCTGGGGCTTGTGACGCTCCCCCGCCGCTACACTCTGACACACACGAGCCAGGAACATGAGTCTACTTCTCACCCAGAAGCACCTTACACGCTAGAGGTCTCCACAGGTCCCTTTGGGATCTTTGGGAGCTGGCTGAGGTGGGGACTTTGCCTAAAGTCGGCCCTATCCTGCTTCGTTTTTCCTCTTCCCAATTCCCGTTTCCCCTGGGAGCACACCCTTGATGTATCCTTTATACAAATTCACGCTTCAATGTTTACTTCTGGAAGCGACCCACCTTGGGCAGTTTCTTTCTTGCAGACCTTATCAGAGCTTTTGGCATGCTATAGAGAATGATTTTTCCAAGAGGGAGGAAAAATAGGTAATGTCTTGCAAGCTCTCTTAACCCTAATTAATAAAAGGGGTGGGTTGATTTTAACCCTGTTTATTAGAACCACCTGCCTGAGCTAGTGTTTTCACTGACCTCCCCGGATGCTGCCTGAACTGAGACAGAGGTTTAGGGAATTGGTCAAGGCCCCCAGCAACTCATCAGGTTTCTTCCATCCCGCTAAATGGGCCCCAGGAGCGTTGCTGAGAGCGGTGGGGGACAGGGGAAGTCAAGATGGCCAAAGAAGTAAGAAAGCCTCATTCCAAAGAATTGTAAAATTTATTGTATAAGTATTGCAGCTTTTCAGAATGTCATCATTGCCACTAATGATTATTGATACACAACAAGCGATTTCATCAGGCCTGTGGATTGGCATCCAAGTACAGAGTCTTATGCGCAGCAACGTGGGCGCAGCACCCAGCGTGCCACGGAGAATTTACATGAGTTGAACTTGAACAGAACTTGGGGAACAGGGCTGCAAAGGAGAGCGGCTCCAACGCCAAGAACGCAACGTAAAGCGTGCCGTCAGCACACCACCATGGAATCAGGCAGGCAAACGAGAACATGTCCTTCTGGGCTCTATAGATACAGCAAGATTTGAAGCAGTTTCCAGAAAAAAAAACAAAGACATAACAAAACAAAAAACAGTTTTATTTTTCCTTATCACTGGGATGTTTTGTGGATCTGGAAGCTTTGTGTGCATGTAGAAAGCAATTTGTGAAACATACAATGCACGGAGACGAGGACAGGGCATGGACTCTGTTCTCGCCCTGCCCTTGTGTTCGCTAGACATTGGGGGTGGGGGTGGGGGGAGTTTAGCTCTTTGCAAAGAACTCTGGGCTTCGGGGCAGGGGTGGGACAGGGATGGCTCTCAGGGTCTGTGGAGACCTGGCCTTTGTCGGGGGAAATGCTCTTCCTTGGGAGGAAACATGATTGAGAAGCAGGGACGAGGACTAGAGGAAGCCCAACTTGGTCCCCCTCCAACCAGCTACTGCCGAGGACCCCAAACTTTTTACTGGAAAAAGGTCTCCTCAGGGGTGCTCAAAGCCTTTTTAAAGATAATGGCATGACAGTCAACATCTAGAGGAATAAGTGCAGCCACAGCTCTGGGGTCCAGCAGAGAAACCGAGAGCTTAGCTCCAACAGTTGTTTCCAGAAACACACCCCACCGGTTTTCTTGGGATGCGCCCTGACTTTGACTAGCTGCTCTGCCATGAACCCCTGCAACTGGCATCGGCATGGCCCGGAGCCCAGGGGCGCCACAGCATTGAGCCCTGATTCCTGGGGTACGATCGGAGGGGCGGGTTCTGCCCTCAAGCCAGCTGAGGTCAGGAAGCCACTCCCCCGCCTCCTTCCGAACGCACCTCTAAGTGACAGGATTCAGAGTTTGGCTCAAGAGGACCTCGGGAACGCTTGGAGCTGCCGCTACCCACACAACCGAGAGCCACTTCTGGGCTGACAACTTCCCACGGGAGTCAAACACAGTATTGGACGAGAGGGTGGAGGGCAGCAACAGGATCGCCCGACGGAGCCAGGCACATCCCCCATGGAGGGCAGGCGGGGCAGGACACAAGAGGGCAACGGGGACATTTGAGAAGCAGCAGCAACCCTTTGTTGACCTCAAGTAGGAAGGCCAGTCCCTGGGTGATCGTGTCACTGCCCGGGGATGCCCCCAACTGGTGGCAAGAGAGCCCTGCTTCCTCATTAAGGCACTAGGCAGACTCTTCACATAAAGGAAAGATACAGTTTTTAAAAATTTTTTCTATAAATGTGTCCCTGTACCTTTTAGGACAAATTATACCGATTTCTCTGCACGACTTCTGCAAACAATCCTCTTTGAGAAGCCAAGTTTAGGCTGAAGACCCCCCCCACGGAGAGGCAGGTTTCATTGTCAAAGTCTAAGAACTTTCTGCCAAGCTGGTCAACAGACGCTCAGACTCTCCGTGTTTATCTGCTGGTCACCATGTTTCTGAAAATGTATATATAAATAGAGTTCAAAGGGTCAGAACTTCAAAAACGGTTCTCAGGGTTTTTAAGTCATAAAAAAGTTGCTTAAAAACAAGAGTTATTGCCCTTAAGCCTCCTCTGATGTTAGTCCGCTAGTTAGCAGTCTGCCAAAACGAAAAGACAGCTAGCTCTGTGCTGTCTTTCGAAAGGGGTTGGATGGGGTGCTGCTCTTCCATTGGGGGGGGGGTCACCCCATGGAATGTGAACAAGTCCTCAGTGGGAGGAAGGGGCTGCAGCTCCAGCCACTGTCCCTGGTAGATCCCAAGGGACTCCCCCCACTCCCCCATCCCGCCTGTCACCACCGCGCACACACGTGTGCCGACTCATGCATCCTCGCCAGCACACCGTCACCAAGGGGTCCTGCCACACTGAAATCTACTCAGTAAAATCCTGGTATCTGCTAGAGAGGCTATGAAAACACAGATAGATAAACACAGCAAACATGATTGTTTCCACAGGGAGAGGGGATGAAAATGCAGGAGAGCAGAAGGTCAGGAATTCTGCTTTGAAAACATAAAGCACAGGTTTGACTGTTTCTTTTGTGTTAACCCTTTTTCATATCCCGGGAGAAATCCAGGCATGTCGCTTTCTCACCTCTGGTGTTCCGTTTGGTGGCCCGTTGAGTGAGAATGGCTACTTAAAGAGAAAGACAGGGATGAGGTCAAGTTCCTAATACTTTGGGCCTTTCTGATCTGCTGGGGGGGGGGCGCTCCACCGACCTCAGCGGAAAAATCCTGGAGCCAACCCGATCACCCCAAAGCACTCCACACAAAGCAGCCACCGGAGCCCCTCTTAGAGCTGGAGAGGGGCACCTCAGCCCCTTCCCGGGGTGGGGTGGGGGTGGGGCTTCATGCTTAAAGAAACAGGAAGAAAAACTAAATTCTTCAGTAAGTTTATTTTCATCTCAGGAAATGCAAAGCCACCACCTGGAATTTGGTGCCGAAGAGTAACTTCCCTATCTCATCTGCCATCCGAAGGCTGTTCTGGACCGGAGGGGTACAACAGGTCTCCTCCGATGGGGGAATGTATAACGAGGTAATAACCTATCGCTAGCCAGAAGCTTCCACGTCACAGGAAAGTGGCCCCCTCTGGAAGCTTCTCCAAACTCCGTGTAGAGCCCGCCCTCTGCCTGACATAGACTGTGAAATTTTGACATTTCTCCCTTAAAAGTCTCGACAGACATGATAGAAGTTTCCATCAAACAAGCACTGACATATTTATATTAAAAAATAGTGCAAAAGCTCAACATTTATATAAATAACTCTAAACCCCTGCTTTGTACTTTTTTTTTCTTTACAAGGTAATACACGCTTTCTGAGTTGGCACTCCAAAATTGCCATTTTTTTTCTCTTCTAGTTCAGAAAACAACTTTTTTTTTTTAATAGGCCTCTTCTAATACAAAAATACTCCTGCCCTCACAATACAGTTTCTTTTATTTTATATATATTTATATATATAATATTGCAGATCTTTAAACAAAGGTTTTGTGCAAATATGTCTTTAAAGTTAAGTGAAATCATCATAAACAAAAGAAAAGAAGCATTCACGCACGCAGCTCAACTAGAAACATAAAAGACTAGGGTAGATTTTGTGGGGGTTTTTTTCTCTTTTGCCTTCAAGACACAGCACAAAGAAAAAACGTTTTTTTGTGTGTTTTTTTTTTTTTTTTTGCAAGCTTTCTTAGCTTGTGCATTCAGACCAGACAGAACATGTAAATATTTATACACAGAGAGAGGGGGAGAGGATGGTGACGCGCCGAACGTTGTGGGTGCCGCCCAGTCCTCCTCTGTCTTCTCGTTTAAGAGGTGCGGAGTGTTTCACCTTTTACCTCCTGCTGCCCCAGCCCGGGATTCCTAGAGAGGGTGCCCTTTCTGTTTCTCCTTCTCTTTGCTCCAGGCAGCTGTGCTCTCCAGGGGGGCGATGTGCGCGTGGTGGAGCCGGGTCCCCTCTAGCAAGGAGGGCGGCCCACTGCTCTGCTGGTGCTGGAAGGCGGGGGACCCAGGGTAGTGCCCGATGACCTCGCTGTAGGTGGGGGGCGGCCCCTCCATGCGCCCGCCGCCCCCATAGCATGTGGCGCTGATGCCCGAGTTACTGCTGGGGGGGGCAGGGGCCGCCCAACATGGCATTGTCCATCAGGTCGCTGTCGAAGATGGTTCTGTTCGGGGGCGCGCGCACCGACTCCCGGTTCAGCTCCAGCTGCTGCTCGGGGTCCCGCAGCTGGAGGGTGCAGGGGCCCTGGTACGGCGGGGGCTCCTCCCCGTCCGACAGCGAGATGGTGGGCGGCAGGTCAATCTCGTGCTGCAGGTAGGGGTACGTGGGCTGGAAGCGGTGGAAGCGGTCCCGCTGCGTGAAGGGGGGCACGGCCAGACGGTCGGTGGGCCTCGGAGGGGCATAGACCTGCGGCTGGAGGGGGCAGAGCAGAGTGAGGGCCCCACAGAAGCAGGACCCGAGGCGGGGGTGGGGTGGGGTGGGGGTGGAGGTGGGGTTTCCGGCTGCCCGACTCTCTGCTCTCTGCGGAGGGAGAACCTGCAGCAGTGGGCACCGCTGAGCGGGGAGTCCAGCCCTGGCCCGCCGCTGGAGAGCCCCGGCTAGGAACTTCATGACGGAGCTGAAATAGAGGCAACTTTTGTCCTCCACGTTGCAGACACCAGGGTCCGCTCCCCGCGGGCAGGGCGCAGGTAACATCCTCCTGCAGAGGATCCGGGCAGCCAAGGACAGTTCTTCAGAGAAGGGCACAGGTGTGAGCCCAGCAGCCACCGGAGGCACCTCTGGCTTGGAAAGGGGACCCCGTGGGCAGATGGCCTCAGGCATCCACCTCAGCACCTTGGGGGACAGGGAGGGGACCGGAGGCGGCGCAGGGTCTCACCTCTGGGATTCCGTTGCCTGACACTGTGCTCTCTGAGGGCCAGAGGCATCCTTCCTGTGTGGGGAGGAGAGGAGCAGGGTCAGTGGGAGGAACAGAGGAGGACGCCAAAGAGTTAACTGGCTTTGACCCTGGGGTCTTCTATTCGCAAACAGAGCTGGCAGCCAACCACTCCTTTCCATCCCCACCCGTCCACCCGTGCACCCGTCCACCCTGGCCTGGGCCCCCACCATGTCTCAGTCAGGACCACAACGGCCTTGTCACTGATCTCTCAGTTCTCTGCACTGTCCCCTGAAAATTCAACCCCCCACCCACACTTTCCAGAACCAGACATTTGATTTGTGGGCCCCTCCTCAAAACCCTCCAGGAGCTTCCCCTGCACCTTCGAATGGGTCCACATGAGCTCGTTAAGTGGCTGATGAGGAAGCCTGGCGTGATCTAGCCCTCCTGTAAGCTGGCCCACGTGCTCGCAGTGCGACCTTGGCAAGTTACTTAACTCCCAGAACTTTCACAAGGTAGAATATGCCTGGAGTGCTTGCAGCACTCTGTGACTTCATGGAAGTGCTGGGGGCCATGTGGACATGCTCTCCAGCTCCGTGCTATGCACGGCCCCGAGGGCCTTTGCACCGGCCACCCTGCTGCCCGGCCAGCCCCGAAGACTTCCCCTGACAACACTGTTTAAAGAGCTCTCCCCCAGTAACAACCCTGCCGTGGGCTAACTTCCTTCCCAGCAGCTCTCCTATCTGTAATCAACTTGTCTCTGTATTTATTTATCTCTTTTCAGTCCCCACCTGTGTATCAGGAGTCCCGTTCACAGGTGAAGAAATATGGACAAAGCTGGTTAATGAGATAAGCCAAGTGCCCTCACGTGCCTGCTCTGCCCCCAAATAAATGATCCCATCGGTCAGCAAAGGTGGAATGCGCCAGGAGTGCTGCGCCAGGCCTGAAGCTTGCTACATGGGCTCGGGGTGGGGGACATGCCGGCACACCACGTGGATTTCAGGCCCTGGGGAGAGCCCCAAGGGTCAGGGAAGGGGGACCCCCAAGCCAGGATCAGTTTGTCTGAGAGGGAAGCCCAGACAGTTATGTGGTGATAGGTCGCCCTGGTCCCAAGGGGGTGTGTGTGGGGGGGGGGAGGGATGTCTTCTTTGAATTTCACAGCTTTCCACAGATTTTAACAGATACAATAAACTGTACATCCTCTAAGTACGCAATTTGGTTAAGTTTTGGCATGGGTCTACACCAGAGATCCATCGCTCCAATCAAAATAACGTATCTATCACCCTAAAAGTTTCCTTGGGTTTCTTGAGAGTTCGCGGGTAAGACATTCTCACCTACAGTGTGGGGCCCAAAGGTGAATGGGGGGTGTGGGGCGCACGGGTTGCCCAGAGAACGGCAGTTACCTAAACGGCCACTAGGGGGCTCTGGGGCTCTCAATGCTGTCCCACCAGGAAAGCACGCTCTTAACCCCATAAAGACTCACAGGAGTCTAGTCGGTTCCAGTGCTAGGACGTAGCAAGCAGACATGCAACCTCGCTGCTCAGGTGCTCATTGAAGGCCGTTCATTACTGGTATTAGTAATGTTTCGATCGCTGCCCTGGTGCCGGACACTGCACTAAGCACTCTTTTAAGCACCATCTCATTTCTCCCAAGAAACCCCCAAGGCAGGCTGAGGTTGGTTAGCTGAGAGCTGAGTGGGCCCAGCCGGTAAGAGGCAGTGCTGGGATTCAAACTCTCACCTGCCTGCCTCCTGACCCACTCGGGCTCAGGCGACTCCTGGCAGGCTCCGTAGCCCCCAGTCAGGCCACTGGCACAGTCCATGTGTGGGCCAGGAAGCAGATGGGGCCATCCGCCTGCTCCTCAGCAGGGTCAGGAGCCCTGGGGTGGGATGCACGCAGCCAAGGCCAGCTTGGACGGACTGTGACCCAGATACACTCCTGCCTACGAGTCCCTCTGTCCCAGGGTCTGCGTGACGGGGCCAACAACCCCTTCCCACCACAGCCCCCACTCCCAGCCCTAACAGAGCGGTTATCGACCTGGCACCACACAGAAAGCTTAAGAAAACACCAATGGATGCCCCAGGAGCCCCACTGTAGAGCCCCGAACCATCCACCAGCCTCGTCACACTTCCTCCTCCAGGGGGCCCTCCAGGAACCACCCACTGCCACCCTGCCTCCCAGACTCTCATGGTGTCTCTCAGCTCCTGCATGGGCCTGGCCCACTGTATAGTAATCCAATGTCCAGCTGGCTGCCCGGGACCCGATTTAGAAGACTTGCGTGCACAGAAGCCATGTGGGAAGCGGGAGACCCATGCCAGGGCTATTTGGGGACAAAGAGAACAGAGGGTTACCCCATCCAAGGCCCTGACTCAGCCTCCAGTCTGAATCCATCCCTGACCCACGCTGAGCAGGCCTCACACACGAACGGTCTTCCGAGAGCGCTACTGGTGAAGCGGTCATTGCTGCTCAAGATGCATAAGCTTTGGGGGAATAATTAAAGCTGCAAAGGTGAGGAAATCACCTTTCATGTTTGAAAGCAAAACTCAGGGACCCCGGAGCAGCTCAGAAACGAGCAGGAGGCTTCCTGGGTGGCCAGGTGGAACGGGACATTCCCCTCCCCCGCCAACCCCAGGACAAGCCCCTTCGGGCCCAGCTTCTGCGCAACCGTGGTGGCAAGATCACCATTACGCAGTAGAGTGTGGCTTCCCCCGGCACAGCATCGGGCGGGGGAGTGACATTCTAGGCCCGGTGGCATACCTGCACCCGAGCCTCATCCTCTGACAGATGAAAAAATGGGGACACCCTGAAAAGGAAACGAAGCAGGACAGTCATGCCGGGGCAGGAGGGCCCCAGGCTGACAGTGGCCAGGTCTGGGTCTCTGTAGGAGGTCACAGGGCCCTGAGGCTCCTCTGATGCACCCTGTCTGGCAGGGCATCCCCAAGGGAGCTGCCACACTTACTTCAGGCCTAATGAGGCTCCGTGTTTACCCAGCCGGGCATCCCCATGGGCCCCTGCAGGTGGCTGGGTAGATGGGGGTGGGGACTCTCCTTTGGCTCCAGGTGTCCGGGAACCAGGGCTGGAACCGGAAACCCCGTCTGGGCACCAGGTGCCGCCCACAGGACTGTCTCCCCGGCCCCAGCGGCAGCCAGGATCCCTCGCGCTGGAACTTGTGCCATCTCCCCAGCCCCCCGGGCAAGCATCGCCTCCCCGTAACCACACACCTGGGGGAGGCAGCAGAAAGTCTAAGTCCACCCGTCTGATGGGCTGAGGCTCGGGGGGGCAAGAGGCCCACCCTGGGTGTGAGCCACCCAGCGAGATCTCCTTGGCTCCCAACATCCCCCTTGCCCTGGCATCTCAGGCAGAATGGAGAGGCCCAGGCTGTGCACCTTGCTGCCCACAAGCTGCCGGGCTTTGGGCAGATGCGCCCACCTGTCTGGGCCCCGGTCTCCCCGCCGCAGGGTGGGGTTTCCGGGCGGCTGGGAGCCGGGAGGCCCCGGGTGCGTGCGGGAACAGCAGGTGGTGCCGTCACTCGGGCAACAGCCACCACCAACAAACACAGGTGAGCCCTGGCCTTGGAAGCGACAGACTCCTTCAGAGAAGCGGCACCAAGTGCCCTCCGGACCCATGCTGAGCCTCAGGTTCGGGGCCCGCCGTGTCCCCATCGGGGAGGGGTGACAAGCAGAAGCTCTGGGCCTGATGCACCACAGCCGCAGCCTGCTGCAGGCAGAGACTCCCGAGCCTGCTGAGGACCCGGCTCAAGCCCAGACTCTGGGCCCAGCCACCCAGCCCAGGTGTCCCCCAGACCCTGGAAGCCACACCCAGCGCCACCTCCCTGCTCTGTCACTGTCCTCACAGGCTGGGAGATGGGGTCGAGCCCACAGCCCCAGGGCCACCCATGTGCCACCTTCTCCTCCCTGCAAATCCCAGCCTGCCCTTCAGACAGCCCACTGCTGCAGGCTGGTGAAATCACGCATCGCCCATGTCGGGGCAGAAACCCCCGTGGGGGTGAACTCTGCACCTGCATCAGTCCACCTGCTGAATGATGGGGGGCGGTGGGGCACAGGTCAGCCCCAAGGGCACAGGGAGTGAGGGGCCCCGGCACTCCCAGCGGCAGAAAGCCAAGTTCCCACTCGGCCGGGCCTCCACTTTGTGGTCTCGAGGTAGTAACTCTGGGGCTTCCAGGAAGCCCAATGAAGCTCACAATTCTAGTAACACGTGAAAACGCAGTCTTACGCTGAGAGGACCCCTTTCCAGCACAGCGTCCGTCCTCCCCTGCCTGGACCCAACCACTGTCACTTCCTCCTTCAGAGCTCGGCCTGAGAGACTCATCCTGGCCAAACACGGTGCTCTGGCATTCTTGGGGACAGTCACTTCGGTTCCCTTCAGAACCCTCGATATTGTCTGCTTCTGTCTGTCTGGATCTGGCCCCCAGGCGGCCACCCCATGGAGCTTGGTCACAGCCCTTCCTGCCAGCGTCTGCGAGACTTCTAGGCCGTCTGCTCCGTAAGCATCTGTCCGGTGATACACGAATGGACGGGCAGGTGCTGGACGGACAGCCAAGCGACTGAGTGAAGGGAAGTGCCTGCCCGTGGCCAGCAGTGCCCAGTCGCTGACTCCGTGCTAAGCCCCGAGTCCCCCAGCGAGTGACAGAGTCGTCCGTCTCTCTCACAGTGAATGGCCACGGATGCCCCACTTCACGGACTGGGGACTGGTCCGAGGGCGCACGGCCAGGCCCAGTGGAGCTGGGAAGGAAGAAGGTTGCGTCGAAACACTGTGAGCCCCCCGCCCAGATGCCTGCAGGGTGTGGACGGGAAGGGCCGAGGCTGCAGGGCTGTGGGCTGAGGTCCCACCGGGCCTGGACCCCGAACGGCCTCATCCATCATCTGCCCGGCAGCTTCCCAGGCAGCCGCCGACGGCCGTTCTCCTGTTCCTGCGAGCACCCCGACCCAGGACCCCGGGGCGCTGCCCTGAAGGGCATCCCGCTGGCCCTGGGAGCTCGGGCTGCGAACCGGAGGGGCTGGGCACTTACCGACGAGAGGGCATCTTCTCTTCTCCGGCCCTGGCTGTGGCGGCCGATGAAGGAGCGCGCGGACAGCTTGTAGTGGCTCAGCAAGCATGTGATCACCACGACCATCACCATCACCACCACCACGATGATGGTGATCTCCACGAACTCCAGCTCTGCTGCAAGACGGGGGCACACATGAGCCTTGGGGGACCCCAACGCGGCCACCGGCGCAGGGTCCAGCCCTTCAGAACGTTCAATCACCCCCCAACACGCACACCCCAACACTCCCAACACCCACACGGACACACGCACACCCCAACACTCCCAACACCCACACGGACACACACACACCCCAACACTCACACATGGACACACACACATCGAATCACATACACCCCCCAACACACCCCCCAACACCCACACATGGACACAAGCACACCCCAACACACAGGGCACTGAACCACAAACACACACCAACACACACCCCCAATACACACACAGACACACACACACCCAACACTCAACACACCTGAACACTATCTCACACACACCTTCAAACATACACACACCAAATCACATACACACACTCCAACACATGCACACCCCAACACTCACAGACACACACACACCCCAACACACACACACCTTCCCCAAAATACATATAAACAGATAACCCAGCCCCCCACACACCGCACACACCCACACACAAACATTTATCACACCCACCGCACACCCACAACAGGACAGGACTGTGTGCAGACGCCCCCTGCCCCCGCCCCGCCTCCCCGCTCTCCAGAGAGATGCTTCAGAAAAACTACGTCCTGGGGGCTGCATATGCTGCCATTCTCCTTTCTTTTTCTCTTTTCTTTCTTTTCCTTTTTTTTTGGTGTCGTGTTGTTTTTCCCCTCGAAGGCGGAAAAACCCTCAAGTGCTGGAAAAGGAAGAAGGTTGTTTTGGTCCTGCCAGAGCCGGGGCGGTTTCTGCTGACTCGTGCGGGTCCGTGTCAAGGCGGCTCAGCAGCTGGTCACGGTCGGTGCCAGCAGAGCCCCCAGCAGCGGGCGCGACGCCAATCACCCGGTCCCGCCACGGATCTGGGTGGGGACACGACACACAGGGCAGCAGCCAGCAGTGCCCGGACCAAGCCCCGCCAGCCTCCCCCAGCCCACGGCTGCCCACCGGGGCACAATCCCCCCAACACCCGCTGCTAACAAGCAATTAGCTGAGGGCTCCCCAGGGCATAGGTTCAAGCTCAGGGCCACTGACTCAGCTCTTCCTCCTCCAAGACAGACAAACTGCAGCTGGGGGGTTGGGGCGTGTGCGGGAGGGGGGAGCGGGGCCAGGTGGTGGAGGGAGGAGTCGGGGCAGGCAGCAGGGGTGGGGGAGTCGGGCTAGTGGCGGGTGCAGGAGAGGAAAGCAACAGGCAGCATGAGGTATGGCTGTGTCAAGGGCTCTGGCCGCTCCGCTGGACCCACCCAAACTCCAGCCCTGCGAGGGCCAGACCCTCCTGCTTCAGTTTCCCTGCGGCTCCCGGCAGGAGAAGCAACGCGTCCTATGTGGGAACGTTACTGTTCTCAAAACAGTGGAAGCTTCTCCACACAGAACCCCCCACCCCAACATCCTTTCCAAAGCCCTGGCCACCCCCTTCCTCCCACGAAGGTCCCCAGGGCACCACCTTCTCAAGCCACATTCTACGTTGGCCCAACTGCACCGGTGTTTGCCTTTCAACTGCTCACACCCACTGCTATCATCAAGCTGCGTGAGTCTGCCCACCAGGGGACATGGGGCAGTTTCTGGGCACACTGGCGACTGTCACACCGGGCACTCCGGGCATCTGGTGGGACCTCCTACAGTGCCCAGGGCACCTCATGACAAAGAACGATGGGTCAACGCCACAGCGTTGAAGAATCCCTGTCCAGGGCTGCGTGTGCGTCTGGGACACTTCCATCATCCTATCTCACAGGCAAGGACAGCAAGGTCCAGAGGTCCAGTGACAGACTCTCAGCCCAAGGGTCCTAAGCTGCTGGCTCCTCTCACGCAACCGTCCACTGGACGACCTCCTGTGCACCCAGGAATTCAACCTGGAGCCTGGGCCTTGTCTCTGGTTCCCAGGTGAGACCTCGTCCCATCTTGCTCTGGAGAGCCCCGGAGGGAGGGCGACCTGGCCAGGGACTCTGGGGAGACGGATCCTGGGAGCTGAGAAGGCTGGGGCCCTGCCCAGCAGCAGATCGGGCAGGCCTGGGTGGAACCACTGGAGGGACACCCTCACTTTCCTGTAGGAGGGCAGGCAGGCCCTCGGACCCAGCAACAGCGGCCACACCCCCTGCCTCCCCAGACAGGCTGGTCCGGCGCCTGGGCAGTCTGGTCTGGCTCCCTAGGGCAGGGCCCTGTCTGTTAGGGCCCTGGATAAAGCTGTCCATTCAGGGGACACACAGGCCTGCTTTGTGCAACCCCCACGCCCTCCCTCCTCAGAGGGGCCGACGAGGCCCCTCCCTCAGCCCCATGCACTCTTCACCCCAACCAGGATCAGGGTGGTGGGTTCCCCTCGGCCCCCTCCCCCTGCTGTCTCCAAGGACCTGCCCGCACCAGCCTGGACAAGGGAGGTGTGCGGCCGGCTGTCTTTGTCCTAGCCCCAGGCCCCGGCCCTCCCCCTGGTGTTTTCCAGGACCCAGAAGGAAGCGGAGAGACAGCAGCTGAGGCAGCCGGATGGCAAAGGGGCAGCGGGTGAGGCTCGGGCATGCCCGTGGGGGTGGACAAGCCCTCCACAGCTCTCCTGACCCCACCGGCCCAGGCCAAAAGGGCAGAACACATTCCTGGGAGAGAATCACCCCCAGAAAGGAGCGCAACGCTCCTAAAAACACGAATGTGACTACCCCGGGCCCTGGGCCACAAACCCCAGGAAACCCACAAGGCTGAAGGGCAGGAAAACTCAGAAAAAGAGAAGCCATGACTGATTTCTAGGCTACATTCTGGAAGCCAAAAGCTTGGGTGTAGGCCCAGAAGAGGAGGGGGACCCCGAGGGCCCCTAAGCCCTGCCCCAGCTGCATCAGGGGTCCTGGGCTCACTGGGTGTCAGCCTGGACCTCACCTCCCGGTCCATCCCAGCTTCCCCAGGTCAAAGGAGGCTATGGGCCCCGGGTGGTGGTGTGTAGATGAGACGCTTGGCACTCAGCACTCCCTCCGTGACTGTGATTAATGGGGGGCTCCCATCATCCCTGGACAGCAAAACAAGGGAAGCCCAAACCTATAAGCCCACACAGAGAGTGCTAAGCGGGGCTGGGCCGGATCTTTCAGGCCCAGCCCAGCCCCAGGCCCAGCGGCATGGGGGGGGCACGGAGGGGTCCAGAAGAGGACCCCAGCCAGCAGCTGGTTGACACAACCCGTAAGGCAGGGCACACCTCTGGGCTGGCTGTGTTGGCCTTGGCCGTGGGGTGAGGGGATCTGGTCCCGCTGACAGCACCTCCATGCACTTTCCCTCAGGGGGCTTCTTCCAGGAGACACCACCTTTGGGGGGCAGAACCCGCTTCTCCAGCAAAGGCGCCAGGAAAGCACCTGTTGGGAGAGGTGGCCAACTGTGGGCCATATGTGCCCCCCACCCAGCCATCATCCCCCCACCAAGGAACAGAGCTGCGGGCGGCGGCTGCCTCCTTTCTACCAGCTTGTGCTGTCTGCGGGGCCCTGCTGGGCAGCTCAGGCTTCGGCACCTCTCCCGCATCCAGGCAGGCACCACAGACCAAGCCTCAGCCTCCTCTCCCCAGGCAGGCGCGACTCGTGGAAACCCCAGCCACCGAACGGGTCGGTGCCGCAGGCAAGCCGGCTGCGTGCGGTCACACCTCCCGATCTCTCCAGAACCAGGAACCGTCTAGGAAGCTCCCTGGCCTTTAACTGGCAACACATTCAGGAGTTTTGTTTTGTTTTGTCTTAGAAGAGTTTGAAAGCCCTGGGTAGGCTGAAGCCTGCAGGGCAGTGGCCTGGGGATTTCCAGCCACTCGAGGAGCCCGAGGGACTCGGTTGCTAAGGGCAGACAGAGGGCCACACTGACGCCGCCTCAGCTCCTTCAGTCTGACAGATGTCCCCTCTACCTGCACAAAGACCAGAGGCCCAGCGCCGAGCTCAGAGGAGTGGCTCCTACCACTGCCCGCCCCCGTCCCTGGCTTTCAAGTCTCTTGTAACCGCAGGAGTCACGCCCAAAGCCAGGTCACAGACAGAGGAGGACGGAGCAAGAGGGGGCGAACGGGCTGGTCAAGAGCCCGACCTCAGCACAGTCACTAGAACCTTACTATGATACCAATGGCGACGACGGCCGCACGGACCCGCCTCCCCACACGGACGAGCATATGGAGACGCAGGGCAGTGGGATGCCCAGACTAGGAGAGCCGAGATGGGCCTTCAACCCCGAGCCTCCGTGGCCGTCTCATTCTACTAAATTCCTGCAGCTCTCCCAAAGCATTTCTCAGTTTCCCCTCCGCACACCCGGAGCACCTGCCAGCTCCCTGAGTGATGCTGGATGTGCGGACCTCCGAGAGCCCCAGGGACAACCCGCCTTCGGGGAGGTGCAGTCAACATAAGAGCTCCGAAGGGACAGGACACAGAGGGCTCCCCTGTCCCCACGTCACAACTGCCGACACCCCTCAATCAGGCCGATGTGCTATAGATGCTGAGAGGTTTGCCCAGCCGACTGCCCGGCCGGGTGCGCCCGACTGGCCTCTGCCCCAGGGTGGGGGTTGGAAGTGAGGTCAGTCCAATATGGTCACCCCAGGGGACAGCCAGACACTAGGCCACGAGGGACTCAGGAGCACCTGCCCTGCTCCTGCTCCAAGAGCCTGGCCACCAACAGGAGCCGTCGGGAAAGAAACACATTTCCCTCATTGTGTTCTGGGAGTCAGGCCTGCTTGCTATGGGGAGGGCAGGGAGAGCGGCTCTGCCATTTTTCTTCCTAATTTCCCCCTTGGGGTGGGTGATAGACACGGCAGGCTCTCGGGGGTGGCCAAGCCCATCTTCTGCATGCAAAGTAAGGTCACTCTAATTTAATTTAGCGTCTTCTTTCCTGGTGAATAATTTCAAATTAACAGGCTCGTCTGCCTCCTCTGAGTAGCCTGACCCTCTCTTTTGTCTTCTCCTCCACAGACAGACACAGTCACTTTGAGATGTCCGCGTGCCCATCTCAGGTCTTCTTCCAGCCCGCCTGACCCCAGACGGAGGCGGCGTGCGACCAGTGCCCCCTTGATGCGCCCACGGGCGTCGCCTTGGTGAAACCTCACCGTCCTTCTGTGAAGCAGATATGAACACGCTCACACTCCACACCTGCTCTACGGGCCACGAGAAGGAGGCTGACACAGGAGATGGCTGGCCAGAGGCCACACAACCCACAACCCCAGGACCGCACTCCCAGGCCGTGCCTTCACGGCTCGGTTCAGCCAGCGGCCCCACACCCCACAGGGCCGAGCATGACCTTCAGCTCAGAAACACCCTGGATCCGGCAAAGGGCTCATGTGGAATGGATCCGGTTGCCAGGCAGGGGCGGGACAGCCCAGAGCATCACCCACCAAGCGGTCCACGCGGCCAGTATCTGCGGCAGGTGGTACCCACCTCACCCACCGCCCCCCTTTCCCTCCCTAAAGTGGAGGAAAATCACAGAACAGTCAGGAAGGTCACACCAGGCACTCAGGGGAGCTCCGGGCACCTCTCATGGCACCGAGTACAGACCCTAACAGCTCCCATCTCTTCCACTGCTATACGATCGCCAAGCGCCGGCCAGGACGGGACTCCCTCTCTCAATTCCCACAACAGCCCCCCGGGGCTGCAGCACCTGCCCTGCCGAAACCGAGTGGGAGAAGAGCCCCGAATCCACGCCGCGCCCGATTCTCCTCTTCCCTGAGCTGGAGCGCCGGCCACTGGGGAAGCCAGGATGCTCTCTCAGAATATGGCCTTTAAATTAAAATCCAATTAAAATTAAATAAAACTGTGGCTTAAGAAGGAAGCCAATTATATTAAAAACAGTTATCAAACTCTCAACCAGACTGGCGATACGGCAAGAGCATACGGAATTATTTTTGTGACGCGGGGACAGTACGGCATTAAGCAGGACCTGGCAGATTTCAGTGTGATAGAACATCTGTGGTTTCCACCGGTGACCACGTGGCAGGGACCGCCGAGGCCTCTGTGGTTTGGAGCCTGTGCTCCTAACCTGGTTACTTAAGGTAAAGATGAATTCACAAGTTTATGGCCCTGTGTTCTCAGTGGACAGAGCCTTACCGGGACAAAGCCCAGGAGCCCAGGCCATTTCCCAGCGGCAGACG
This sequence comes from Lontra canadensis, assembly GCF_010015895.1. Taxonomy (NCBI): domain Eukaryota; kingdom Metazoa; phylum Chordata; class Mammalia; order Carnivora; family Mustelidae; genus Lontra; species Lontra canadensis. The sequence continues at coordinate 5,049,209 of NW_022631059.1, read as the reverse complement.
GGGTGCAGAACTAGGCAAAAACGTGATATTCGTACACACAGCACTGCAGGAGAACACGCTCCCCACCCCTTCCCCCACCCCCCGCATAGGTACTAGTAAGCGAGTGTGACTGTCACCAAGTTTTCGATTGATTAATCATCAGAGTAGCAGTTGGGAGCTGGACCTCAGCCCACCTGGCTCCCGACAGCCCACAGGAGGTTTCCAGACCAGACGACCCCCCACCACCCCCTCCCCACCCCCCCTCATGTCTACTCCCAGTGGAGGGGACCCAGTTTGCTTCCCGGTTAACAAGCAGCCGGTGCAGGCGGCCCTGTCTGGCCTCCCGGCCGCACACCAAGGAATCAGGAATTGGCACTGTCTGAAATTTATGAAAATCTAATCTTGTTAGACCTGCCTGGATGAGACCCACTGGGGCGGGCTTCATTGTCATTCAGCAGAGCCCCGACCTGCCTGGGGTTCCAGCCACATCATTACTGCCCCCCTCCCCCAACGACCCCCCCTGCATTTGAATAAGGACCCAGCTCCCTCCCCACCTAGAATGTCAAATAAAATTGAACCAGACGTCAAAGGAATAACTTTCTGATCACTCCTGGTGCCATTTCAAACACCCCTCAACGGCACATTTGTTTCTTAGGGTAAGACCGTTTATAGGGGGGAAAAATGAATCTTTCTTTTGAGGTTTGAGAGGTGGGCAGCAAATCTAGGCCAGTATTCTCGTATTTTTAAAAACAGACCGAACCGCTTCCTAAGTGCTTCCTCTGTGCCAAGCGTGCAGTCGGGCGTCTGGCACCCGTTAGCCCAACGCGTAGCCTTGTGATACTGTCTGGTGCTGTCTGGTGGCCTCAAGGAAAGTCACATGCTGGCTAGTGAGGGCAAACGGGTTGGGGCTCCCCGCACTCCCGGTCATGATAAAATCCCAGAAGACTGGTTACGAGCGTGTCTGACCCAATGACTCCTGGGTTTGAATCCCAGTCTTGCCATTTACCGTGATTCCAGGCAAATCACTCAATGTCCTCATCTGGGAGAAAAACAGAGGGACCACCTCCGCCCTTCTTCCCATGGCCGTGGCACGATCTGCATCTGCTAACCTGGAGCCAACGATTCCAGGAGGGAACCCCTCGAACCAAGACCTGCGGGCCCTGGGGAACGCCCGCCCCCACTCCTCGCATACCCCGGGCTAGGGCTGTCTGACTCCATTGTGGCTGGCAAAGGCTCACCAACGTGGGTCGCCCCGGCTAGCGCTATAGCTCATGGACGGCAGAAATGGGGAGCACGGATGTAGAGGGAAACCAACAAGCTCTCAGAACTTTCAAGCGTGAACACTCGACCTGGCGTATCAACTCTGAGCACTCTCCCCCACGTAAATTTTTCCTGGGACTCTCCCTCGTGCTCACAGTGCTCTAACCACATGGTCAATAAAACCAGCAAGCACGGCCCCACCTCAGGGCCTTTGCATGTGCCCTTACTGCTATCTGGGAAAGATCACTTTCCCCCATGCACATACTTGTTCCCTTCCTTACCTTCCAGCCTCTGTTGCTATGTCCTTTCCTCTGGGAGCATCCCCGGGCACCCTGTCTGGAACAGGGCTCTGCCCAAGCCCCAAGCCCCAGGATCCTATGCCCTGTGCCTGCTTTCCTTTTCATCAGAACATTACTCTGCCATGCTATTTGTGATCTAACCATTTCCTTTCAGCCTCTCCCTACTAGGTCACTGTCACCCAAGACGACAGCTTACCCCCTGTCCCCAGCACCTAGAACCTTCCTGTGATACGGTACACAAGAAATACGCTGAATAAATGCTCATATTTGTTCTTGTGGGCACAGGTGAGTGTCAAGATGGCCACTGCAGGTTTGCACAGGAGGGCAAAAATCACCAGGAACCACTTACATGTCCTCCCAAGGGGCCGACACAACCCCAGGAAGCCACAGCTTCTGTGTACACCGGCACCAAAGACGGCCAGATGAAAGAGAAGCCACCAGAGAGGATGAGTCGGTTTTTGTTTGAAAGAGAGCAAACATATATATTTTAAAATAAAAGTGAAACTTAGGACGCATATGTATGTCTGTGGGCGACAGCTGTGTCTGCCCAGACCGGGGACCAGCAGGACACCTGCCGAACAAGATGGCCAGGCATGGCTGCCCTGCAGAGGACCCACAGAGGGGGTGAGAGGGAGTCTGGAGCAGAGTCCTGGATGCCCATCCTGAGACACACTTGGCCAGAGGGCAGCCAGACAAGTGAGAATCAGTGGGAGACAGTGGTGTGCTCTGGAGCCCGGCAGTGGGGTGGGGGGCAGGGGGACATGCCCAGCAGGGAAGTGTTGTGTGCGGATGTGCGTGTGACCGGGGGAAAGGGAGAGAGTCAGCCAGTGATGGAAGGCTGAAGTGGCCTCCAGGACAAGGGAAAGGTGTGAGCCAGGTCCACCTCCGTTGTCCTTGGCAATACACATGCCAAAAGGACACCCTCATCCCTGGAGTGGCCGCCAATCCAGCCACATATCCTGCTGCGGGGAGGTCTCCTATTAACTGGTATGGGATCTTGTCCTAGTTGCAGAAGGATCACTCAGGCCAGGGGGTAAAGTGCCCCTTGCCCCAAGGGGGCAGGGGAATGCAGAGCCTCATCTGTTTCTATGTTTCTGGGGCTTCACCCCCCATGCCCCGAGGTCACTGGGCAGCTGCAGCTGCCCAATGGGGGGGTGCCCGGGGCTAAGAGCGCGCGTGAGAACCCCAGGGACAGCAAAGCCTCCTGACCCCCGGCTCCTTCACTCAGAAAAGACAAAGCCGTGCCTTTTATCTTTCTTCGCTATTATCCAAATGGAGAGAACTAATGAGATTTTTTTTCTATTGTCACTGACATCGAACATCTTTAAACACCCACTGTCAGCAAAATATCAGTCACCCCTCGAGAGTTATTGGCAGAACGGAGTGAGTTCACGGTGAGAGGACGGTTTCTGCCACTGGACATCGTGGAAGTGCCATGGAAAGTTATTCAGAATAAATCAAACGCGTTCTGTTAATTGAGGAGAACAGGGAGCAAGCGGGCAGTGGGTCGCACGGGTGACTGAGTCTGTCCGCCGGCGGCAGTGCTGATGGCCACAGTCTTCTTGGAGGACGCACGCTACCCTGCAACCCAGCAAGTTCAACTTCCAGGACTGCATCCGACGGAAACAGGCACAGAAGGCCGGAGGGAAGGATGTAGGAGGATACCTCTGTAGGGTTTTTTTTTTTTCTTTTTAAAAAGTAAACAATCAGAGACCAAACAAACCTTGGGACATCACATTACGGGACCCAATGGGGCCATTCAAAATACATATAAATCCACCATCGTGTTTCTCAACCTTGGCATGACTGACGTCTTGAGCTGGACACTGTCTGCTGTGGGGGCCGTCCTGGGCCTCAGGGGGTGTTAGCAGCACCCTCTCCCCACTGGAAGCAAGTAACACCATCACCCCTAAGTTGTGGCAACTAAAAATGCCTCCAGACATCACCCAACGTCCCCTGGGAGGTGGGGGCAGGGGCAGAAAATGGGCCGAAAACCACTGATCTAAGTTTGATGCTGGAAGGATGTTTGCAGTTCTTCTCAAGGAGAAATCCTGAAACAAGAGCAGCAAATATGATACGGACCCACTTTCACATCAAAAATGAGAATGATCATCAAATCGTTTAACATGACTACTTCTGAAAGGGGGAGAGACCGTGCTCTTTTCTCTGTGTTTCTATACCGTTAGCGTGTTTATGGCCAACGTTGATCATTTTAATTCTTAGAATCCTAACACACAAAAACAACTCAGGCACGCGCGTGCCCGTCTGTTTCCGCGTGCGGCTGACAGCGCCGCTCCCGCTCGCCCTGGCCCCTCGGGGGAGCACCGTGTGTTCCTTGAAAACCAGCAGATGTTTCTCTCAATTACCGATTTTCAAGAGCCCAGTGTTTCCCGACGGGAGCTGGGATGGCAGCCCCAGGGGAGGGGAAGGAAGCCCAGGCGCCCTTTCCAAGCCTCTCTGACAAAAAGCGCCTCTCGGGACCCGGGGCCACATTGTGACTGGTCTGTGGCCACTTGTCAACGGCTCCCTCCTTGCAAGACTAGAGGGGCCCAACTATTCTGGGTCTCACCCAGGGCAAGGGCAGGTAGGTAGGGAGGTAGCCCAATGGCCAAGATCAAGCCCAGCCCTGGCTGCCCCAGAACAACTTCTGCATCCTACTACTGTGCCACCAAGTCCAGGCCACTGTCCTGGGACCCTATGTCCCCCTGACTGATGGTGTCAGGGCCACCACGGTTCTCAGGCAGCGAAGAACTAGGACCTGAGAACCAAGGATCCTGACCTCCAGAGCCGGGCGGGGGCTCCAGGTGTAGACCCGGATGCATCACGCACTCTCTCTTTCCTCTACCTTCAGCCCTCACTGCTATCTGGGACCTCCTTCCTGGAGCTAACCTGGGAACCGAATTCCCTGGAAAAATGGCTCCTGGTAAACCCTGCCATGGGAACTGCTCCCAACACAAGAGCCCGCAGAGCCCGCGGTGTCCAGCAGCTTCCCAAATCCTTTGACTGGACCAGAAGGAGGCTTCGGGCTACGGACTGGGTATCTGTGCCCCATCCCCTCTCCCCACAATTCCTAGGTCCACGCCTTAACTCCCAGTGTGGCTGTATTTGGAGATGGTCTCGAAGGAAGGAAGGTTATAGGAAGTCGTGGGGGGAGAGGCCTGAGTTTACAGGATCAGTGTCCTCATAAGAAGGGGCACCAGAGAGCTCCTTTTTCCTCCCTGTACAGCACGCATGGACGAGGCTGTGTGAAGACACAGGATGTAGTCCCCTACCAGCCAGCAAGAAAGCTCCCCCCAGAAACTGAACTTGCTGGCAACTTGAACTTGGACTTCTTGCCTCTAGGACAGAAAGAAAATATACTTCTGTTCAAGCCCCCAGACGGTGGCTATTTTGTTAGAACAAGTCCGGCTGACTAGAGGACACCAGGTAGAGGAGCTAAGTGGGGCGAATTCTGCTACCAGCTATGGACGGCACTTGTCCGGCGGTGGGGGCTGGGGACAGACCGAGGGAGACATCGTCCCTCAGGCACCCCTTCAGGACAGGACAGCCAGCAGCAGGGCCTCGACCTCTATGCAGGACACCAGGGGCTTTTCCCATTCATTTGCTCAAGTGGCGCGTACGTCCTGTGCCCCCACCATGTGCCAGGCCCACCCTGGAGCCGAGCTGCTCCCAGGCAGGAAGCACCTGAAATCCTATCTTGCCTTGTCCCTTCCGAGGCAGAACAATTCGAATCCGTGCTCCCGGAAAACCTGGCTGGACTTCTACGCGGGATAAACGGATGATGAAGCAGAAGTCTCCTACTGTCTTCTAACCGGGAGGGGACAGCAGCACAGTGCGCACCTGCTGCGTCACCTGCCCCGTATCCATGGCTCTGGGGCCTCACCGCTGCCTCCCGCAGCTCTCCAGGACGGCCCTGGTCCCGTGTCCCCGTAAGCTAAGGACAAGGGAGCTGAGGCTGGCAGGGGCAGAACCACACGCCCAGCTCACTCAAACAACTTCACGTGGCCCTGCGGGGAGGTTCTAGGAAACAAGGCTGGACACGCTGACCGTGGTCTGCTGCATGGACCACACGGCTGGACAGGGCCTGAGCCTGGGAGGAGCTCACGTGGGGAGAGTGATGTCACCCACGCAGGGCCACCCCAGCCCCCAGCCCGCCCCAAGCAGGTGGGAGAGCAAATGTCAGCCCCTGCTTCTCTCTGAGGGTCTGGGAGGCTGGGTGTCTGAGATTATCCATGCACCTGTCTCCCATCTGTGATCACCTCTGTGCTTGTCTCGGGGTGTCTGTGTTTCTGGGTGTTTCCCGTGTGTGTGTGTGTGTGTGTGTGTGTGCGCGCACGCGCGTGCGCACGTGAGAGAGGGAGGGAGACAGTCTGGGGGTCTAAATCTGCCAGAACTCTTCCTGTGACTCTGGACGAGTTCTTCCTCTTTCTTTTTCAGGCGACAGTCAAAACACATTCCCTGGGGCAGTTACAAGCCTCCCAGACACCAGCGCCTCTTCCCATCCCCACCCCACAGGTGAGGCTGTTCCCACCTTCGGTATCATTTCCTTTTGAAACAGCACCTTCCAGAAGCGGGAAAATCCCAACAGCTGGGAAGACCAAAGTAGGACCAAGGAGCTCACGGAGGTGCCTTTTCTGCCCTCCGAGACAGGGATGTAGCAATACGGTGGGAGGCGAGCGGTCCAGCTCTGGATTCAAATCCAGACATTGCCACACCCTGGGTGGGTGCCCTCAAGCGGTCACTTGGCCCACGTGACTTAGTTTCCCCCATCAGAAAGATGGATAACGCATAACTTGGCCAAGCTTGTGCGGACTAACAGAGCTAGCAGAGGTATAAGAGTTCTACCAACACTAGCCGGTACCCAGCAAGAGCATAATAAACGGTGGCCCCCATTAGATTAAAAAGCAGGCCACTCACCTGACTGGGCAAGGCACAAGGGGTACGAAGATGTCAGTGCTCATTTATTAAATGATCTGGAGTGGCTGATACTGAGCATGTAAATTCAATTTGTATGATGACAGCTAGTGTGGAGAGAGGGGAAGAGAACAACAAGAAAAATCCACTGGCAGACAGACCTACATGGCAGCCCAAGGTCTGGCTACAAACACCCAAGGTGGGTGGCTGGTGGGGGGTTCTGTCCTCTCAGGGCACAGCTGCAGGACACCCAGGGGTCATCCCTCAAGACCAAAGGGTTCACTTCACCTACGTGTCCTCCCCATATCCCCACTTCCTCCATGGCACACGAACTCCCCTCCTCCAGTCTATTCTGCATACAGCAGCCAGAGCAATTTTTAAAAATATCGATCAAAGTACTGACTCACGCTCAGATTAGAACCCTACGGAGGCCTGCTCAACTTCCTTTCTGAACCTCCCACCTCCTTCCCTTATTCACCATACTCCAGCCACACTGGCCTCTTTCCTGTTCCCACCCCAGGACCTTTGCATGTGCAGTTTTGTCCTGGAATCTTCTCATGGCCTTCCATATTACCATGTCAAGGAGGCCTCCCAAATGCCCCAATCCAAATACATAACACCTCTGACCTCTGCATCCCCTGATGGCCTGTGCTGGCTGCAAGAGGCGATGCAGTGTACCGACAGGGCCTGGATTTTCCTAGTTCTGTCTCATTCTAGCTCTCTGTGCCTCTGCTTCTTCATCTGCACCATGAGGTGAACGACAGCCCCACCACACTGGCCTGTTCGAGGATCGCAAGGTACCCAGAAAGCCCGTGGCACGTAGAAACGCCGTGTGAGTGCTGGCTACTACGAGCGACTCCCTCCTTCAGGAACGTGCCTGCCTGCTGATCACGGACTCCAACTCACCGGCAAGCAAGCTCCCCGAGAAGGCCTTGCTGATGCTGGTCTTGTGGTCTCCCCAGTGGCAACCACCCGGCACGGCCCACAGTGACCACCTGCAGCAGGAAGGCGTTCACGTCCGAGGTCCTCCTGTGGGAGTCTCATCTCTCCGCAGAGGCCAGAGGGTATGTGGGTGTGGACGGAAAGTAGGGTCTTTCACACCTACACGTGCAACTACCGATGACACAGCTGCACACTCCTGGGCTTGGATCCCCAGAAAGGAAGGCTTGCGCCTGCTCCAAGACCCATGCGTGAGTGTTCACGGCAGTCGCCCTTGTAATGGCCCCAAGGTGCGACTCACCCAGCTGCTCTTCAACAGGTGACGCCCTCCCCTCACCGTGGCATCTCCAGCTCAAAGGACGCCACTGGCCAAGAAAAGGGGCGCACTGTGGGTCCATGAGACAACCCGGAGGGATCTTCGGAGAACTGGCCGAGCCAAGAAACGCCACACGCTGCACGGTTCCCTTTATTTAACGTTTCAGAATCACATTACAGAGACGAAAAGATGAGACGGTGCCACCATGGGTTAGGGACGGAACAGGTGGGAGGTGGGGGTGGCCACAGAGGGAGGAACGAGGAGGTCCTCATGATGGGGCGGTTTCACATCTGGACGGCGGCAGGCTCACTGGAACCGACACGTGTGATGAAACGGCACAGAGCTAAACACACCCGACACACGCACGTGTGTGCACGCGCGCACACACTCGCTCCGATGAGTGCGCGTCAACTGGGGACGGGGCAGTGAGGTCGATGGGGTGTACCGAAGGCGGCTCTGTGGGCCGCGATACTGTACCTCAGCTCCGCACACCCTTACCACTGGGGGAAGCCGTGTGCCACGTTCACGAGCGCTCTCCGGATTATTTCCTGCAAATGCTGCAAATCCACAATTGTATCAAAACAAAAAGTTTTCTTAAAAAGGGAAAAGTACAAAGGTGGGGGGAGACCCTGTCCTTTGGGGCCCTAGCATTGCCCTGGCGGAGGCCAAGGCCGGCAGGCCCAAGGGATTCCCCAGGGTGTGGCCCAGGCCTGGCACTAGGAGGGGGCTTTGCTGCACTGGGGGTGGGGTGTGGGGGGGTAAGAGCGGAAACAGAAGCCGCCTCCCCTCTCCCGGCCTCCCTCCCGTCTCCCGCTCACAGCATCTGCCATCTGGCGGCTGCAGCCAGCCAAACGAAACCATCTCTCGGCTGTCATCTCTCAACTTGCAGGTCTGGCTCCCAGGTTTGAAGATTAAATTCTAAACATGCCATTTAAAATTTAGAAACGAAGAAAAAAGAATTTAAATAACCTCTAAGCACCGGCTGCTAGTGGCTTCCCCCTAGCGAAGGGCAAAGATCCTCCAGCTTCTTGGCCAAGGCGAAGGAGAGCAGCCCGGGTTCTCCCAATGTAAAATACTATGGCACCACCAATATAATTAAATATCCCCAATACGTCTCAGTGGGTCACCGCATCCCCAAGTCAAGTGTCCGTGTATGACCAGCGACAGTGACTGCTGCCAGAGGCCCCTTCAGCACGGAGGCATCAGGAGCTGCAGGGACCTTCCAGCTATACAGGCATCTCCGAAGACACCGGAGTGTCTTCTGAAAGGCCGCTCGACCGCTCACCTGTCTTCTCAGAAACCTGGACTGAGCTGAAGTGGGCATGCCAGGAATGCTGGGGCCTGTCCCTCCACATCTAGGGCCGCATCAGGCCTGTGCCAGCTGGCCAGAAGCACATGTCTGGTCCCACAGGGCTCACGCTGCCTACAGGGCCCAAGGATGGGTGAGCAAACATGCAAATAAGCACCAACCGTTCCCAGCATTAGGCAGCGCGTACGAGGGGGTGGAGAGCAGAGTGTCTGGGAAGGACAGTCCCCTGGATGGGGTGTCGGGGTGACCTGAGACCTGACAGGTGGGGAGGGCTGGGGGAAGAACACACCTGGCTGAACGAATGACGTTCAGTGCAAATGCCCTGAGGTAGGAACATGTGTCATGTTCACGGGCAAGGCAGAAAAGGAGTGTGCAAATGATTCAGATACCACGGTCCGATGTGATGTTCTGAACAAGGCCGCGCATCAGAGCTGTCGTGGGAGCTCTGAGCGTGAGCCCCTGAGCCCTGCATCCCCCACGTCCACCAGACTGAATCAGGCTTTCAGGGGTGGGTCCCCGGCTGCAAGATTCCGTATTTCTCAGAAGCGCCTTGCTTCGGACCGACCAATCTCTGTCAGGCTTTCCCTCCTTTAGCACAGGCCGCTTGTTCTAGCAAACTCGCAGCTGAATTCCGGGATGCCAAAGCATAGGGCTGGAGCCTACTATTTAACTGAGTAAGTGCAAGAGGGAGGAAGAGGGGGGAAGCCGGGCACACCGGGTCGTGTAGAAACCCCGGAAGCCATCTCTGTGGGAGGCAGCGGCCCGGAGTCCCAATGCGGGCTGCATGAGAAAAGGACACATCAGAGAGAAGAGCAACCCTGGTGAAGCCAGGAGCGGGGGGCAGCCTCCTGGTCCCCCGGGCGTGGGCCTGGTGCACCGCTGTACCCGAGCACGGTCAGCGGGAGGCTTCCCCCCAGAGAGTGGGCGCCAGGGCCTTGCCCGTCTTCACAAGGGGGTGCTAACAGGCAGTGCGGAGCCCCCCCGACGCCCCAGGAACCTGGTCAGATGAGCGCACAGAGGGACTTCTGCCCATCAGACACACCAGCGGGCAGTTTCAGCTGCCACGGCTTTGCCAGGCGCCACGAAGAGCTTTTGATGCGTCCTATCACCCAAGTCCCCAACCAGCCACGGTGAGGTGTCCTGTCGTCACCTGGATCTGATAGACGAAGAGACACCAGGCCTGCCCACCCTCGCTCAGCGACTGCAAGGGCAGGCCCTGCGACATCTGGGGATGTCCCAACGGGGAGGCTGTGCTACCTGCATCTAGGGGGTCCGGGGCCCGGGAAGCCGCCAAACACCCAGAGTGCCCCGGACACCCGCGGGACGGGATGACCCCACCCGAATGTCAACAACGCTGAGACTACAGAGGGCGGCACGGCGCCCAGTGCCCCGGACCCGCCCGAGAAGCAACCGCAGGCACCAAGAGAGTCCAAATCTGGCCCCCGTCTAGAGACAGTGGCAAAGACTGCCACGGCACGCAGCTGCTCCAAAGAAGAAGAAAACAACCCAGCCTAAAAACTGGATTTGAAAGCACAGAATCTGGGGAAAGGCACGAACTGTACCTTTCCGCAGGCTGGAGCTGCCAAACTGCGCCCGATCTCGGCAGAAGCACCCGGCACACAGTAGGCGTCTCATGGATGCTTATGGAAGAGTACGGGTGAGCGAGGAGAACAGCAGGCCCCATGCCCACGCACACCTTGTGTACAGCTCCCCCCACCCCCGCAGAAAGGAGAAGAAAACCAACCATCTGTGGGGTTCCGATCCATGAGAAAGCGGGGGAGGGTTTCTGAGATGGGACGGTCCACCTGTAGGAAAACCGGGCTTTGTAACACCCCCAGCTGCTGCGTCTGGTGCCAAGGGCAGTCACTATCCCGGAGCTCGTTCACCCACATACACGGGAGGCTGTAAGCTCAGGGCCCTCCTGGGGACCAAGTGCCTTCAGTCTCCGGGAAAGCTGCGGTGGCACCAGTGAGCCCCTGATGGCAGCGCTCCGTCCGGCTGGGGAACTCTGCGAGGCTACCTCCACCGCCAGTCCTCTGGCTAAAAGGCTTCCCGCCAGCCCTGTGCCGGGGAGCCCTGCTCCCCTGTCCACCCCAGGTTCTACCGCAGATGGGCCCACAACGTGGGCTGCCATGGGTCAGACCTATCCGCCCAGGTGCCAGCAGGGCACAGAGGAGGCGCCTTCGCTGCCAACTTCCCAGGGTGTGCCATCCATCTCGGGTGGTGGTGAGAAACCCCCACAGGGGGTCATGAGAAACTAGCTTCCAGAGGTTTCCGCTGCCACCGGGATCCCCCATGCCCTCCAGACCAGTGGCCTGCCCTAGACCCCGAGGGACCCCGGACCCCCACCTGGGCCTCCTTCCTGCCAGGGCAATAGAGCCCTCAGACCCCACTCGTACAATCTGCAGGTGACAAGGAGAGAGAAGTGATCCGAGGTTTTCCTGCCTGGAGTGACGATGACAACAAGGTGGTCCCATCAATGAGAAGCAAAAGGGCCCTCCCGGACCTCACTTTCTTTTTAAGGAAATTTCTTCTAGATAACTGTACATTTACGTAAGTTATAAGCAATTGAATAGGAAGATTTCCAAACACCCTGCACCCAGTTCCCCGACGAACGCATCTTGCGTAACTGTATCATTTACAGCTGTCCCAGAAACTTCCACACTGTTGAATCAACCGTTGTCTTATAGATCAGGAGACTAAGTCTGCACAGCACCTCCCCCAGGATCTGCGGCCAGCCAACAGGTGCCCCTCTCAACTCCCCTCTCCAAGACCCTCCGCCCCAGGGCTTCCCACTGTCTGCATCCCACCCCCTCAAGTCCGGGTATGTGTCAGCCTCTGAGAGCCTCCAGAACCACCGACCCCCCCAGGCACGCTGATATGACCCCGTTTCTCCTCCTCCCTGGCACTACCAGCATCTGAAACCACATTTCTGTCCTCTCCCCACTGGAGTCTGAGCTCCTCGAGAGCCAGCATCTCCACTCGCCCCCAGCCCTTCCAGTCACCAAGGAGCTCCACTAGCTAATGGGTGAGCAGGTAACGGCCTCTCCTCCGCACCCGGGACTGCCCTCTGTCCCGGTGTAACCTGTACATTTACATTTACGCAGCTGCATTCAGCCAGAGGTTACAACAGCTCTACTCGGGGATGAAGGCTTGAGCAGGATCTGGACAGTCCAAGTCATTTCTGGACCTTGTCTCCAAGGCAGGGGACCCCCTCTGCCATCAATTCACTGCATGGCTTCAGGCACGCTGCTGCTCTCTGAGCCTCAGTGTTCTCATCCATAAAATGGGGGGATGACCCCCAAATTCCCTTGCAAACCAAAGCACAAGCCCCTACCGACTGGGAACCCAGGTCCTGGGTCTTCCCGAGTGTGGGAGGAGCCAGCGGCTTGCTTGAAGGACGGGGGGTGTCTCTCCAAGCTCAGCTACCATCTGCCCCCCCAACCAATGACGGGAAACAGAGCCCCTCAGCCAACAGCCCCCAGGCTTGGAAGATGAGAGGACCCACTGATGAGCTCTGACTGGCTGGGACCCCCCCCTACTCCCCCCTTCTAAAATGAAAACAAAACCAAAAACCAAATCCCTGAATTCCTGCAAGGGCACCTACTACCTACGGAGAGTCCACGGTCCCGGTCCCAGCCGCCGGCAGAAACGAGCTCATCCCGGAGGAAAGCAAGTCCAACCAACGAGCTATAAATATTTCTGCTAAATGCTGCCTGGAGTGGGGCTTTCTGCATGAGCGGGCCCCACTGAAAAGGAAGGCGGCTCACCAGATTTGTTTCGAATTATGAAAATAGATGTTGTCTCCCCGCCACATCTGTTTTGCCTGACAAATGAGCAGCAATTCTCCTCCTATAGAAGGCAGCACACCCAGGCCGCCTTGAAACCCCGGCCTCTCCAGCTCTTCAGAGAAGGGAAGAATAAGGCCTCCCAGATTTGCGCTCTGAAAAGGAGACTTTGAAATCTCATTCCCCAAGCGGCGGGCTCTTGGGGAACCCAGGCCAGGCACGCGCTTTGGGGGGCCTGGCCAGGGTCAAGACTCCCTACACACGCAGAAGCTGCTGATTAAGGGGAAGGGGGTCTTCCGCTGTCTTTAAAAAAGACCAGGAGACAAAGTCAATGATTTAAAAACAAAACAAAAAGGGCCCTCAAAAACTCAAGCCAAGAGCGCACTCCTAATGTGCGGAGAAAGGACAGGTTCTGGAGGGGAGTACCAACAAGGACCCCCTCATCTCTCCAGGCCACAGGGGCTTGGTGACTGGATTAACAGAATCATTTTCCTTTAATTACTCCAAGACAGACCCAATTCCAATTCCTAAGGCCCTTTCTCGCGGGGGCACCTTGTGGACAGAGTGGGGCCATCAGCGTGTCCCCGCACACATGCCCAACTTGGTGATGCTGTTTTGCTGTCTCTCTCTCTTCAAGAAAGGCCCCCTTTTCTTCATTTTGGATGTTTCTCCATAAAGATGGACATTATGGTACTGGGGGAGTGGAAGTGACAGCAGAACTCAAAGTATGACACGCTCAGCCGCCCGACCTCTGCCTTCCAAGGGGAAGGGAACTACAGGTTTTCAGGCCAAGATGATGAAGAGCCCACAGCTCGTTTAGCGACCCAAACAAAGCCTGTAATAGTAACAGACCCATGCAGGCACGATGGAATAGCAGCCTAAGACACTGCTCCGACCCATGGGTTCAGTCTGTTTTGGTGGAGCGGGGGGTGGAATAAAGAAATAAAAGGATTGGGCTAAGAAGCCCAGCGCGCTGAGACGTATTTTCTCCCTGTCCCCTCTCCTGCCGATGAAACTCCCCATCCCTCCCCACCGACCCCCAAGGAAGCAGATTGATACCCTGGATTTGCTTGGCCGGGCAGAAATGAGATGCAGCTTCAGGATCCCAGGAGATATCTGGTCCGCTGCCCGCCCCCAACCCTCTCCTCACCTTCTGTGCCCCTACCATGTAAAACCCTGAGGCAGATTGATGACTGCTGGGTGGAGGCTGGAAATTTATGGCTCTGAGGCCGGGTCAACAGCAGCGACAATAGTTTTCAGGGAGCTGGGGGGGTGTCTGCTGTCGGGGTGGCGGGGGGACACACACCGTCTCTCTGCCTCTCCAACCTGCAGCCCCTGCTTCAGAAGGCAGCTCTGATGTCTGCCCCCTCCCAGTGGCCCTAACACAACCGGGACGTAATTCAACTCGATTTCCTAAATCCACGGGCTTGCTGGCCGCCTCCAGGGGAAGGAGTGGAGAAGCGTCCCCCCCAATATCACAGAGGCAGGAGAAAGCCGGAGTGGCCCACTTTCCCGGTGGCGGCCAGGGCAATGCCATTTGCAGGTTCAGTTCCTGTAGGAACGGCAATGGGTGGCTGCAGGGGGAGAGGGGGTGATGGCGGCAGGCCCTGGGCCCCACTGCCTGCCCCCTTTTCACCCCACGACGATCATCCAGTCGCTATGGCAACGAAGTGAATTAATGCATCTGTTTGGTGTAACTATAACCTCGGACCCATTCAAGATACCCTGCTAGTTCCATCCTTCGAAAGCCGACCTCTGCTGTTTTGTCTATGGATGTCACCCAAAAAAGGGGGGGGGGATGCAGAAGTGGTAAGAAGTGGAGAAAGTTGTGGGAAGGGGTGCAGGGGGCTTCTGCCCACCCGCCCAGGGGAGGACGGCTGGAATGTCACTTTCTCTCTTTTCGTTGGTGACGGTATAAAATTAGCACAGTCCAGAAAATGTGTTATAAACACGAAGACGCTGCTGGGAGGCAAAGTGGCTTCATTTCAGGGAGGGAGGAGTCGCCCCCGAGAACAGTTTGGGGATGGTCTGGGGAAGGGGCCAGCGGTCAAATGGTTGGAGGGGTTGGCGGCTGCGACCTTCCCACTTCATGTCCCATAACCAGAAGGAAAAGCCACGTCCCTGCGAACGTCCATCTGCAGGGCGTCTAGACAGTCCTAAAAAGGACAATTAAAGACGGAAAAAAAAAAAAAAAGCCGCAAGCCGCCGGTCACCCCGCGTCTCTTCCTCGCCGGGGCACCGGCTGCAACCCGCGCAAACTGCCCAAACAGGCGAAAAAATGATATAAAACAAGAAGAGCCAGTGTGGGCTAGGGGGAGGCTGGGGCCGTCTGGGTCGAAAACAGTTTATGAGCAAGTGTTTTGAAATTCTGCTTTAAATAAGCCGGTAAATGAATTCAACCTTGTCAGATCTCTCTCCCTCACGCAGACCAAATACCCCGCTGGCGCGCTGTCTAGACACAGATAACAAAGGACTTTTTACAGCGCCCAGAGACGCGCTGACAAAGTGGCCAGTTAAAGATGCTGCCTTCTCCGTCTAAAACGATTTGTCAGATGGACTTAAATGAAAATGCTAAGTTATCGGTCTGGTTTGGGGTCTGCCGGGGGCGGGGGGCTGGGTGGGGGGACGTCGGGGGGCCGGCTGCACTGAGAGGCGGAAAACGGATCCTCTCTGATTGGGCCACGCTCCAGGCCGCTCCCAGGCCCTACGTGGCCGGCAAATCCGTCTCGCTCTTGTTCTGAGACGCCGACCGCTAGCACGTCCCCGACACCCCGTGTGGGCGTTTTCTCTGCGGCTCTGTTCACTTCAAAGGGGTGGTGGCAAAAGGGTTAAATGAACATGCATGGTGGGGGAGGGGGCAAGAACTTGTGCCCCCCCCCACCCCCGGCCTCTGGAGCCCCAGAGAAGAATACACGGGAGAGCAGGAATCCCATGTCACCTCCAACTTTGGGTTTTGCAGGAGACTCTGGCCCCTGCTTACAAAGAGAGGCCGCCAAATGGGGGAATGCTCGCCCCTTCCCAGGAAAGGACAAGGTCAGGGGTGGGCTGGTCTCAGGGTGCCTCCCTGGGACACACTCACTGTGACCGTAACATATCCTAAACCAGGGGCTCTGCCCCTCCCCAGCTAGGCCAGGTCAAAGGGAGGAGGACCCGCACCCCAGGGCCGGTGGTGGGCCAAGCACGGGGCCTGTGTAGACCCCCTTGGCCAGCCCACCACCAGGGGCGGCCCGATGGGGCTGGGTCCCCTAGATGTGGGTCTCTGGTCTCATCTGTTCAGGTTTGCCAGCTTCTGGAGCAAAGCCTGGTGCCCACCAGGTGCCCACCGGGGTCCTTCTTTCTGTCAGCCTCCCCTGCCTTCCCCGCCAGGGTGCTGGCCAAGCTGCCAACTGCTGCACGTGTTTGCCCGGCCGGAGGCAGCTTCTATCTCTGAGACCGGCCTGCCCTCCCTTCCTGTGTCCCTCCCTCCCACCCTCAAATGTGGTGGCGTCCAGACACCGGAACCAGACAGGCACAGACCAAACTCTACTGCGGCCCTGTCAGGCTGCGGGGCCCGAGCCTCAGTTGCCCCAGCCGGGGAACAGGGCCCCAGCCACCTGCCCGCCCTGAAGGGCCATTGTGGGCATGACGCCCTCCCCGCGACTCGCCGCTGGCCCAGGTCTTCTTGTTGGCTTCTGCCCCCGGAAGGCGGGAAGCGGGGACCGCCCGGCTCAGGCAGAGCGGAGCCCAGGGCCGCACACACGGCGAACACTCCCAACAAAGCCCTGTCGAGATGAGGTTCCTATGCAGAAAAGCTATCTGTGCCCGTCCACGGGGAGGTCACCTTGCTGGCGACTGAAACCCTGAGACCCCCCCCGAGGGTTACGGCGACGGAAGACCGCTCGCATAAAGGGGGGTCGTTACAGGCTATGTGCGCCCCCTTCCACAAGCTCATTTTTAATAAAAAGCGGCTGCTCATCTCCGCTCCTCCCACGGGGACGGCCCACGGCTCCCTGTCTGTGGGCAGAACCTCTGCTTTCACCCAGACACGTGGAGCAGAGGTGCGGGGAGACGTCGGCGCCGCAGGGGATCGGACTCGGCAAGTCAGGACGGCGTTCTCGTCGCTCAAGGGGATTCAGGCAGAGCGGCGAGAGAGGGAGGTCCTCACAGTCCCCAAGTCCGGCAGGGCCGAGACTCCCCTGGGTGACCGGTCAGGCCTAGAAAGAACCCGGTTCCTTCCCGCACGTGTGACTCCCCCGACACCTGCTGCCACTTGACCTGTAACCAGGGCAGATGGGAATCCATGACCCCACGCCCCCGGGGCCCAGCCTGGAGTTCCCTCTCCCCAGCCACCCCGATGTCGGCCAAGCCAGCGCGTGAAACGTTTTTGCCAACACTTCCCCCAATGCAGTCGTGGAGAGTCCCTGCCCTGAGTGGGGACGAGACAAGTCCTGCAGGGCCGGATCAGGGCCGTCGGGATGGCACAGGAGGGGCCAGGCGCCGGGGGTCACCGCAGCCACCAGCGTCCGGTGCCTCTCAGCACCTCTGCTCCCACAGACCCCCCACACCGCCTGCCCTTCCCGACCCCGCTCTGCCTTCCCTGAATGGCTCCTGCGAGCGGCCCTTCCTGCTTCTCTTTGCCCAAAGCTGGGCAAACAGGTACTAGGGGATGAGCGCCACATGCCACCCCAATTCTGAGGGCTTCTCCCCACCAGCACAGAGCTGTGGCGGGGGACTTCTGGTGTGAACAGACCATTCAAAGAGGCAGTGATCAGATCCATCACATAAGCCGCATCCTGCGCATGTGCCCCGGCCCTGGCCAAAGGCTTCCACGGCTGCCCCCACCATCAGCCCCCCTCCGTGGCCTCTGCCATGCTCTCTAACAGGCTCTGAATTCACCAGGGAATGGGGCGCCTGCAGGTCCCCCGTTCAGCCCACGCATGAACACTTTGCCATCGACATCAAGAGTGACAGCGCCCACTCCATACCAGGCAAAGAACGCGGATTATCCCACGACATCCCTGCGCCAGTTCACCCCGTGACGAATTCCTGTGGCCACTCATGGCCCCATTTTACAGATGAGACGCCATGAGGTCACAGACCTGACCAGTCAAGAACGGGTCTGGAAGCAGAAGATCACACTGGAGAGTCTGTGTCTCTGCTTGGCCAGCCCAGCGCTGCCCCAAACGTCCTAACACCCATGGCCACTAAGCAAGACCGCTTCGTGGGTCACATCTCGGGGAGGTTTCTGTCTGCCCTTCCCTCGATGAAGCAACCAGATGTCCCCGAAGCGGGTGGAGGTGGGGGAACGTGGCTCGGTAGCATCTCTTCCCACAGCTTCCTGGGCTCCAACCTGGCCAGGCACTGCCTCTGGCCCCCGGGTTCCCGCCAGCAGCCCGGCACACACCCGAGGGGCACGGGCTGTGGGGTTTTATTTAGACAAAGTCCACGAGGCGGCTCCGGGCGCACTGGGTTCCACAAGGCGCCTGTGGGCAGCTGCCTCCATCATTACGACGCAGTGCTCTCTGCCGGGACGGCTGGTCACCCGACGGGCAGGCAGGGACAGCAGGCCGCCTCCTCCGAAACTCACTCCCACCCCCTTCTCCGTTCGGGGAGGATTTCTTCCTGCCTCGGCCCAAATCCCACTCTGTGGGGCCACTCCCCACCCCCGACCCCACAGAACAAAAGGGAGCGTGAGCGTCTAGACCGCCTGTCTGAACGTGAGAAGGGGGCATTGTACGACCGGACCAGAGGCCTGGCCTCCCAGGCGGAAAGGTCGGGGCGCGGGGGCGAGGAGACGGTGGCTGTAGAGGGGCCCACCTCTCGGGTCCCACGCGCCGCCTGTCCCTCCTGGAAAAGCGAGGTGGCCAGAGCTCTGCCTCGGGGAAATCGGCCTGGGTTGCTGCCAAGGCTGGACACACTGTCTCCACATGGAAAGTGGGGACCCCTGGGCTCATCACGGAAAAAGCAAAGCCACGGGACCCCTCAGAACGGCGCCTGCGACCGGGCAGCAGCCGTAAACGCAAGCCACTTACCAGGACGGCCAGTTCAGAAACTTTGTGTGTATTCCGGGCTGAGGTAATGAGGGGCCCCAGGGTCTTCCCTGAGCCTGGAAGGCCCTGCTCCACGTGGGGGAGGGGATCCATTCCTGGACACTTGGGCCATGGCTGCTGGCTGGGTGAGCCCAGTCCCCTAGTCACCCTCTCTGAGTTTGTATAATATAAACAGAGGCTCGAATCAGATTTGCACTTTTTCAGGATTATCTTACCAGCAGAAGCTGTTGGTTATGAATGAAGGTCAGACCTGGGACCTGGAGGCATCAGACAGACCCGAAACAGCATGGCGGCCAGTGGGAACATGCGGCCGGGGGTGCGAGGCTGTGCACCAGTGGCTGATTGTTTCCTGAACTCGTTACTATGTGCCCAGTGCTGGCTGGGCCTCTCCTAATGCCTCGGTCTACTGCCCTTGCCTCTGAGACAGAAACTATGGGTATCAGCCCATTTGACAGACGAGGGGCTCGAGGCTCTGAGTGGTGGAAGGACAGGCTTCCTAGCTGGGCCGCCCAGCAGCAGAAAGCTGTGCTGGAGGAGGCGCAGAAGCTCCCCTCGTGGGCCTCCCACTGCACTCGTCCCAGGGTACAGATGCTGCGCAGCTGGGACACAGCACAGACCGCCTGGTGGCGACCTGTCCTTCCTCCTCCCAAAACTGCTGGGGGGAGGGCGAGCCTGCATCCATCTCCCAGCCACTGCTCCGAGCTCTTTTATCGCCTTGGGTGCAAATGCCTGGAGACAGGCCTGCAGAGTATTTTCAGCAAAATAAACCCGTCTCCACGTGACGGGATTACAGGCATCTTGACTTTTGTCTCGGTCATTTATCAAATTCTTGGAATTTTTGTTAAATAAGGAGCACCGATCACCTTTTACCATCAAAGAACCATGCTATATTCACGGCAACACAAAAGGAGACCGGCCCATTGTCCCTGGCAGGGTGGGGCACAGGGCTCGGGGCATCCTTGGGGGTCCTGGCTGGAAATACGGGGCGGGTGCTGGAGAAACAGGCACACAGGCTAGGCCCGTGATCCCCTGCTTGGCATCTGTCCTAGGAAGCACCCAGGGAGGGAATCAACGTCTCAAGGATGCCCCCATCCACCAGAATGAGCAGTCTGCTCCTGCCCCAGCTGATTGGGATCTAGGACCTGCGTTCCCGAAACCCTATCTCCTACAAGAAAATGGCCAAAAATTCAGGTTCCTGGTCCATTCCAAGTTTCTGGATTAGCACCCCAGCGGGAAAGTCGGGAAACCTCTCCTTTTGAGTTCCTTATCTAAGGGAACCATTGCACCTGATAAATTAGGAAGCGTCCACACCAGGGGACCCAGGTCCACTCCGCCTCCCCACCTCCCTCCCCCCACCAATTTAAAAGCTTGATGGAAAAGCAAGATCGTGAGAGAAAGATGGTCCCACTGCACCTCTGCCCCTTGATGCGTCGTGCGAGACTTCCGACAATCTGTGCTCTGCAAACCCTGGATTTCTGTGGGCCATACTCGAGTTCGTCTTTCTCGAGGCATTATACTTCTAGAACATTCTGCCCAAGACACAGTAGGTACTCAATAAATGAGCTGAATGAAGGAGCAGAATGAGGGAAGTTACCCACCAGAAAGGTTCCTACACAAGCACAAAATTACAGATGACACACCCGAGTCCCTACCTCGGGCACCGTCCCCCATCAGGATGCCACGAGGGGACGACCCTCCTTCCCTCGCTCTTCTTCCTCATCAGCACATCCATGAGGTGCCTTCAGCAGGGGGCTGGGGTCCCCGGGGAAGGCTCTGAAAGGGGAGGGGCTGTGAGCCAGCGCTGAGTCACAAAGGGTCCCCGAACAGGTTGCGGCGAGGGCGAAGGCACTGCCAGAGGGACGACGACTTAATAACAGAAAACCCTTCAACTCTTGAGCATTTACAAGGCCCGGAGCACTGAGCTAAGCATGTATCCCTCATTTGATCCCCACGATGATCGTAGGAAGTGACTGCCTCCTAGGATCCCCATTCTACTGATGAGGAAACAAAGGCTCAGAACAGGGAAGCAACCCCAGGGGACACTCCCCTAGCGGTGCGGGTCTACAGCGGCCCTCGCCGCCTTCCCTTCCTTGTGTCTGGGTCCTCGGTGCCTGCTCACTCCAGACACACTGCGTCTGGCCTTTTCGAGGACCTCACCAGGCTGCAGGCATCAGGGTGTACCCGTGAAATCGTGGGGCAACAGGGGTAGATAATGGGGTCAGGGGCAGGAACAACAGATGGCCAAGAAAGAGGGATGGAGCCCCCCAACCTCAGCGTCCCTGGTGCCCAGTGTCCCCGGGGCCTGGTCCTCCTCCAGAAGACCCTTCTCTGGCCAGAGGAGCCTGTACCTGGCCGACAGCCCGTGGAGGACGGGCACCCCAAGGCCGCCCTTGGCCCCAGGATGAATTCCTTGAGGGCCGACGCTGCCAGATGGGGAAGAGGCAGAGTGGCATATGGTATCTGGAGTCGACCTGGAGCCCCTGCCTCACCCGGGCACCCTCCACGGTCCAGCCCCTACCGCACGCGGGCAGTCTTCATGGTGGAGAGGAAGGCAGAAGCCCCAGGAGCCCTGAGCTACCCTCTCTCCCAGTGACTGGCAAGGCAGTTCAGGTCCGTGAGGTGCCATGACGATCCCTTGGAAGAGCCCACAGCCCACACTCAGCCCAATCCGTGGGCACGGGAGCCAGGGCTGCGGGGGTTCAGGGCCCGGCTCTGCCACTCACCAGTCATGGGACCTAAGGCAAGTGTGTGTGCCTCATCTGTGCAATGGGTCTAAGGACGGGAACTGCTGTCAGGAGGCTGGGAGGTTTCCACAGCAATGTTCTTCGGGGCGCAGCGGGGCTGCCCAGGACCTTTTTAACTCTGAAGACTACTTCCCTGGCTTTCACACCTCGTCATAATCAGCTGCTACTCCGGACCCTGCCGTGGGCCGAGGTCGCAGGGGAAGCGGTCAAATCGGACCGGGACCAACCTCAGGCAGAATGAGGGCACAAAGAGCACGAAGCCCAGACAGGCCCAGAAGCAAGAGAGGCACACCATCCACACTCAGCTTGGGAGCAGGCCAGGGGCCTCCGCCTCTGCATTCCCACCCGTGCGGCTGGGACCTCTCACATTCCAGCCAAGCTGCCGTGCCTTTGCGGGTTTGCAATAAAAATTCCTAGACAGGTAGTCAGGTAGGAGGCCGGCCCCGGGACGAGCAGCGAGAGGGCAAGGGGGCAAGGACCCTGAGCAATACCCTGTCGGCCAGTGAGGCCAGTGGGTGAGGGACAGCCTCCTTGCCTTTTCCTCTGGGTCCCCGAGGGGCGGACCCAGGCCCGGGAACTGAGGCCTGGGCTCCAGGTGCAGGAAGGTCTTGGAGTCAGCTGGGAGCTCCTTGGGGAGAAGCCTGCCTCACCCCAGGCAGACCCATCCCCTCGAGGGACTCTGATCCCTTAAAGGAGATTCGATGCTCTTGTCATTCTGGGGTCTTCAAACAGCTCCCTCCACCCCCTGCCACATGCCAACCGCTTTGAAAATACTTGAGATAAAGCACAGGTTCTGCGAAACCCCAAGGCAGACGTGGCAGAACGTCCCCCCCACGCCCCTGAGGCCGGAGCCTTTCCCAGCAGTGGCCTGGCGGCAGCAGAGACCACAACGTGGACGGCGCGTCCCTAGCCCCCCCACGAGGCCCAGAACTGGGACACACCGAAGTCCTGTGCTTCCCTTGCGACCCCCTGTGTCCCCCTAACCCCCAGAGCCAAAACTGCGCCTTAGGGAGGCTACGCAGGAAATCACAGAGCTAACCTGAAAAGCAACAAACCGTTTCAGGCGCTGCAGGGCAATTAAATTTGGGAGGTTTTTTTCCCCATGACCAAAGAAGAACTTCGAGATCTCGGTTAAAACACACACAGAGATCCAGATGACACACAGCTGTGACGGCACCCTCCTGCAAACTGCGTGGGGCGCCCCGAGAGTCCGGAGGGGCCGAGGCTTGGCTTCCCACAGCCGGCACTGTCCCGAGAAAAAGCGTGGGGCCCTGGCACCTGCCTGGTGCTGCTCCCAGCTGTGTGTGCGGACGAAGGATGGCGGAGCCCCCCTTCATCCCTAATCTCCTGCCCCTGCGGAGGGAACCTTGGGTTCCCTTCCTTCAGAGGACCCTGGGATCCTGCTCTCATTAGAATCTGACCTTCAAGACGGCTGGGTGACCTTGGCAGACCAAAGAGCGAAGTGCCCCCCTTCTGCGGGAGCTGCCATCAGTCTGCAGGTGCTACTGGGGACCCCGAGAAGTCCTTGGCAGGAAGGAGCCTCTTAGAACACAAGTCCAACTAGCCTCCCCGATGTCTGCCGTTTCCAAGTACCCATTAAAGGAATTAAGATTCCTAAAGATTTTAATTTCAAAATTTACATCCTATTCAATGGACTCCCTTTTATTACCTCCTTTTGTCTCAAACAATAACCCCCAGGAAATCGGGGACGTGCTTGTTTCATTTGTCCTAACGCGCTCTTAACGTACATCAGCCTAAGCACCTAACTGCGAAATTTAAAATGCCCATCCTCACGCCATGAAGAGCTTGTCACAGGGTACCGGCGTGCCACAGGCCTGTTGATCTCTCCACACTTACACGGTGGGACAGTCAGGACACAGGTGGCTTCAATAAAATCAGATGCAGGTCAATTAACTGAGGGCAAGCGTGCCCTTGGGCAAGTGACTTGTGTCCACCGCACCTCAGTGTGCCGGTCTGAGAAACAGGCCCAGGGACAACGGCTATGCAGGGCATCCATGTGACCTGGTGGCCCACCCCCGGCAGGCATGGGTGACAGCAGGAGGGAACTGAGTTGCCACATTACAGCCCCGGGGAGTCTGAACTCTCCCCAACATAACCATCTGACAGACAAAGCGAGGACCGGGGGCAAAAGGCACCTAAGAGCCACGCCACCACGATTCGGGAGCCACTCTGCGGCTTCTACTCCTTCGGCAGAGAAGGCTGGCCGGGGACCCGGTGTGCCAGCCCCCACGCTCCCCAGGGAGGCCTGCTCTGACCCCCGACCCACAGCTCCACTCGGAGGCCGGAGCCATCCGTCAGCCGGCAGGAACGCGGCCTCACTGCTGCCGCCTCTGAGTAACCGCCTCCCCCAGACATGATTCATACCTGTCTGGGGTCACCCACATCCTTCTTCCCTGCGAAGGAATGCGCGCCAGGGGAGGCGAGCGGGCGGGCTGGCAGCAGCGGCTGGCGGGGCCGTGCCAGGCGGCGGCAGAGGCGTGGCCCGAGGTGCTTCCAAGGACTCCACGGCCGCGCTGAGTGCCCCCCTGGCCACAGCTAGACAGACATCTGGGTCTCACGTCCCCACGTCTGAGGCCCAGATCCGGGTTACAAAAGCTTTTCCCCGGGGAGGCAGCTGGCATTCCACCCGGAGACAGTGATTCCCCTGGGTCCAGCGTGTCCCACCCCCCCGCCAAGCCTCCTCCCCACCGGGGAACACTACACACAAACAGGCCTCACCACGCGATGGGTCTCTGAGTCGGCAGACTGAGTGAGAAAAGCCAAACAAGAGGGAACACAGAGTGTGATTTCACGTATGTTGAGCCCTCCACTAGGAAGGGCCGGCCCTGCCTGCTCCAGCGGACGGGTACAAACCAAAAAGGGGCACAGGGACCTGTCCAAGGACGGAAGGTTCTACGTCTCGGTCTGGACAGGTGTCCCACATACACGTTTGCCAAAACTCCTCACAGTAGACGCTACACCCATGTGCTTTGTGTCTGTAAAGGACACCTCAATTCGACACATTGGAGCTGGGACAACACGGGTGTCAGGGGAAGGTGAACACCTCAAGGGAAGAGAAGGGACAGCGGGTGATGTATGACCGGCTCTTCCTTCTCACAAAGCCCTAGGTTTGATGATGCCCATTTGGCAGAGAAGAAAACTGACCAGAGGAGACAGCAGAGCAGAAGGAGCAGGGGCTCCTCCAGGACATCAAGGACAAGAAAACCTCCTGTCCAGAAAGAACACTCTGCCTTCAACTGGGGGCTGTCTCCACCTGTTGTCTCCCCACTCTGCCCCTTGTGCCAAAAAAACCTTTGCAAAAAAGCAAGGTGCCACTTCCGTTGAAGGAGAGCCTTGCACGGGTCGCCGAAAACCCAGAAGGCACAGGTTAGGGGCAGCTCCAGCTGCAGACATCGGGAGCAGAAAAAGCAGTCACAATGCCGAGCGCGCACCGTGATCATGGG
Source organism: Lontra canadensis (assembly GCF_010015895.1). Lineage (NCBI taxonomy): Eukaryota > Metazoa > Chordata > Mammalia > Carnivora > Mustelidae > Lontra > Lontra canadensis. The sequence goes on along the minus strand of NW_022631059.1, from coordinate 5,024,168 downwards.
AATCCCTCCGACTCCGAGGCTGGCTGGAGGCCTCAGGGGTCACTGAGCCGTTCCGAGCACCTGTCTGGAACACAGCACACAGAGAAGCCCCATGCTCGAAGGCAAGGCTGCCCGGCTTCCTGCCGCTGTCTCCAGGAGGGACGCCCATGAGTGGGAGCACCATCCCAGTACACCCAGAGTCCCCCTGGTGCGAGGTCTCCTGGGATTACAACGGGATCAGAAGCAGGCCTCCACCAGTAACAGAAGGGCTCTGGGCTGAAGGCTGGCCCTGATTTTCTCGTCTCGCCTCCTGCACCTCGGCTGAGCTACGGCCACACGGAATCACCCAGACGGTTCAGTGTCCCGGCGTCCTGCCCTGTCCCCAGCAATTGGCTTGGGGTGCCCCTGAGTATCGGGCTTGCGAGCCCCCAGGTGGCCTTCCCGGGGAGCTGGCACCGGGACCCGCTGAGTGCAGAGGGGCTGGAGGAATGCCTTCAGCCGTGAGATTCACTACGGCTTCTCCACCTGCTCCCAGGAGCCCAGGCCCGCCCGGCACCCCACAGGCCATGGCAAACCCTCTCTCCGTTCAGCTGCAGCTCAAGGCTGGTGCCGGACAAATTCCCGCTCTCTCAGGCTTGAGTCCCAGGCACCGCCACCAGGTGACCCTTCCAAGAAGGGGTTTGGAGAAGGCTGAACAAGGCAGCTGCAGATGCCAGAGTGACCACGCCCTTGCGGGGGAGGACAGGTGGGTCTGAAGTTTAGGGGATGGTGGGCAGAGCATAGGTGCTTTGCTCCTCGTGACCTCCCACACCATGGCATATGACCTAGCTCTGCCCCTTCGAGCTGGGCTGTGGAAAGCCACAACCTCACTGTGGGCAAACACCAAGGAAACGACCAGCTAGACGAAGTTGCCGGGTGCCAGCTGCCCACTCTCTGGACACTGCCTGCTTCCTAGCCTCTCCCCTTCCTTGTTCTTCCCAAGCCCCATGCCCCACTGGCCTGAGTCTATTCTAGGGAAAGGGTCCAGAGCTCATTCTCGCTAGAGTGTAAAGGAATGCTGCGGTGTGCTTAGGGTAGGGTTCAAGATATCCAGGGCAAAGAGGCTGCGGAGGTAAGTGGAGGCTCTGGTGACATGTAGGCTCGTGACCGTGATTTTAAAGACAAAGGAAGTGCTGTTAAGGAACAGGACGGATCTTCCTGCGGATCTCACCTTGCAGAAGCCGGGAGGTCTGGGAGGAACCCAAGCCTGAGAGCTGAAGGCCGGTGGCTGGGGCACTGCAGGGTGGCGGCACATTCCTAAAACTCCTAGAAGGGACTGCCCTGACTCGTTTCCTAGCTCGGAGGGAGACCCACAGCCCTGACGCCTCTCCCCTCTGCCCCGTGAAGACGGCGCTCTGTTTCCTTCCCGAGGATCATCTACACCCTGGGTGAGCCTCCTCGGAGCCCCGACTGGGAGTGGGCACGGGAGCACCACCTCGGGGACGGTCTGACCCCAGCAAGAATAGATGCTTGCGACAGATGAGCAGTGTCTGTCCCGGGCAGGAAGGGCAGCGCGGGACCGCCGGCCACACGCTCATCCCAGACCCCCGCCCGGGAAAGTGCAAAACCAATCAATAAACACGGGCTGGGTTCCCCTCTATGTGAGGGGTCCCAGGAGCTGGGGAGTCACACATTCGCGAACCAGCCCTCATTCAGTGATGCAAATGGCAGGATCCAGCGGAGTGAGTTAGACAGCGACTCACTGGAGAAAGTGGACTGCGGGGAGAAATACTGGTCAACTACACAGAGGCAAGTGCCGGGCTACACACTTGCAGGCAGGGCCTGGCTTTACACGGATGGCTGCAAGCTGGACTCACCACCCACCTCTGCACCGTCTGATCAGCCTCGAGATGCGAGGGTAGCGACAATTTTATTTAGGGCCACAAGTAAGTAGTAAAATGAGCCACTCCACGTGTAAGTCCCCACCCTTGGCGGAGTAATGAAAGGCTTGGCAACTGCAAACATCTAATAATGGTCATCGTTAGGAAAATCGAGGGGCTGGTGGCGAATGGCTGCTGACTCTTAAACCTGGACATTGAAACCGTTCCGTGATGGACCCCCCGTCAACGGAGTTTGTTGTTGTTGTTGTTGTTTTTAAGGATTTTATTTGACAGAAGGCAACATTCTCTGCATCCGTGCCTTTTCGACCACAAACGCTGCTCCAAGACGCCAACGGGGGCGTCCCTACATGCCAGCCTGCTCAGGAACTGGGATCCCGAAACACGGGCAAGATGCACCGGAGACAGGAGCGTATTTAGCCGTGAGCTGTCGTAACGATCACCAGCAGCAAACGGATTGGCGTTTAGACGGCCTGTTGGTGTTACTTAATCGGTGACATTCACCAACGTAATCGACACTCTCTCCATCATCTCAATATACCCACCTCTCCTTCCCATACCATAAACAGATTAGAAAAAATAGTTTCCTGCTATGGCCGTGACCCCACAGGCTGCCAAGCTCAGCCTGGTGTGAATCACTCAGGGCTCACCGCGACGGCGTTCTCCAATGACTGAATGATAACGGGCGCCACAGACACCAATAAATGAATCACGCCTTCCGCAAGACCAAACCTTTGGCTTTTACAGACACCAATTACAAAGTAGAGAGAAAAGAACAAAGAAATTACTCAGGGTGTTTGCGCAAAGTTGATTCATAGGTTTACAGAATTATTACCGACTAAATTGTTTTTAGGAAGGCAATTAGAGCTATGACCAGCTCCAGCCCAGCACCAGCCTATCGACGTGGGAATTTGCAAGATGGGGTGGGGCAGCCACCAAAGTCTTACAGGGCTCCAGGGACCTCACTTTCTACTGTCTCCTGGCGGGTTCCTTAAGACGTTTGTGAAATCCTTAAAACGTGCAGCCACAGAAGCCATGCAGAAGAAGGCACATACGCACATCGTTTCAGTGAAAATCTTGGTTTTCACTTTTATTTTTCCTTCTTGAAGTGTAGCACCCACAGGAGAACACAGAGCTGCGACCAGGGTTTTGAAACACATCGTCCACAATAACCAAATGCTCCCACGATTTCTCCACGCACAGCAACGGCAGGTGGTTCAGATCAAAGCTGTGTTACCTACTATAAAACTTAAGGTGATGAAGAAAGAGCGTTCACGGTGGTCACATGCAAATTCTGAGTTTTTCTAACGAAGTGTGATCTCTGAGATGAATCACCCCCACAGGGCCTCGGGTTGAACCTTGCTGGCCAGGCTTCCTGGACAAGCTTCTACAAAGGGGGAAGCTTCCCCATCAGGGATATCAGATCCTTGTGGGCAGACAGAGAGAATAAAGCTTACACCAGGCTTGGGCTCTCGGGCAGCAGCCCCTCTTACCAGCAGCTGCCCGGACCGTCACGGACAAGGCCAGCAAGTGCCCCGGGCAAAGCCAGCCCCTGGCAGTGACCAGGTAACGAGGGCCACTGGGACAGAATACCTCTTTTGAGAAAGGGCAGTCTGCTTTCCCCCCAAATTTCCTGGAAATCTGATTCAGCTCCCTGCTTCTCTTTCTGGAACCCTGGGCAAAGGCAGGGGAAGGCTCAGGGCTCAGTCCTGGGCACACCTGGTGGGAGATAGGTCCCCACAGTGGCCTCCAGTCAAGGGGCCTTAAAAAAGCCACCCCAGCTTGGTGGGTGGAACGCAAGCGTTTTAAAACATTCTACGTATTTTACATCATAAAGTATCTATGTGTCTTTCAAATATTCAAAGATACATGGCTTCATATTTTACTTTTACAAGACTTTACTTATTTATTTGAGAGAGAGAGAGAGAGAGAGAGAACCCACGGGGCTGGGGGGAGAAGCAGGTTCCCGCTGAGCAGGGAGCCTGATGCAGGACTCGATCTCAGAACCCTGAGATCATTACCAGAGCCAAAGGCAGACATATAACCCAGTAAGCCACCCAGGCGCCCTGGTTTTGTATTTTAAAGCACATATTTCTGTATTCCTAACCACTGACATCAAACAAATCCACGGCTGGATTTGTCACTTTTACCATCCCCCAAAGCCAGGGATGGAAACATCATCTCCTAGAGAACTAAGGACCAACAGAGACTCTCCTGGCCCGAAACCTCCGTGACTGCGATCGAGGGCTCCCCATCGGTCTCGGGGGCAGGTGAGGAACACGTCAATCCGCTCATCTGCCAACCACTTCACTGTGTACTGAGCATCTACTCTGGGCCAAGAGCACACACAAGCTGTACCAGCCCTCTCCAGGACTCAGCACGGCTGCCCCCGTCCCCATCTCCACCGAAGTCCCCCACGGGGGACAGAAGATACGAGACAACTTCTCCAAACTTAAAGGCAAGGTGAGGTCTTGAACCTGTGTGACTATTCGGAGGTATAAGTTGTGTCTGTCTGTCCAGCCCCGGGGGGGCCTACGGTCTTGGAGAACTGGAACGGGCAGGTGCTTCTAGGGGACGGAGCAGCCTTCAGAGCGCGGACAGCCAGCGCCTAGAAGCCAGAAGCAAACTTCATCCAGCATCCAGATCCCAGGGCCACTGGGACTTTATGCTTGCTACCAAATAATTAAAACTCTTCAGCTAGCAGAGCTATTTCCTAAACCCGCTGAAACGATACTCATTGATTTTAGTTACAGTACGTCTGAAGGGAAAGAAACTCAGCCTCCACGGTCCCCGAGGCTCCGGACACGCTTGCTAGGCACTGAGGGCGCTGACTCGAAGCCAAGTGACCCACCCCTTCTTCTTCCCACCCTTGAACCCACTGGAAAACACACATGTATCAGAATCTGCCGCAACGTCAGAAGATCCCATTACCCGATACCTCCCCCAGTGAGTCAAGGAAGCCACCCCAGCTCCTGTCAACACGTGGCGTCTCACCATCACCTCAGAGTGAACGCCAGCTCCACTCGGGGGTGACACCAGGTGGGGGAAGAGCCCCCAAAACACTCCAGGCCTGAAGCAGGTGTGTGCAGAAAAGAACGGCCCTACAAATTCTCCCTGTGGGGTTGGGACCTGGCGGTGGCTATCCTTTCTTGTCATTTCCATACTCTAAGCATTAAGGGAATTGGAAGGGAGACCTTGACCTCCCAGGACAAGTCCAGCTGAAGCAGGAGAGGCACGTCTGGCCTCGGACGTTTCCAGAAGCGATGGGGGCAAGAGATGAAGGCACCATTCCCCGTCCCCCAGACAGTGGAAACTTCCTTGATCCCTTGCAAATATGAGTTTATGCCAGGGGGGCCTTTCAGTGTCCAGGCCTCGGTCCAGCCCACCTACGAAGTGGCTGCTGGTCTTCCCTCCATTTTATGGGGGTGCTGCTGGAGGCTCGGGAGGGGGGCAGCCCATGTCCTCAAAAGATGGTTTTCAGAGTCTGTATCTTGACTGCGTCTCGCCTCATCTGGACTCTTCTTCCAGCCTGCCCACGCGCCCTGCCCAGGCCCCCTTCCTGCCTCATCCACGTGCAGGGTCTCTAAGGGCTCGGGGGACATACCGAGCAAAACGGGCACCTAACGCTTCCGTGTCTGGTGACCAGAAGCGACACAAGCGACAGTGAATTACGTAATACCCAACACAACCTGACAGATGTGACAGGAGAGACGCCCCCCCCCCCCCCCCCGCAGTGCTCCTGGAGCCCAAACAGGATGACGGGTCTGGGAGCCTCCCCGAGGGAGGATTTGAAAGTGGCCTCATTTCCGTTCCCCCCGCCGCCCCCTTCCTGGAATAAACTTTTTGTGTCTAGTCCCTCGAAGGGCAGTTCCCCGAGGGCAGGGTTCTGTCTGTGGGGTCCTGGCATTCTGCAGCACAGTCCCGACTGAATGGCTGGGTGCCCCCTTCTTGACCCAGATGGCCAGGGGGACATCAGTGTAAGGAGGACAGATCTGGTCCCTCCGGGAAGAACCATGGGCCGTTCAGCAATCTCCTACCCCAGCATCTGAAGGTGGGGGTACTAGGGCTGCAGAGACAGATGTCAGCTCCTCGCACCGCCTGTAAGGGACACCCATCAGGGGGACACCGTGAGAATAGAAGACAGCCGTTGTGCTGCCAGAGCGCAAAGGCTCCGACTGCGAGATCCATGAGCATTCTTCCCTTGCAAACGGCGCAACGTGGGCTTGCAGTCCTGGGGCGAAAACTAAACGACCATGGCCATGTTGAGTCTTGTAAAGATAAGGCTGGGACTTGGGGACTCGATGTGGTGTCATGGGGAAGAAATCTTGGGAGCACAAGTGTGGGGCCAGGGAGCTTAGGTTCCTGGCTGTGCCACCTGGGGCAGGTGTCTTACCCCCTCTGGACCCTTTCCTCACGCGCCCCCTCCCCCAAATCTGCAAATCGGTGATAGCAACAGCTCTCTCACAGAGCTGTTTTGGAGACTGAGAAAAATGCGTCACTATACCCCTGGCACATAATAAGTTCTCCATATCCAACTAAGAAAGGGAGTGGCAGCAAAAATCCATCAGTCACCCTGGAAACAGAAGAGAAAAGCCATGCTGGGGCTCTGGGAAGGCCTGGGGATACCCCAACGCTTTCCAGGCCCATCCCGGGGCACTGAAGCCTCCGCTCTTGTCCGAAAACTATTCTGGGACTTATCCTCCCAGGTCGGTGACAGAGGCTTCCACCAGCACCCGACAAGGCCCCAACGGAGACCCAGGGGCGTCACAGTTTGGCTCTGTCATGTCACTCGAAGGGAAAGTGAGGTTGACTGTCAATGCTCCAAGTTGTCATGGCTACAGGAAGGGGTGCAGCCCACCTCGGGGAGGGGGTTAGGCCAGCCCGTGAAGAAGAAGGTGCTCGGAGAAGCCAAGCAGAAGACATGCACCCCACCCCACCCCACCCCACCCGCAGGGAAAACAAAGATCACCGTCTTACTCTGATGGTTCACAGCCTGTCTAGACTCACTTGTTAAAAACGGAAATTAATTTTCAAAACATGGGAGCCTCAGACCATCCCTCGTTTCTGGGCTTTGTGCTCCGCGTCTTCCTCAGCAGGGAACCTAGTGGTGTGTCTGGATGTCAGGGTGCTCCTGCCTTTGTGCCTGCCAGGTTCACCCAGCCCCCCGGCCTCCGAAGCTGGCAGTGGACTGCGGGAACCCAAGGGGGTCCCTCCGGCCAGCTCTGAGGTGGGCCTGGCAGGGACAAGGGAAGGAAAATATTCAAGTCCCTCCACCTTCAAGGTCACGGTTCCCACACATGCCTGTTTATTCCAACATCCCCTCTACTGCCAGCACCCCAGCCCCAGGATGGGGAAACCTTTCTCTGGTGCAGGTCTCCTCCTCTGGCAGTGGCCGCCAGGGGACAGGACAAAGTGGACAGTTGAGACGAGTCCTCTCCCCGCTGTCACCACCAAGCCCCATGATCACAGAGCTGTGGAGACACCAGGCCACACTCCACGAGAATAACCTTGGCAGAGGCACAGCCCCCCCACCCCCAGCACCCAGGAACTGCTATTACCCCACTTTTCACTCCGACCCCAAGACAGCCAGGAAGTTCTGGAGCCAGGCTGAGCCTCCATCTCCCCACCTCCCATCACACGCTTGACCCACCGCAACCCTCGGAGAGATCACGTCTGGGGACAGGTGTCATGGGGCCCTTGAAGCAAAAGGAGAAAAGAATTGCCAGTCCTTAAACGCCAAGAGTTTTGTATCAACATCCAGACATCCGGGTCCCTGAAGTGGACAGGTCTGGCCACACAGGGCCCGCGTGGCGGCCACCCCCAGGCAGCACTCACAGCCCCGGATCTCCACAGTCCACCCACCCTGAGGCACACCTCCCCAGCCACAGCACAGTGTCATCCTCCTGGCTCCCTGGCACAGAGTGGGGTGGGCAGGCAATCACACAGGGCCTAACCGTGCGCTGGCATGCGCATGTGTGCGTACACACACGCATGCATGCACGTGGGCACATGACACCTTTTAAGAAGCACAAAGCAAGGACCTGGGCTTTGACGGCCTCCTCAGCACGTGCGCCACACAAGCACCCCGGCTGGCGGGAGCTCGGCCTCCCACCTCTCACTTGTTAAGAGTTTCTTCTCTGCGGGAAGGACCCCAGACCGTGAGTCACCCGCAGACTTGGTCTCTGGGTGGTAAGAACCTGAAGAGGAAAAGCCACGCAGCCCCTCCAGTTTGGGCCCTATCCCTCGTAAGCTCCTCCACGACACAGTTTTACGTGTTAAGCACTGCGCAAACCAGAAGGCTGACGTGTCCCGGATCCCGGATGCGGTGCAAGCAGATACCGGCGCCCAGGGGCAGGCAGGTCTGGGGCTGCTATGGGACACGTGTACCTTGTTGTCCTGTCAAAGTGGCGGCCACCCTGACCTTCCCCAATGGCCTCCACTCTGGGGCAGCTGTGCACACCACTCTGTTTCCCTCCTCCTTCCAAGGGAGAGTGAGTGCATCAATTTGCAAAACGTAAAGGGCAGGTTGTGTGTGCCCACGCAGGAGCAATTACTTACTCTCTGCCTTGACAAGCACTAAGCTTGGCCCTGACCCTGGGCCACGCTGGGTGGTGTGGCTGGCTTACCCCAGACCTCCTGGGGAGCTGTGGCCAACTGTCTGACCTGAGATCCAGTCCAGGATTTGCACCTCAACCTAAAACCCAGACAGTCAGAAAACATGTGGGTTAAAAGTCCACACTCCAAGGGCCCACAGGGGAAATAGCTCAAGCTAGACGGCCGTAGTTTCAACCAAATCCTGAAATACAAGCTTGCACAGTGCCTGAGTCTCTCCTCCGAATAAATGCAAATCCAAGATGAAAACCGGGAAGCTCCTCAAGACAGAGCCCCCATCCTTCCTGCGCGGCACACAGCAGGCGCTCAAGAAAGGCCAAGGGAGTGAATGACAGGCAGGCGCCAACTCTGAGCGCAACCACGGGCCTTCACTGGGGCTGATCTCTGGAGGAGACGGACTGCCCAACTCCCTTCCGCCCTCAGGCCCCCGGAGAAGTAACCGACTAAAACAGCAGTTCTCAGCCAGGCCAAGGGCATCAGGCGAGGTCTGGAGGCATTTTGGGGTGTTACAACTTGGCAGGGGAGCAGAAGCCTACTCTAACAGGCACCTAGTAGGCAAAGGCCAGGGATGCTCCTCAGTGTCCAGCAACCCCCACAGCCTCCTCCTCCCTCCCCACAAGGAGGTCCTTGTCCCTTGGGTGAAATGCCCGGGTTTGAGACACGGGGCACCGGGTGTCCCGGGCATTTCTGCAAGCTCAGTCTGTAGTGTTTGGGGGTATCTGTCTGGAATTGGGTGGTGAGGAGGAATCAGAGGCTCAGTGACATTAGTGGTGGTAAGAAAAAGAATAGCCACCAGAGATACTGGCCACAGGGGTCCAGGGTGGGGCCGGGCAGCGTACTGCCCGGGGTCCTCCAGATATGCAGCCTGACAGCAGAATGGCCCAAGTCAGTCTGTCCAGGCAGAGGCGGCATCCACCTGCCTGCCTCCCAAAAGCCTCAAGCCGAAGCTGGAGGAGAAGGGCAGGGGCTAATTTCTAAGAGAGAGAGACCTCTAAAGAGGTCAACAAGAATGCCAAGAAACACGCAGGCCAGCAGGAACCCTGTTCTGAAAAGCCTGGCCTACTCCCTACTGTCAGCCTGGTGAGCTGTCCCTGGAGCCGGCTGTCTTTCATCCCAGGACCCCCGGCTTGTTTAAAGAACAGCTTATTTTTCTGTGGGGGGATCCTGGGAACAGTGCACCCCCATCAGAGAGCGTCCCTCACCCCTTGACTCTCAGAGACAACTGACGTCCCCGGAGGGTGTGGAGGGTGCGGAGGGTGCGGAGGGTGCGGAGAGTGCGGAGGGTGCAGGGAGTATCTTGAACCTGGCTTCCTTGGAGAGATCCCGGTTCCCACACTTCCAAGTGTGACCCTGGGGGATGCCGCTCATTTCCAGCCCTTGGGTTCAAGGAACCTACTGCGGGGCCCAAGTTCTAAATTAAAGAGACAGAATGTGTACTTCCTGAGAAATAACTCTGGGTCTGGGTCCAGGATGCGCTGGGGACCGAGGGCAAAGCATTCCATTACCACCTTCCTTCATTTATAAAGCCTGAGCTGGCCAAGGCTCCACCCAGCTCCGAGATCTGGGGCACCTGAACGCCACACCAGGGACCCAGTGCTGCTGGGGGGAGGGGAGGAGAACCACTTCTGGTCCTGGAGCCTCCAGCCAGACTTTGGAGGGCAGAGACCCCATCTTGAAAGCTGGTAGAATTTTCGATTTCAACCGTCAGGGTCTCATCCTTCAGATGAGGAAACTAAGACAGCTTAAGGAACCAACCACCAAGGGCCACTGGGACACGACCCTGCAGCCCAGCTCCAAATCCATCTTTGATGTTCCGCATGCAGACAACCCCCAGTCTGCAGACAACCCCCAGTCTGCGTCATGTGAAATGTGGCCTTCCTTCCGCACTTCAAATTTTCTTCCCCATCTTTTTGTACAAAGAAACTCCAGGCCTTCAGGCTTCCTCACCAGAGCCTTTCGCGGAAATCTGATTAGCACTTGCAACAAACTGTTACATTATACCTGCATTTTAAAGATCGCTTCCCTTCCTGCCCTGGGCTTTCTTCCAGTAAGCAGGGGGCCGTGTGTAAAAAATACACTGTGCATGGTGAGTCACGTACCACGCCAGGGCCGGCTGGAGCAGGCCAGGGTTCCAGGTGCTAACCTCGAGGGTCCTGCTCAGACGCGCCATTGGGGGAAGCACACGGGTTGAAGGCAATGGGTTTAACACCCTGGTGTCAGCCAGAACATCATCAGGGCTGAAGGGACAGGAATAAGAATGATTTTTTTTTTTTTTAAAAACATCCTGAACACAAAGGAAGGACAAGAGCAAAATGCCCATGCCCAGTCCTCACAATGGTTAAGTTCGACACAACAGCGTGGAACCCTGGGGTGGGGGGTTCCCCTAAGGCAACTTTACAGAAGGGGGGAAATGAGGCGCCGACGGTCCTTCACCAGCAATCCACTCGCTGAGGAGGCCCTCTCCACACATGTGTGAACATATCTTAATAATATCCTCGTGCATTTCATTAGCCTCCTGAGTTCACAAAGGGCCTTTGGGAAGCAATCTGGTTTAATGCAACTCAGTTCCGCAAACGGTGACTCTGGGCAGGTTCTCCTGGCACCTCGCTGGCCTGGCATGGGGCGGTCTGGGGAGTGGGGGTTGTGGGGGGGACCAGGCTTTCAATTCCGGGACTGGAGGGAGCGGGGGCACTCATGGATGGAAAGACCCACCACCAAAGCGGGCCAGCCTGCCCCAGCAGGGCCAGTCATGGGTTATTTTTACCTCTTGTGCCTCACTGTACAAGCTCAGGGGCCACAAACTGTGGCAGCCGCCTGCGGAAACTGGCTTATGAGTCACCCAGTGACTGCCCTGCTCCATGGTGGCCGCCTCTGACTCCTGGTCCGAGATGGAAGAAGGCTGGCCCTTGCAAGAAGGGCTGTGTGCTCCCGTGCCTCAGGTGCTTAGAGGCGAGTGTAGGAAAACTGAAGCCCCGAGAGGCAAGAGGTCCCCAAAAGGATGGGCTGGGGGAAGGGATACAGGCCGAAGGCCGTCTACACAACCCAACCTCCACCTGAGTGGGCAAATGCATGACGGAAGTCAAGGCTGATTTGTCTCAAGTTCTGGATGTATAGGGCGACTTGGTGCAAGCTTCCAACACCCCCTCCCCACCCTCGATCTACCTCCTCCTTTCAGGGCAAGGCAGTCCCAAACACAGACAGCCCCAAACTTTGACTCATTTGTAACCAAGGTCCCAGCCAGGCTGAGCCAAGCTGTCCAGACAGAGGCTATTTATAGGTGCGTCGGGGACACAGACACTCACACAATGAGACACACACTCGGGATCCACCTTCAGCCAGACCCACCAGCGCTGAGCCCTGAATGCAGACACCGGACACCAATGGTCCCCAAACCTCCAAAGCAATACACACAGTGTAAAGAGGCACCAGACGCGGACACGGGCAAGACGCAGGAAGACTACATACATACTCCCGGGACAGACTGCGACCCAGACACACAGACACAGAGAGAGACACGGAGACGCGCCAGACCCAGACAGAGACACACAGACACGCACACTCCACAGACGCAAGGAGACCCACTCACACAGACCGAGACAGAAGCGCCACGCACACTCCAGACACACACCCCGGGCCCCAGACACCCCGCAGGCCAGACAGTGTCTCACACGCCCGCCACCCCCCTTCCCCCAGCCGAAGTTGATAAAGAGCCGGCCTAATTGCTCCATCGAGACTGCCCCTTAGGGAAATAAAATGGAAACTTCACGGTTTCGACCGCCCCAGCCCTCCCGCGCCGGGCGCCCCGCCGCCCTCCGCGCCGCTCGGCCCCGGGTCCGAGTCCCAGCGGGCGGGGCGCGGGCAGCGGGGGCCGTGCCAGGCTCGCCGCGCCGCGGGACAAAGCCGGGCCGGCCGCCAGCTGCCGCGAGCCAGGAGGGCGCGCCCGGGGCGCAGGGCGCACGGCCCGAGGGGGCGCGCACGGCCCGGGCCCCCGCCCGCAGCTGCGCGGGGACTCGGGGTCCGAGCCCGACGGGGCCTCAGGGGAGGGGGGTGCGGGGGTCACTCACTGATCTCCATGCTCTGGAACAAAGAGCGTTTGCAGTTGCACGTGCAGGAGACATTGGGCTGCCCGGCGGCGAGGGCGGCGGTGCTGTTGACCCCCATCAAGCGGTGCATGGACGGCGCGGCGGCTCGGCGCGGGGCGCAGGGGGCACGGGGGCGGCCGGGGGGGGTTCCGGCCGGCGCCCGGCGCTGGGGCCCCGCATGCAGGAGGCGCGCGGCGGGGAAGGCGCACCCCGGCTCGCCGGGCTCGGGGCGCCGCCAAGTTCCCGGGGCGCTGCGGGACTCAGTGCGCGGGGCCGCGCTCCCCTGCGCCCCCCGGCCGCCCCTCGGCAGCCCCGGGGGCGTCGGCAGTGCCCGCGGGTGGCGTCCGGGAAATGGGCTGGCAGCCGGGGCGCGCGCTGCCGCCGGGGCTGAGCCTCTGCTGCTGGCTTCCCGCAGCCGAGCGCCTCCGCCGCCGCCGCCTCCTCCTCATTCAAGTCCAAGGAGATCGGGTTTCGCTCCGAGACCGCGGTCGGAGGCAGGCAGACGGTCTGACGTCAGCGCTAGACGGGGCTGCCGGTTCCCACCGCGCGGGGGCCGGGGAGGGGGCGCGCGCTGCGCCAATCCCCGCCGAGGTTCCCCCGCACCCCCTTCCCGGGCCGCGGGGCGGGGTGACAGGGAAGGGGGCGGGCTCTTAAAGGGCCAGAGCGAGGCGGCCCGCGTAGACGCGGGACCAGCGGGGCGGAGGAAGGGTGCAGCGTCCCTGCCCCTACTGGGGTCCGTCTGAAACCCCTGACCTGGACACGCGGGTCGGAGGAAGCGGGACTCGTTCCCACCTTCACCTCCGCGGGTTGCGGGTGCGTCGCGGGACCCCGGAATCCTTGACCCCGGTTTAGGGGAAGCTTGTCCCTTCCCAAAGGAGAGGGAATTGGAGAAGATGAGGGAAGTCCTCCCGATCACCCACACCTGATTTCGCAGGAAACTCTCCGCCCCCAGGTCTACAGTCCCGCGAGCCTTCTACTGCCCCGCGCCCCCTGCGCCCTTTAACCCGACCCCAAGGAGGTCGACTGGGTCAGACTGGAATTCGGGTAGACACGCCCCGGACCGCTCGGAGAAACGCCCGGGAGCCCTTGTCATGTAAATACGTGTCGGGAACTTGTGTAACGTCGCAGCCGGCGGGGCCCGGGGCGAATCCACTCCCATTGTCTGCTGCCGGAGGGGCCACCGGCTGGGGGGGCGCGCCTCCGGAGTTCAAAAGGGGGGAGGACGTACGGGGGTGTACTTTCATTTCATTAAGTTTTAATTACACAAGTGCTCTAAGAGCACATTCTCCTGGTTTAAAAAGAAATGGAAATATTACGTCAGAGGATCTCTCCCTGGCACACCTCCAAACTCTGAGCGATTTGGTGTGTCCCCTCCTAGACCCTTGCCTAAAACTCCACATGTTTGCCCTGCAGTAGTGGAGCGCCTGCCTTGGGCCTGAAACTTACCAAATATTAACTCAACCTCATACCTACTCCCAGAGGCAGGAATGTTATTATCCCCATTTCACAGACGTGGGAACTGGCCTGGGGAGTTGGTTGCTTAGGGTCATTCAGTGGAGGACCCTGCTCCTCACACAAGAAAGGTCCAGGGGTTATCTGTACCCTCACATAGTTTTCTCCTTTAAATACCAACATACCCTGGAAGTTAATGGGGTTTAGTAAGGAGCAGATTCCTTTTGTATGGTTGCCGGGGCAGTGGGGGGCGGGGGGTGTGTAGAGGTGTTTAAAAATTATTTCCTTTTAAGAGAGGGTAACCACACCAGAGACTTGCAGAACCCAGAGGAAGCCAGCTCAGGAAGGGGATGTGACCTCTCTGGGCAGCTGGGCACAGCGATGCCTCTTGCTCTCTTAAGAGCGCAGGCCGAGAACTCTGTAGGAGGACTCCAGCTCTGGGGTGACTGGTTGTTCTGGGCGGGTTTATGGAGGAGCCCTAGGGGGTGCCTAACACAGAGGGAGTTTCAAAGGTACTGACCATCATTTGTTTGGGAAGAGAGGCTCACTCTCAGAGCTGTGCCCAACCCCAGGACTTGGAGGTGGGGAGCTCTCAGGGATGGCATGGCCAGGACAGTCTCAGACCCTAGCTTGAGAAGGGACTGATCTACCTGCAGGTCTGGGATGGGGGAGGTCTCCCTGCCGTTTGGCCCCCACAGCTTGGAGGGAAAGCCTGGGGGTTCCTGATTGTTGCTTGGGGGACCCTAACAATGTAGGTTGGACCTGGGGATGACCGTGCGTTCTACTCATTGCCTGGGCCAAAGAAGACCGCCATCGTAGCCCCTTCTTTCAGCGATCCCTTCTTTCACTCAATCAACAAACTCTCAGGAGCTCCAGCGCTGTGTGCCGGGAACTCAGGAGTCCAGGAACAACCCCTGCGCTTTGACTCTCGCAGAGGCTCTGGATGTCTGACAGTGAAAAACCCCGCACTTTGATTGCCTTGGAAATGAAGCAGCATTTACTCAATCGAGGTCGAACCACCAGCAGGCAAAAATAACCAGTGAATTCAATGGATAAAAAAAACAAAACAAAACAAAAAAACAAAACCAACAACAACACCTTAGCCACAATGTTGGCCTCTGGTTGATTGGCCTGGGATAACAGCGCTGGTGGCATTCACGGAGTGCCTACAGTGTGACATCACCGCTGTAATGGCGGCAGTTGCCACCGGTTCGTGGTCTGGACCCTGGTTCCAAGGTTGGCTCTGCCCAGAGGCCTGAAGTGGGGTGCTGGGCATGGTGGTCACAACTGCAGCTCTAAAGATGGGTGGGACACGTGACCTTGGCAAGTCCCTTCATCTGTCCCACAGCAGCTACCTCCTCTGCAAAATGGCACTCCTCATGGTGTCCTTGACTGGGATAACAGTCAGGAATGAAGGAGTCAGGGCTGATTAAGAGGCTATGTGCTAGTGGTTATGTTGTGTAATCCTCACGGCAACCCGGGGAGGGAGGAACTAGCATCGCTTTACAGATGAGAGGACTGGCAATTGGGAAGGTGTCACCCCATGACAGTGTCCTTGGCTAAGGCGGGTAGTAGGAAAGGACAGAATTGCTCTGGGAGAAGCATACGCTTAAGAACCCACAGTCATGGGAGGCTTTGTGTGTGCCTGGGACTGCCAGATCAATATGAATTTCAGATAAATCATAGACAAATTTTATTCTAAGTATATCCCATGCAATATTTGGGAAATACTTATACTAAAAATTTATGCTTTTCTTCTCTGAAATTCAAATTTAACTGGATGCCCTGCATTTTTATTTGCTGAATCTGAGTGTCCTCTGTGTACCAGGCGCTGTGGTGCGGGTAATTCAGGGAGGGGGAAGACAGAGCCCGTGGCCAGGCTCAGGAAGAAGAGTTCATAGCTCCCTGATTCTGTCTACGGTCATGCAACAGGGCCAAGGTGTGAATGGTGCAGTGCAGGAGCCCTCACCCGACTGGGAGTGTGGGTGCTAGAGGGTAGGTCACCTCTGCTGGACTAGATCGAGTCCATGGGAGGGAGGCCACAAGTCAGGGAAAGAAATTTCCTTCCTTCATTCAGTAAATATTGTGTACCTCAGTGCCAGGTTTTGTGCTGGGTACCGGGCACAGGGCAACAACAAAAAAAATCTCCACCCTCATGTGACATGTGGGGGAGGGTCACATGGGATAGGGGGCAGGAGAGACTGGAGACTCACGTGCAAACCCGTAGTTAAACTAGGTGACTTCAGATGTGGTCTGAGGCAAGGTTGGCGATCAGCGGAGCCCACCCTGAGAAGGTGGCATTTTGTTCCATTCTTATATGCTGGGCATCAACCTAGAGCTTCTTACAAGTCCCTTCCCTTCTGGGGCTCCTGTGTTTGCAGGGGAAACAGACAACAAATGTGCAAACATCTAAATCCAGGTGACAGTTTCAGAGAGGCGCCGAGTACAGAGCCAGAAACATTACCAAGGGACATGGTCTGGAAGCAGCTGGAGCCAAGAAGTGGCCTCTCTGGGCGGAGGGACAGACACAGCAGGTGCCCAAGGAGAGCCCTTGGAGTTGGGGTGGAGGGGAAGAAGAGCAAAGGGATTTACGGTCCCGGGAAGTCTGGGATTTGGGACGCATTTCCCAACCTGGTTATAGGGCATGGGATTGTGAAACGGGTGTATGTCCTCAGGTGACTGCCAGGACAGGCCTTTCAGGGTGTCCAGGTGGTACAGTGCTGCTGTCCGCCCCGAGCATGGGTTGGCTCTACCACAGGGGATCTTCAGAGAGAAGAGATCCTGTCCATGTCAGTAGGGAGGGCTGCCCCCCAACGGCACATCCCTGCCGCCTGGGTTTGAGTACAAGGCCAACTTCACAGGCGTGTGACCAAGCAGGTGCCAGGGATCCTCCCTCAAAAGGGCCTCAAACTTGGGTGAATCCTTCACTGTCACCATCTTGAAACTCTTAATAATGACTGATTTTGAAACGAGGGGCCCTGCATATCCCGTAGCTGCTCAGGGGCAGGGCCTGCGTTGGCAGCCGTTGGGAACCCAGGGCACCCTGTGTGGGTTTTGGCTGGGCCAAGGGAGGCTGGCCGCATCCTGACTGTGTCCGCGGGGCATTGTGGAAAGTGCCCGGCTGAGTCAACAGAGGGCCCGCCCCAGCTGGCCGCCTGCAGTGGGGATGTGGCAGAACTCGGCCTCCCCAGGTCCAGCCCTGCCCCTCACCCCACTGCCCCCCCCAGGCCTGCCGCACAGACCTGCCTCTTCAGACGCAGCTCTCAGCAACCATGGGGTGGTTTAACCACCTCTCCCCTCAACTGACCACCTTTGGAAGCTCCTTCCTGCTGGGTCCATCTGTCCCCAAATCCAACACCATGGATTCATCGGTCTGCCAACGTTCCCGGGGTAGCATCTTGGGACTTCGTGTTTTTCCATTTTGGGGGGAGGGGGATCCTGGATCCTGTTTTGCTTCCAAACACTAATAACAGCTAATGATTTTTGGTCCCTGCCTGTGTACCAGGTCCTGTTCTAGACACTTCATATTCACTCATTTAATGCATCGGGGTCTACAGTGAATTCATTGGATCGTTACAACAGCCCTATGAGGTCTGAGCTAATGTTTTTCCCTTTTGACAGATGGGGACACTGAGGCTCAGGGACCCACCAGGGAGGCAGGGCAGGATGTGAATGCAGGTGCTTGGGCCCCAGAACCCATGGGCAGACCTCAACAAAGGGTGCTTTCTGCTCCCCTCCTCCATCCTTACCACCTGAGCCCCCTTGACCTTCACAGCTGGGCTTGGGTAGCACCCTTCCCTGGGCTTCCTGAGGCTCCCTGGGCTCCATCTCACCTCAGAAGAGGAAGAGCCTCTGACTTCTGCAGGGGGGCCTGGAAGTGGGCTGGGAGGAGAGGAGGTCAAGATGAAACTCAGAGAGCACCTGCTGCCGGAATCCCATGGGGTGACCTTGGCAGGTGGTTTCACCTTGCTGAACCTGCATCTCCACCCCTAAGTGGAGAGTGGGAGCAGTATTTCACAGTGAGTGGCGGCCCGAGTGTCAAGTCCTTGGCACAGTGACCAGCGGCAGCCGACACGTATGTTGGCACGTTCCCGGTCTGTCTCCACTTGATTGGCAACCCTAGAGAGGCGGGTCAGTGGGCTTGTCACTGGATACACCCCTGGTGGGCGTACACACGGGGTCTGGCACGCAGCAGGCACTTGGCAAACCTCTGGCATACATGCCTGGCAACCACACATAATAACATACAAGTCACACTTGGGCTGACTTTGCTACATGCTGACAACTGTCTCTTCCCTGCTCACACACACCCTCCACACCCACACCTCTTGTATTCGGTCCCCTGGATGCCCGTCTAAGGACAAGCTTCTAACCAAGTATCTGGAAGCCAGAAGCCTGGGCCAGTACCTGCAAATAAGAGTAACTACTTGCCTGGTACCAGACCAGAGCCAAAAATCTTAACCATAAAGATGCACGGGTGTGTGTGTGTGTGTGTGTGTGTGTGGTCTGTGTGTTGGGGGTTTATGGGTGCACGTGTGTTGCATATATGTGTGGGGTATGCACTGGTGCACACTCATGTCACGGGAGTATGCGTATGCTGTGTGTTTTATTTGTTGTGTCATGTGTTCACTGATACAGGAGCTTAGCTCCTGGACAAATGTCACACAATTGAGCTCTCCAGCAGCAAGCCAAAGAAAGCTGGCTAAACTGGTCACAGATGCACCTTCCAGCAGGGAGGACATCTCTTCTCCTATCCAGTTTCTTATTTCCAGCCTGGAACTGGTTTCTATAGGGCTTTGGGACCAAGGCAGGGAGATGAAGGTGGGCAGAAGGAAAGGACAGAAGGAAACATTAGAGCCAAATCCCGTCTTCTGGTGGATGGGTAAACTGAGGCCCAGAGAAGGACAAGACTTGGCCAAGGTCAAGCTGCTGGTGAGAGGCACAGGGGAGCCAGGATCCTGTTCCAGACTCCAGGCTGGGGTCCACAGGGTCTTTGGTTACCGTAAATAGCTTAATATACAGACCTTTCTCAAACAGGCTGAGAGAAGAAGGTTCCACTCATTCAGACATGTTCAACTTCAGTCTGAAACACTTCCAGAAAGAACTGTGCATCGTTCAAGCTGATTTCACGGGCCAGACACACCAGAGCAGAAATGTTCTGTGTCTCTGTGCTCATGAAAGGATACAGTCTACCGTTGTCAGGAGTGATTAATAATGTAAAACTGTGATTCTCGCGGCATGAAAGGCATTGGGGCCAGGCTGGGCTGCTGAGCTCTGCTGCTGGTTTTGAGGGGGAGGTGATGCAAAGGGGCTGGATGTGAGGGAAGGCTGTCTGCCTGGCTCAGGCATGGGCCAGCAAACGGCATCACACCTGGTTCACACAGACTGTTCCTATGATAACCGAGCACCGGGCCCTGGGGCTCATGGTGACCATGACAAGCTGGGCTCTGCCTTCACAGAGTATGCCCTCTGGGGAGCTCACTTAGTCACTGACCTACTCCCCAAACACTGAACTCTGCATGCCCAAAACTGAGGTCAAATGAGTACACACCACCACTTCTTGACTGGGAAATTTCATGACTGACCCCAGGCCGCCTCAGTTTCCCCATCTTTAAAAGGGAGCTCACAAAGGTACTTACTCAGAGGGCTACAGGCAAGATTAAATGGGAGATGTGCTGGCACTCAGCATCAGGCATGGACAGGAATACGCTCTGGGAAAAAAATGGTATTATTACTGCACGCTCCGGGCTCTGGCAGCTCCCAGTCTCATATAAAATATGAACAA
The DNA here is from genome assembly GCF_010015895.1 of Lontra canadensis. Taxonomy (NCBI): domain Eukaryota; kingdom Metazoa; phylum Chordata; class Mammalia; order Carnivora; family Mustelidae; genus Lontra; species Lontra canadensis. Next base: position 5,004,381 of record NW_022631059.1, on the reverse strand, counting down.
ACCCTAGAGTCCCTTCTTCCCTTTGGAGAAGTTACCCGCAGTGATATTTCTCATGACTTTTTAGTTGCTTTGTTCTGCATCTTTCACCCCAGCTGGGCTGTGCCCTGTGTGTTCTCAATGTCTAGTTCTGGGAACAGATGCTCAGATGTCCCCAGGGCCTCTAGAACACCAGACAGGCACTGTTGGAATCCAGACGAATGGAGCACCATGGGGGCCCAATAGTTCCCACACGGGAGTGACGCTCAGAAAACACCCTGGGCCTCCCCCTGCAGCCCCCTGTCTAGCATCGGAGATAGAGCCCTTTCCCCTCTGCACAAGGAGCCCTGTGCTCATATAGGGGCTTTGGAACATGTGTCCAGGAGCTGGCTCCAAAGGGGAGGGAGGGGCACTACATTTTGAAAGGGGCATTGTCTACACCTGCCCCGTTCTTTGCTGCATCCACGGCTCCTAGCATCAGTCTACACAAGAAAGACAGATCCACGGAATGGATGAATGCGAAACAATTCTGTGATGTGTATTAGGCCCTTAAGGTACGGGTATCCTCAGTCCCTCGTTATTAAAGGACAGGAACATTGATTGTATCTTCATTTTTAATAACAAAAATGTAACTAAATTAAGAAAAAAAAAAAGGGTGGGGAGGGGATTGGTTAAATAAGGCGAAGAAGACCAAAGAAAATGCATTAGTTAAAAGTGTTTTAGATGGAATTTTTGATGGAAAAATCATTATTTTTCCATCAAAAAGGATTATTTGATGGAAATCTGAAAGTCCTTCATAAAATAAATTTAAAAATAGGCTGCAGAACTGATCTCCATTTTGCACAAATAAAATAACTGGAATGATATATGCTAAAACGTTACAGTGGTTGGCTTTGTGGAATGGATTGAATGAAATTTACTTCATCCTTACATTATTTGCTGCATTTTCTACAAAGAACGTTAATTTAAAAAAATTTTTTTTTTTTTTTCTTAAAGGGTACTTCAAATTGCCTCCGAAGCAGCTCGCACGTCTTCCGCTGCGGCTCCTTTAACTCCGAGCCCCGGACGCGGAGGAGGCGGGGCGCCGGGTCGGGCAGCCGCCGCTAGCCTACCGAAATGACACAGCAGCCGGGCCAATCCGAAGTTCGGATTCCGGGAGCAGCCATTTGATTGGACACAAGTGCGGGAGGCCTCGCCCAATGGCGGAGGAGGGGCAGGAGCCTGGTTGCCGCGTGGGTTTTAAATCCACGTGGTGAGCTGCGGGTGGGGTGGCGTCCCGGGACCTGGGTCCCGTACCGGAGAAGCGAGCGCCGGTGTCACCCTCCTCGCCTCCCCCTCCGTGGGGTACACAACCTCACCGCGCTCCTGGGGTATCAGCAGGTCCCTTCCAGGGTGATGTGCGGGTCCAGTGGCATGCGTCCCCGCGGGAGAGTTTACTGAGCATCTACTCATGCCAGGCGGGGCGCGGAGCCCACCAGGGGCACGCGGCGAATCCCACCCGTCCGTGCGTGTCGTGTGGGCAGGCGGCGTCCCCTGTGTCCCTGCTGCTCTGCTCCGTCATAGCCCCCACTCTGTCTCCTCCACAAGGACATGAGCTCCACGGGGCGAGGGGTGGTAGGGCAGGTACCCGTGGCTCCTGGAGGGTCTGCTCCGAGGCCTACGTTCAGCGCGTACTTGTTGCATGACTATTTCGAGGACAGTCACTAGCGCAGCGCTGGAATTTGAGAGACGGTAATGTTCCTGCCCCGAAGAAGGCCGCTCACGGGGATCCCGGGCAAGGCGTTCTGACGGTTTTACGTGTATGAGCTAATTTAAGATTCACAGAAAACCCAAGTTAGCTACCGCCTTTATTACCATTTCACAGGCATGGAAACTGAGGCAGAGGGAATGGCCAGGTAAGATCTGCTAAGATCTGCTAAGATCTGCTAAGATCTGGTGGCTGGGGCGTGGTAGGGCTGGAGTCGAACCAGGTCTGCTGGTTTCCGGAGGCCTTGGTCTTAACTGGAGCACTATCCCAATATCCATCCAGTACTCAGCCTTTCTTTTCTGAGAAAATCCTCATAAATCGCAGCTCTTATTGCCAAGCATGACTCAGCCTGCCTCAGTTTCCTCCTCTGTGAAATAGGGACAGTAGTAGTCCCCCCCCCCCCGCCCCCATGGAGCGGTTAGCAAGAGTCAGACGAAACATGGAAGATGCTTGCCACAAAGTAGGTGCTCATCTCATGGGCGGGTGTGTTTCTTCGGGAGGCGGCTGTCACCAGCATCAGGTTCTGCCTTGCATCAAGCAGAGGTCTGCCTGTTTGGAACGTCTGTAAATTCATGGGCCTGGCAACATAAATGTGCTCCTCTTTCCATAGCACAGTGCTTGAAAAATGGAGGACCTCACCAAAGATCCCGGCTTCCCAGACGTAGACCTGCTACATAATTTATGGAGCCTGAGCAAACCAAAAATGTAGGGTTGCTTGTTCAAAAGTTATTTATAATGTCCCGGTGACAACGGCAGAGCTCAGAGCTCCTTCTGAGGGCAGACTCCCCTGTGACTGACACATGTCCCACTCCATGAAGGGGGCCCTGCTTCTCACTGGTGGCCCCCAATGGCCTGCAGTGTCCTCCAGGAGCATACACAGCTTGTGTGTATGTTGGGGGGAGGGGGGTTTGGCCCACGGTAGAACAGATCCAGTCCAGTTTCCAGCTGGGCCCAAGGAGAGGCGCCTGCAGGCATGGTCTGTTCGTAGCTGCTCCCTCTGCTCTTGTTTTACTGTTTGTCATAGTGATAGAATATCTACCTAGAGTGCAGAGACTGGGGCACCTGGGTGGCTCAGTAGGCTAAGCTTCTGCCATTAGCTCAGGTCATGATCTCAGGGTCCTGGGATCAAGCAAGCCCCGTGTTGGGCTCTCTGCTCAGCAGGGAGCCTGCTTCCCCCTCTCTCTCTGCCCGCCTCTCTGCCTACTATTGGTCTCTGTCAAATAAATAAAATCTTTAAAAAAAAATTAAAGTACACAAACCCAGAGTACAGAGCTGGATGACTTTTTTCGTGGCATGCACCCAAGGAACCCCCACCCGCATGGAGCTAGAGAACATTTCCACCCCTCTAGAAAGTTCCCTGCCTTCCCCTGACTGCCTCCCCTACCCCGTTGCGGAGGTAACCAGCCCTGTGGGTTTGCTTTGCCTCTTCTTGAAGTTCAGAGAAACAGAATCGTAGTGGGTGCTCTTTTGTGTCTGACTTCTTCACGGGCCGTGCGGTCCGGGAGATGCGCTCCTTGGTGTGGTCTCGAGGTTCGCTTCTTTTCATTACCCTGGGGCAGTCAGGACACGCCACAGTTTCGCCACTCTCCTGCCGATTCTTGGGTTCGTGTTGTTTTATTTCCCAGCTGTTGGCTGCTTCAGCTGGGGCTGTGGTGAGCATCCTGGGGCCTGTCTCCGTGAGCTCACGCACACGTGGGCACTCATCTCTCCTGGGTTGGCTGGCCGGAGAGGGCATGCTCAGAGGTTCGGGCTCCGGCATACCTGGCCATGCAGTATCCTGAGAGGTTGTACCCCGCCCCCCGTTCCCCCTCCCCCCCCCACAGGCCCCCCCACCCCGCCCTGCAGTCATCTGAGCTGTCCTAGTCCTACCGTGTTTCACACCCTCACCAACTCTTGACATAACCACTCCTTTAATTGCAGCTGTTCTGGTGGGTGTCACCCTTGACTTTGGAAACTGACCTCAGGAAGCCAAGTGCTGAGACTCACACTTGCTCTCTTAGCCAGCACCGGAAAGATCTCCTCAGACCCTGGACCTTCTTCACCCACCGGCCTAGAGCTGCCCCTCCCTCTTGGGGGTCACTTGCAGATGTCACAAGCGTGGGTTCTCAGACTTCCTGTAAGTGCTTGGGGAAAAGCCGCAAACAGGGCAGACCCAGCACTGGCAGAGCCCGGGGGCCTCCTCTTGGAAAATCCCCTCTCAAATCGGGTGTCTGGTCTCTCATTAATCTCCTTTCCCAACATGAGTGCTGTGTACCTTATATTTCCACACCTTGAACAGGAAGCTATCTGATCTTTTTAAAGTCAAGCAATCTGTTGAAAAACAACCTTGGGGAGAGAAAAGCGGCAGAACGGTTGTTTGACCAGGTTAATTTTACATGGCGATTGCAGTTTGCATCCAAATGTCTGAGCGATTAAATTAGGAAAAAATGCATTTCAGGAACACAGCCATAATAAGGCACAATCCTTATAACACATTCCCTTTGGGAAGGCCCGTGCTCTGGGCTTCCTGCCCCGAGCACCTAAGGAAACCGGGACTTGGAGGTTTCTGCGTGCCTGAGGTCCCACAGCCGGTGAGGGGCGGATTTGAACCCAAGTCCATTATCCCCAGAGTCTCAGCTGTTGACCTTCCTCCCGTTCTGCTCCAGAGAACACCCTCCCAGATGCTGGCTGCGTTCTGATAGCCTCTGTCCACAGCAGACACTGGGGGCTGGCAGCCCATTGGCTGTGTCTTGCTTGATTTATAGAACACTGCAAATTTTTAGAAGTAGTTGCTTATTTAATAATGAGCTGTTCGTAGCTGCTTAAGTAAATATTAAATAAATATTTAAATATTTATTATTTAATAATAATTTCGCTTGGATGGACCTTCATTTCTGGCTGTTCCTGGTCAACCCAAAGATCAGATCATAACCAAGGGGGCTGAGCAGGTGCTGCCCCCACCCAGGAGAGGACTAGTTTCCCCATCGCCCACTCCCTTCATTCACTGTCTTTGCCTGTCCTGAGAGCACTGACATGGCCTGTGAGGTGGGTCTCGTGATAGGAAGTGGAAGGGACAATTATTCTTTGTGACCCTTTGCTGGCTCCTGGGACTCACCTCTTTCCTTTCTGGACCCTGAGGACAGGGTCTGTGGTGGATCTGTTCTCAAATGTCGCTGGAGAGACTCTAGGATGGTCAAGTGATTGAGGAAGCGAACCATGGACTCGTTTTGGAAATTGTGGAGCTCATTTACTCCTTGCAGGTGTCATGAAGTTGGGGTCTTGAGTTGGGCAGTTGCTGGATTATCCAGGCAGGCCTGATGCCCATGGTCGCATCAGACAGAGGGAGATGGACACAGAGAAGGCCGTGTGACCACACGGAGAGGCAGACACTGGAGTGATTCGGAAAAAGCCAGGGAGTGGCGACAGCCCCCCCGTAGCTGTTCTCCGTGAGCCTCTGGAAGGAGCGTAGCCCTGGAGACACTGTGATTTGGCCCCGGGATACCGATTTCAGGCTCCGACCTCCCGCGCTGTGAGGGAAGGTATCTGTTGTTCTAAGCCACCAAGGTGAGCGTTTGCCAAAGATCTGGGGCTCTCTCTGATGCTTGGCTAGCACGGCTGGCTCCCAGTTTCAGCAACCATGAGGCATCTGGAAAATCAAGCATCTCGTCTTCGGGGCCTCTTCAAGCAACAGAGCTTGGCAGGCCAGACATCCAGCAGCCCGATGGTAGCAGGGCTGGTTCCTTCTGGGGCTCCAAGCCTCTCTCTCATTTCTGGGGTTCTGGCCATCCTTGGCATCCCTTGGCTCAGAGATATAGTCAATCTCTGCCTCTGTCCTCACGTGACCTCTTTATAAAGACACCAGCCCGTTGGACTGAAGGCCTCCCAAAATCCTGTCCGACCTCATCTTAACTAATGGTACCGGAAAAAACTCTGTTTCCAAATACGGTCACATTCTGAGGTTACGGGTGGACCTGAATTTGGGGGGACACAATTCAACCTGGTACCTTCCTGTTCCCAGAAGTAAGCAGTCTTAGGTTTCTGAAACCGGGCCATAAGCTACAGCGGGCAGGTACATTTAATTCAGGGCTTGCTCCCTTTCCTGGAAAAGTTACTGAATCTGTGGCACTTTGATTGCTTCTTAGAATCTCGGAAGGGCTATGCAAGTTTTCTCTGAAGAAGGTACAGCCACGAGGTCTGCCAGAATTTTACCATTCACTCCCCAAGCTCATTCAGTGTTTGGGTCTCTGCTGATTTGGTCTGGGGCGGGACAGATGCGGCCCCTGACTGCTGGAAGCACGGAGTCTGGCGATCACAACAGACTCCCGAGTCCCCCCACTCCGATTCTTTGCTCATCCCTCTGAACAGAAGTTGTCAGGGAAACAGGCAAAAACACAAAACGCTCACTCTGGACTGAATTGCAAATCTCACACCTTTCTTCTTTCCTAAAGCCTGACAAAGCAACCTGAAGTCCCAAACCTGTTGACCCTGGATGGGAAGATCACCTCTCTCCCACTGACGGACAAATCAGAGGAGACAGCCCGTCCACCAAACGCCTCCAGGTGAACCAGGTGAGGAGTCACCTGGGAGAGGCAGTTGAAATCTTTACACACCTCCCCCGGCTTTGGACCAAAGTCCACAGGCCTACACCGGCTGCCCCAAACCCACCTGCCACCTGGCCAGCCCAGTTTCTTCCTGCTTCTCCTTCTCTATACCCAAAGCCGTGTGGCCTTGGACATGACCACACCACCCCAGGGCCTTTGCTCCTTCTGTCCTCTCTGCCATTCAAGGCTCAGCACAAATGTTCCCTCCCCTTGGAAGACTTCTTCCTCACCCCGCCCCTGCCTTGTCCTGCTCCTACGCCCTGTTTCTTCCCTTGGGTCACCAGCAAGAGCTGTATCTGTGTGTGTCCTTGTTGACCTGTGGCCAACTTTGCCTCCCTCGGCTGTAAGCCCCATGACGACAGGGACCTGTCTGGCTTGTCTGCTGTGGGACCCCGCAGCACAGGGACGGCCCGAGGAGCTACTGAGTGAATGCGTCCGCCAAACAGAGCCCTCCTCCCCAGGGAGGGAAATAGGCCTGCTGGCCCCCGGTTTAGAGCACCATTTCTTTGGCCCTCTTCGGCGCGGTCTCAGCCTTCAAAGCGACTGAGGCAGCCGGCGGGTGGAGACAGGAAACAGCTGTCAGAAGTCGGGAGGGCCGTGTCCGCCTCTCTGGCTGGAATCACCCTTGCCCGTTGGTCTGGTGAGGCTTCAGAGTCTCGGAGGATCCAGCCAGCAGCCAAACTGCTTTCCTGGTTTGATATTTGGGGCTTTTTTCCTTGTCCTGCAGCGCAGATGGACAGGGCTTTCTTTGTTTCCTGGAAGGTCTGGTTACTTTTGGGAAAAGTCTCAACTGGCCATTGTGGAAGCCGGTCCACACCCTTGTGTTCATGGCCGAGGACAGCCTGTCCCTCTGACATGCTGGTCCTGAAATCACTCCGTCAAAGCCTTGTGGGGAGGGGCACGGAGGAGGGTGGGGAGAGCAGAGGGGCGTCCTGGGAAGAGTGCAGGGTCTGCAGTCAGCCAGAGGCTTTCAACAATCCCAGGGATTCAGACTGGTTCCTCCTACGTGCCGGGCGCTGTTCTGAGGTCCTTCCCTGAGTTATTTCACAAGATCCTTATCAGAATCCTATGACCTCACTGGTGTCCCCATTGTAGAGACGTCGAATCTGACGCCCAGAATGGGTAGGTCATAGGCCCAGTGGGCAGAGATAGGATTCAAATCGAGGCTGTTGTTTTAAAACTGATGCTCTCACCCATGAATGGAAGGACTTGGATTTGGAATCAGAAGTCAAGACTGGGGCAAGGGGATAATGCTCGTGACAACAATAGCAAAGGCAGCAGTAATAGTAACATGGACCCTACGAATACCCCCAGCCGTGGTAACAGCCACTTGTGAGCCTGTCTCAAGAGCTGTGTGCCCGCACTCTCTCACCCACGCTCCCGCCCATGCCCTGTGGCCGGTGTCACATGGGAGGCCCTATGGTGTTAGTGACCTGCTTGTCAACTTGCTAAACTGCTCTGGACAGTGCTTATGTTTCCTTCCATTCTGCAGATGAGAAGAATGGGGTCCAGGAAGCAAGTTTGCCTGGTGACTGTCCCACTCAGGATTGGCGCTGCCTCAGGTCAGGGGTGACATTGCCATTGGGCCACCGTGAAAGGCCCACAGGGAGGGGGCGTGAACTTTTTGCGAGGATAGATACGTTTCCCATTTTGCTGGCATTAAGCAGTTCTTTCGTGTATGAAACGATGCTGGTTGCAGAGAGTAATTTGCAAGATAAGATGTTCCCGGCTGGTTGGCTGGTTGGCTGGTTGGAAGTTACTAACGGGGCCGGTGGGGTGGGGGGGTCTCCTCCCACTCCCGGAAACAAATTGTGCCAGTCCATCAACACCGAACGCTTGGGAGTCGCTTCCAAGGTCACACCTCCCGCACCCCTAGAGCAAGAGCCCAGGTCTGGGTGAGCTTCCACACACGCTCTGATGCCAGTCAGCCGGGACACAGAAGGCGGGTCACCCCACTGGTCCTCACCTCTCTCAGCCTCTCCAGCTGTGCAGGGGATCACAAGGACCCACCCTGAGGAGTTATTGAGAAGCTGGAGGAGACGAGCTTGGAAAAAGCCCTCTCCTGGTTTCACGCTCCTGCAATCCCAGGACCCGCATGTGTGAGGGGGCTTAGAAACGCCCCCAAGCTGACCCAGAGAGAAGTGGAGAGGGAGGGAGAAGAAGCAAGTGTGTTTGCCGGGAAGGAATGCCTTTGGGGTGGGAAACTGGAGACAAATGGAGAAGCAGAGGGCTTACACTTCTGGCAACAACAAAACAAAACAAAAAATACTGACGTACTTGCACGATTTGTCATTGAAAGTCCCAACGCTGAAAATAAATAAGAATACGAGGGGGCTCTGTGCTGGGCTCCGGACAAGCACCTCTGGGCTGGGTGAAGCGAGGGCTGCAGGGGTGGGGGTGGGGCAGGCCCAGCCCCAAGGTTGGGGGCGCCTTGTGGGCTTCCTGAACTGATTTTGCTTATTTGGAAACTGGATCATTTCAGCTCCTTCGGTGGGGTTGGTTTCCTGAGAGCAGGGACCCATCTAGGTGAGGCCCTTAGGCAGATGACTTCATGTCTCTGGCCTCAGTGGTCTCCTCTGTAAAGTGGGTGGAAGAAGAAAAATGACTTCTTGGGCAATGCTGAGAAGTTCAAAGCCAGGGTTCAGGGCTGATTCTCCTCCACAGGAGGGAAGGAGCTGGATCGTGTTCCCTGTGTGTCCCATCCCAGCAGCCCGCACAGGACCGGGCACACAGGGGTCAGTGGAGAGGGGAGTTTCTGAGACCAGTTCACAAAATCCGAGCTCTGTTCTCCGTTTAGTCTTGGACTGACTGCGGCGGCACCGCTCATCGCAGGAGGCTCTGACACTCCCCTCCCTGCGTTGTTCAGAGCTGAAAATGTGATCCTCTCTTACTTATATGTAAGAGACTTTGGGGGCGCCTGGGTGGCTCAGTGGGTTAAGCCTCTGTCTTCGGCTCAGGTCATGATCTCAGGGTCCTGGGACTGAGCCCCGCATTAGGCTCTCTGCTCAGCGGAAAGCCTGCTTCCTCTACTCTCAATCTCGGCCTGCCTCTCTGCCTACTTGTGATTTCTGTCTAATAAATAAACAAATAATCTTAAAAAAAAAAAAAGAGAGGAGAGAGAGAGACTACTTTGTGGTGCCTCCTGCTGCATCCCCAGGATCTGGCACAGTTTCTGGTGCATAGTGGATGCTCAATGAAAAAACTGGAGTTAAAGATTAAACCTGGTTCTTCCAGACCAGGGCGTGGCTGACGACAGCCCAACAGCCCACGGCCAAACCCAGCCCAACACCACTTAAAAAATATAAATACCCCTCCCAGCTGAGAGGGTTATTTATATTTTTTACCTGGTTGGAAAAAGACCAAAGGAATAATATCCCATGACACCTGAAAATTACATGAAATTCACATTCTGTGTCCATAAATAAAGTTTTATTGGAACCCAGACATGTTCACTTATAGTCTGCAGCGGCTTTCTGGCTACAGCAGACATGAGTAGTTGCAAGGGACCTTATGGCCCAAGCAACCGGCAATATTCCCTCCCTGGCCCTTTAAGACAAAGTTGGCTGACCAACCCCCCCACCCCACCACCCAGGACAATGGGTCCCAATCCGGACTGCACACTGGAGTCACTTGGGGAGCTTGAAAAATCCCATGCCCAGGGTCTAGTCTCAGATTCTGACTGGTCCATGAGGCCGCCCAGACCTGGAGAGCCCCCAGAAGGTTCCGATGGGCGGCCAGGGCTGAGAACACTGTTTTAGGGGCTGGCTATTAATTATGACTCCTCCTTTTTGCTGCCATTTTGGCCCGGAGCGTGTACAGAGCATCAGAGCCCTGGGGAGACCAGCACCAGCTCCCCCAGGAGAGCCTGAGGCTAAGCTTGCAGACTCAGGCTGGCGTGGGGGGCAGGAGGGGGCAGAAATGGGTAAAGTGTACAGGTGAGGCGGTCCAGGCCTGTCTACCATTCCGTACCCCTCAGCTCCAGCCAGGGTGGGCTTGGGAGGATGGGACCCTGGGGTGAGTCTCCTTTACTGGCCAACGGCCATCTTTGCGGGCCTCGGGGTGCATGCTGGCCGCCTGGGCCCCATCCCCTCTAGCAGCATTGGAGGTGGCTCTCAGGTGCCGGGTCCCGCTCTGCTTGTCGTGTGCCCAACACCTTGTACCGTCCTACAAGACCGGGAGCATTTTGCCTTTTGCTGAACTGAGATGGCAACCCCTCTGAGCCTTGGGGAAGTTCAGTAAGGTGCTCAAGACCGCCCGGTGATGACGTGGGGCAGAATTTGAACTCAGACCCAGTGCACTGTGTTGCAACAGGAGGAAAATGCAGCACTTCTCTGTCCCGGAGCCCAGGCGAGCGCTAGAGCCCGTGGCGGCAACGTCCTGTGGCTTCTTTCTCGAAAATCTTTTATTTTTGGCCTGAGACAGCTAATGCTCGGCCAACGTATCCAAGGAAACCGGGATGCTAGGAGCAAGCTGTACCCACTCTCCATGCTAAAACCATCAGACGGCTAATTCGGGCTTCTCTAGTTATTTATTTATTTTTAGACCCCCGTGGATCGTTTTACACCCTCTCCCCACAAATGCGACCGTGTGACACACGTGTCCAAGGCACACGACGATCGTCCTATTCTTTTCTGGGGGAGGTTAGCTCTCTGCTTCTCGTCTGCAAGCTTCCCAAGGGAGGCGTGATCTGGCGTTGGTCTCCACCCCACCCCCGGCCTCTTCTTGGCCCACAGGGCAGATCCGGAACTTCAAACCCCTTCCCACCCCCCCGGGGTCTGGCTCTTGATCAAGGTGGCTCAGTGTTGTCACTATGGGCATCTGGGGCCACGAAACTGTGATGGGGTCTGTCCCCATGTGTAGCAGGTGTCTGCCTACCAGATGCCAGCAGCCGTGTCCCCTTGTTGGGACACGCCCGAGTGCCTCTAGACATCGCCATGTATCTGCTTGGGATAGGATTGCCTGACAAAATACAGGACCACAGTTATGTTTGGATTTCAGGCGAATGATGAATTATTTTTAGCGTGAGTGTGTCCATTCGATGTTTAGGACACACTTCTACTAAAAAGTTTTTTGCTCACTTTTAACTGGCTGTGCTATATTTTTATCCAGTAACTCGGCCAACCCTCACTTGGGGGTGAAATCAGCTCAGGTTGAGAACCACCACTCTGGAGCCTGGGTTTGTGACCCCCACACCTGTTTCCTCACCTGGAAATGTGTAGACGAGCAGTGCAGACCTTGTCAGGGTGTTTGGGCGCTAAGGGAGCAGAGGCAGGCAGAGTGGTCGCACGGGAAGGAGGAGTCACCCAGCCAATGTCCACTGCTGTTCTCCTAGACACGGTAGGGGCTTCATGATGCCGGCTTCCCGACTTTCTTCTGTTCTCTGCCCCGGTCTCCCCTGGGTGACTCTTTAACCAAGGAAACACACAAGGGCAAACACACCCCCAGAGATGGGCAGGAGGGGCTAGGCCTCACAAAGGACACGCATCTTTAGAAGAGATCACCCTTTCCCAGGGGGTCAGCACACATCACACAGTGTGGGTCCTCCCTGGGTCTGGCCCTGTGCTGAGTGCCAGGGGCCAATGGAGCCCAAACACAGACACACACCCCACCTTCCAGGAGCTGGGGTGGCGTGGGGCAGTGCAGGAGGACCATGACAAAGGCTCCACCTCCTCACTTCCTTGGTCCGTGAGTCTGGGGTCCCCCTGATACCCCCCTCCTGTCTCTAACCCCCACATCCCATCTGTTTTAAAAAACAGCTTTATGGAGGGGTTGACATACATGAGATGACACGCACATATTTAAAATGTACAGTTTGATCAATTTTGACCTTTGCGCACCCTCATCAAACCCTCGTCACAATCATGATACTGGAGGCTCCGTCCCACCTAGAAGCTTCCCCGTGCCCCCTGGTAACCTCTCTGCTGCCCCCACCCCCCAGGCAGCCACTGATCTGCTTCTGTCACTATAGATTACTTTGCATTTTCTAGAGTTTTGTATAAATGGAATCATACAGTATGTGCTTTTTTTGGTCTTGCTTTTTTCACTCAACATAATTATTTTGAGATTTGTGCATGTTGTTGTGAGTAGCAATAGTTGACTGCTTTTTATTTCTGGGTAGCTCTCCTCCTTGTGAAGGTGCCCCGCTCAGTTATCCGCTCACCTGTTAGTAAAGCTTTTTTCCCCTTTTTTAACAAAGTGATTATTTATCGGGGTATAACATACATACAGAAAAGTGCACAAATCGTACATGGCGAGTGAATTTTCACCAGGTGAACACACTAGCCCCCAGGGCGAGAAACAGGACGTGACCAGCACCTCAGAAACCCCTGTGCCCCCGCAGGTCACCCGCTCCCCTTCAGGGAGAGCCCCCAGCCTGTTTTCTAACTCAGAGATCACATTGGTGGCTCTGGAACTTGAGCTGAATGGATCCTACGACATGTCCTGTCTGTGTGTCCAGCTTCTTCACTCAACACTGCGATGACAACATTCACTTCTGTTCTTGGGTGTGTTGTACCTTGTTCCCTCACTGCCGGGTGGCATTCCGTTGTGCGGACGCACGCCCGTGTTTCCCCATCTCTTGTCCGGGGACATCTGCGCTATTCTCGGCATTTGGCCACTATGAACCACGCTTTCACGGACTCTTGCACATGTACGAAATCCTTTCCTCTCTTCCTGACTGTGTCCAGTCCTTCTTTCCCGCTTCATCCCTCTTTCCTCCCCTCCCGCCCTCCCTGTCCCCTCCCGCTCTCCCTCTCTCCCTTCCTTCCTTTCTTCCCCCCTTCCCTCCTTCCTTCCTTCCTTCCTTCCTTCCTTCCTTCCTTCCGTCTCCTACTAGGCCATAACCTCTTTCTTACCTTTGTAACTTGGTGCCAAGAACCAGAGACTCCAGCCCTCAACCAAGCTGCTGGGAAGGGGCGGCTTCTCTCCATGCGACGGGAGAGCATTAAGTGTGAAGAGCTCCAGCCCTCCACTGTCCTTTGCTGGGAATCCTGGAGGCGTGTCCTGAGCAGGTGCAGGCCCAGGACAGGCAGAATGAAGGGAACTTTCAATTTAGGGGCAGCGAAATGGTATGGAAATCTGGGGTTACAAAGAAGGACCTTGGGACTTAGTTCTTATCTTTGCCAAACAGGCCTTGTGGATTTGTTTTTGGGGCACCCCCTGGGTTTGCTGTATGGGCCTTTCCCGCAGAGGCTAAGGGTATGCGCGGCTCTCCGCTCTGTATCTTCTCTGTGAGGCCCAGCGGTAGAGTTGCCAGATAAAATAAAGGATGCCTAGTTAAATTTGAATTTCAGGTAAACAGTGGAGATTTTCTTAATATAAATATATCCCCAATATTACATAAGACATACTTATCCTAAAGCACACTTTGTGGTTTAACTGAGACCCAGATTTGACTGGGAACCCTGCATTTTCATCTGCTGTATTTAGCAGCTCTATCTAGCAGAACTGAGTTGGAGGAACGAATTAATGAATTTCTTTTAATTTTTTGTCATTGTCCACCAAATTACCATAAACTTAGCAGCTGAAAACAACACACATTCAGTGGCACCTGAGTGGCTCAGTAAGTTAGGCCTCTGACTCTTGACTTTGGCTTAGGTTGTGATCTCAGGGTCATGGGCTGAGGCCCCACATCACTCAGTGGGAGTCCCGTTAAGACTCGCTCCATCTCAGGGCGCCTGGGGGACTCAGTCGGTGAAGTGTCTGCTTTTGGCTCGGGTCATGATCCCGGGCTCCTGGGATCGAGCCCCACATCAGGCTCCTTGCTCAGCGGGGAGACTGCTTCTCCCTCTCCCGCTGCTTCTCCCCCTGCTTGTGCTCTCTCGGTCTCTCTCAATCTCTCTCTGTCAAATAAATAAATAAAATTCTTAAAAAAAAAGCTCTCTCCCTCTTTCTATCCCTTTCCACCTCTCCCCCAATGCATGCGTGTATGCACTCTCTCTTTCTGAAATAAATAAATCTTAAACACACACACACATTCAGTAGCTCACAGTGTCTGCGGGTCAGGAGTCTGGGCATGGCTCAGCTGGCCAGTGTGGGCTGGGGCTGCAGTCTCATCTGAAATCAAGGTATGTGGCTGGAAAAGAACGAGCTCCCGAGTTCCCTCGGGCTGTTGGTCGAATCGATAAGCTTGGAGATATGGGACTTTGGGCCGTTCCCTTCTTTAAAGACAGTGGGAAGAGCCGGAGTCTAGAGCCTCGGGACGGGGCCTGACCACAGAAGGCAAGCGGGGGAATGATGGCCATCAGTGTGGCCGCACCCACAAAGAATCACAGGAGTGCCATCCCATCCCCTTGACCAACCCCAGAGGCACGGCCGGCTCGGTAACGATGCCTCCATACTGGAGAGAAAGTGCAGCAACTAGGAAGAAGGGCATGACTCCCATCCGGGGATGGAGAGAGGTGCCCAGGACTTATCTTGAAGTACAGAAGGCGAGTTGTACATTTTTCAAAATGAAAATAGCTAAATCATTTTTTACATCTCTACTCGCCCCCAATTATAAAAGCAATACATGCTCATGGGAAAAAAATAGAGAAAACAGAAAATTATAAGGAGAAAGAAAGTGGAAAGTATCCAGAATCTGACTGCCCAGAAACACTACTTTTAACATTTTGATGCCTTTTCTTCTAGCCTCATTTCTATGCATATTTGCACACATGGGGATATATATATACACACACACACACACACACACACACACACATATATATGTATATATAAAATACACACACACATATTTCAATATATTGAAGCAAAAATAGACTCACACTAGGAATGCTGTTTAGTGGTTTGCCTTTCTCCACGTGGCTGTCATGCCTTCCATGCTAATGAACATAGATCTATCCTCATCGTTCCTGGTGGCATCCACGCTAGTCGCCTCCTTCCCTGTCTGAGCAATCCCCTGGGGATGGACGCCGAGGTTGTTGCTGGGTTTTATCCCCAGTACGTGATGCTGCGGAGAACATCTCTGCGCATCGCCCGTTGTGTAACCATCTGATTCTTGTCTAGAGGTAAGTTGTCATCGGAGGGATTGCTTCCTCCATGGGGATACCTACCCAAGAGGCAGTGCCTCATGAGGCCGTGATGGCGGGCCCTGGATTCAAGGGCATGAGGGTGAATCCGGCCTCTTCCCCTCACCAGCTGCTTTATCTGGGACATGTTCCTTAACCTCTCCGTGCCTCAGTCTGCTCATCTCTAAAACGGGAATTGTAACCCAAGTGCCTCCTGGGGCTTCTAGGAGGAGTCATGAGTTGGGAAGTAGGAGATTGTGATGACATAGCCAACAGCTAACACATGCGTCTGTCTCGCCGGCACAGGACATTGTTCTAACCGCACAGACCCAGCTAATACTTGGACAGGCCCAGGAGCTGGGCAGTGTCACTGCCCTCCCTGCAGAGGAAGGTGAAATATGCGGGCAGAGAAAGAACTCTGTAGGCAGAGGAACGGGGTTCGAATCCCGACTCCACCTGCTCACAAACTGAATGAGGCCGTTGCGGGCAGTGAGGGGTGCGGTGGGGAGGAGACAGACAGCAAAGGAGCAATTACACAAATAGTACCAAACAATTATAGATCTTGATACGACTGGGGACGACAGAAGAGGATCTGAGAAAGGGTGGGCGGGGGCTTTAGGTTTGCAGACCTGGGAGGACCTTCCCACGGACGAGACCTCTGAGCTGAGACCAGAGAGGGGTCCCGCAGTCTCCTTGAGAAAGGAGCTGAGTGCAAGGTGCATCCGGCCGAGGCAGGGCCTGAGCTGGGCAGGACCTCAGTGAGTCTGAGGAGCCCGAAGGAGCCTGTTCTGGAGCCCAAGAAGGGGGAGTCGTGTGCTCTAAGTGTCCCCACACTGCTGCAGAGGACGAAGAGGTCTGTAGCTTGAAGCCCAAGTTCCTGGGGCCGGGATACCAACCTGGATGGTCCTGTGCCCAAGTCTATGCCCTGACTGAGGGACGTGGGCCGCCTTCACTCAGCCTTCTGAGGGTTTAAGAGGAGCCGAAATCCTGATTTTTATGGGAAAGTTCCTGATGTTTATGTTTTGGCAACCAGTTAAGAAGTGAATTAAAATAAGTGATATGGAGATACGAATACATGTGCGGGCCATGACTTAGTGTACCATCCCCTTGCTGAACCACGGTCCCCTCGTCTGGCAGTGTAGACCACACTGACAGGGGAGGATCATTAGAACTGGGCCATAGCGGACCCAAGGGGTCTGTGTCCGTCAGTCTCGGGCTGAGCTCCCGCTCATGAAATATAGCTCCTATCTCCTTGCTCCCTTCCACCTTGCTCAGTGACCTTGAGGAGGTTACGTTTCTAGAATCTTCTCTGCCTTTGCTCAGAAAACAACCAGTTCCTCCCTGGATGTGCCTTGTAAACTTTGCGCTGCACAGGGTACACTTTATGCATTAAAAATACAACGTGGTAACATTCAAGGGGCTCCTCTCCTGTCACTGGGCAATCCCCACGGGAGGAATGCATTCCTTTGGCCTCCTGGCATTGCTGCCAGGGATCTGGTGTGAGACCTGAAAACATTGTCTAAGAAGTCAAACTTGGGAAACTGCCTAAATGCCCTGTAATAGGAAACTGAGGGAGTGACAGCACAGCTGTACGGATGTACCAGGGAGCTATTCACAAGGGTGGGGCTAGAATAGCGCTCTGGCCCCCTGTGGCCCACTGCTTGCTTTGCAAATAAAGTTTTATCGGAACACAGCCATTTGTTTACATACATGTCTATGGCTGCTTTCAAGCTATAATGGCAGAGTTGAGTAGGTTCAAGAGAGACCAGATAGCCTGCAGAGCCCAAAATATTTATTTGGCCCTTTTCAGAAGAATGTTGCTCCATCAACAAACACTGGGATAAAAGGCTCTCCATGACTTACTGGCTCATGCGGAAACACCGGAAGTGGGGAGGGGAGGCACAATAGTCTAAATAGGGTAGTTTCAGTTTTGTCAAGAACAATGAAAAGCAAAACTGGAGAAACATGCCCGCAGATGCATTTTATAGGTACACCAACTCTATAAGGTTATACCCCAATCTTCTAAGACTGTTTCCTCTGGAATTTAAGAGGTAATATACTTTATTAAGCATTACCTAGGTGCTAAACACTATGCTGTATACACAGGTTTCCTCACTTAATCTTACAACAAAAGGTAGGTGCTATTCTGAGGCCCCTTTTACAAGTGGGAAGATGAAGGCACAGAGAGGTGAAGTCACTTGCCCAAGGTCACACAGCTTTCAAGTGGCGAAGCTGGGATTCGAGTGTGGGGAGAAGGACAGCACTTCTTACTTTACAAATGTCTCTATTGTTGGGCAAGCATGAAAGAGATAGAAACTTGCCTTGATTTGCACCATTAGCTGAGAGTCCCACTTGGAAGAACACACTGGGAGATAGGAGAGGGGCCTGACAGGTGATTTTTCAGGAAGGTCTTGAGCAGGATCCCAGACCGGCTCTAGTGATGGGTGAATGGGTGGGAAGCAGGAGAACGGGGGGCAGATCCTGAGCCCCTGGGAGGAGGGTCACTGCCTTTTAACTGGGGGCCTACCAAGCTGAGGACACGTGTTTGCGGGGGAATCGAGGAGCTCACCTGTTCTGCCCAGAAGGCACTGCATTTCATGAGTGTTATCAAACGGTGACATTTTGGAGTGCAAGTCGCGGGGTTGTTGTTAATACTGATTTAATGGTGCTAAAATGATTAAGCATGGCAGGCTTTTAAACAATGAGGTTCATAAAAGGTGTTAATAACCTCTTAAGTGCCTCAATAATATTCCCGCCTATCATAAACGCCCCAATTAGGCCTCTCCACTTCTCTTTACCCAAGGAATGAGTGAGGAGGTGGCTGGAAGGCCGGAACGCTGGAAGGAGCCTTCTGGAACAGAGGGGAGCGGCATCCATTTCCGGAAGATTAAACAGCAAGCCTGGGGAAATGTGCCCGCGCATTTGAGACTAGAGCCCACTTTAGACTTTTCAGAAAGAGGAACCTGGCGGGGCAACCATAAGGACTTGGTAGAGGGGGCGCCCATGTGGCCCCCCTGTCCTGGGTCTGCAGGGGCTGTTCTCAGCCACAAAACCCACACAGAAAAGGTGGGGCTTCCGGGCCCAGCACCCAGGCTGCTACCTTCTCCCCGAATCAGAGAGGGAGCTTCCATGCCTCTGTGTGCACCAGCGCGAAATGCCAATGCCTGGCCCCTTGCTGGGAAGTTGAGAATTCCGAGATGGCAAGATGGTGAGATGGCAGGACCATGGCCTTGAACCTGGTGCTGGGTCTCTCTGAGCCGCCCCGTGTGAGGGCATGGGTCGCACTCCCAGGAGGCTGCCCCCTCTGCGTCCTTAGCTTCCATGTCTGTAAAATGGACTCAGACATGTATTTCATTTAAAAATTTTTAGTAAACACTCGAGAAAAAGTAGAAACAGGTGATATTAATTTTAACAATGTATTTAAAAGTTATGTTTGACGGAATACATCCAAAATACCCTCATTCTGGCATGTAATCAAATAAAAAAATTACCATGGAAATATTTTACCTTTTGTTTTTCATGTAACTTCATGTCAAACAGCACGTGTTTGACACGTATGGCGCATCTCCTTTAGGACCACCCAAGTGCTTGACAGCCACACGTGGCTAGTAGCCGTCATCTTGGGCAACACACGTCACGTAAAGCACCGTGTCTGCGACTTGTAGGCACTCACTAACTTTGGAGTCCTGTTCATTTCTTTCTGTGTCTCGCTTTTCTCAGTTACCAAGCAATCATCCTGTAACACGAGCCCGGCAGGGCCGTTTTCAACTCCCTGATGTGCGACGCACAGTGCGTGGCTCAGTGTCCAGGAGTCCGTCCACCACTGCCCTCGGGCTGGAATTGCTGCCTGGCCACGTGCCAGCTGGGTGACCTCGGGCAAGTCTCTAGCTCAGTGAGTGGAGGCTGTCTACCAATTGCACCGCTTCATGGAGGAAGGATATGGCACGGTATGCAGTCAGTGCTCAGTAAAGGTCCCCTACTGTGGTTTGGACATCTGTGTTTTCTTCTGTCTATACCCTTTCCCTGCCCCCTTCTGTGAATGCCCCAGACTCCCCATCTGCCAGTGGAGGTAATGAAAGTGTTCTAACCTGGCAGTGTTAGGCCTCTTGGGAAGTGTCATTATCCCTCTTGTATTTTCAGCTTCTAGAGCTATCCCTAGTATGCAGTAGGCCCTTCATAACTGTTAGTTAAATAACTTAACCAATGAGTGCACACACAAATGCCCCAAGAAGGGGGGCACTCTGCTGTTGTTTGTTTGTGGTTCGAAGTTACAGTGGAGCCCTGCTTGGGTGAGGCCCAACTTGGGAGTGGTGCAGGTGTGGGACTCTGAGCGGGACTTTGAAGGCCCTCATGCCTTTGTCTGATGGGCTCATGATCTCTTCTCTGTGAAGTCCCTTCCGGCCAATTACCAAAGCCCAGTGCATCTCAGGGTCTCCCCCAAGCTACTCCGAGAGGGCCTACCCTCTCCAGAGCTGGGCTCTGGGTAAACCTGCGGACCCATCCGGTCCTGGCTCTCACAGGCTCTGAACGCAAGGGGCTGTGGGTGGGACCTGCAGCCTGGCCTGGGAGTGACCCCAGCACAGAGCCCCGCAAGACCCCCTCCCCCGATCCAGGCCTGGTTACTCCTGATGCGTTTAGATTTCCGGACGGCAGTCATTCCAGCAATACTGCACTTCCATAATCGTTGAAGGCAAAGACAAAAAGGCACTGCTTCCCTCCCGCCCTCCCTCTCAAGGTCTGTAAGGATGAAGCAGACCACTGACCTCATCAGGGGCCCACAGTACAGCCAGAGGGAGGAGGTCCTGGAAGAGGATAGGGGTTCTCCCCTCCCCAGCTTCCCAAGAAAGGAAAATAAACTTGTAAATGTGGGAAACACATGGTCTACCAGCGTTCTGCCTGCCTTGCTCATTTGTACTTCATTGTCATGGCTTTTGTCGTATCTGGATGCCACTCATACAATTACCTAACCTTTTATTTTTTTAAATAACTTAGTTAAGAATTTTTTATATAACATTAAAAAATCCTTTTCATTAGGGAGAATTTCAATGAAAGTAACTGGAGTAATAGAAGGCAAAGTATCTATATGATATAATATATAGTGTAAAATATGATACATATTATATATAATTATTTAAATATATGAAAATATGTAATATATAATACAACACGTCATTATGCATAATTTATAATATGATATACAAAAGTAGATATAAGATTATATTAAAATTATTTATAATATAATGCAGTATGATGTAATCCCCATCAATCAGCTTCAAAAAATCTCAACTCATGGTCAATCTCACTTCTTCTATATCTCTATTCTCTGCCCCCTCTCCAGATTATTTGGAAGCAAATCCTAGACATCATGTCATTTCATCCATAAATATTTTAGTATTTGTCTCTAAAGGGTTCAGCTTACTTTTCAAACTGAGTTTATCTTAAAAGTGAACTCTGTATCACTATGTTAAAAGGAAAATCTGGGTCACTTTCTATAAAGAAGGAAAAATAAACACAAAGAGAACAAAACGGTGTTATTGACTTCCAGGCGGGCACTTCCCTCCTCTCTTGGCTCAAAAGGGGGACTAGTGAGTGCTGCTGGCAGGGGTGGGGGGGTGAGAAGGACAAGCTAGTCCCCAGGGGAGACTTTCTCCATGACAGATCTCCCTGGAAAGGTCAAAAGAGAATGCAAAGGGAAAAACCTTCTCTGTGTAGCTTGTTAGTTGCTTCTGGGTCCAAGGACCCCTCATCACCTCACACCTGCCCAGACCCCTGTCCCGGGTGACACAGGACACAGCTAGATGTCACTGTCTCTGCAACGGACAAGCAGAGACAGGGATGCCATCAGAGAAGCAGAGATGGGGATGCCGTCAGGCAAGCAGAGACAGGGATGCCGTCAGACAAACAGAGACGGGGATGATGTCAGACAATCAGAGATGGGGATGTTGGGGAGATACTGGTGCAGAGGTGGGCCTGGGCCACGCAGGAGCCCCACCTGCGTCCCGACCCTTCTGGGTGCCTCCCTGAACATGGGACTTGGACGTGGGAGAAACTCTTGGGCCTCAGTTTCTTTGCCAGTGGGATGGGGGCAAGAACAGCTTACACCACACGTGGCTGTTGTGAGGCTCAAGCGAGATATTTCAGGTACAGTATCTAGAGCAGCGGCAGACTGAGCGAAATCTCTTACTTTCTTGTCATTGTAGCGGATCTTATTATTAGCAGCTAAATAACCAGCCTGATCAACTCCTCAGTGCGCCCCTGAGCAGTGGGCCTTGGACTTCCTCTTCTCTCTCCTTTCCTGTTGGGGGTGGAGGTTCGCTGGTGGAGAACCTTGCCACTGGCCCCCCAGACGTTTGGGTCCCCAGTTCCTGAAACTGCACGCCACATCTGGGCCTCTCCCGCACCCCGGGGCCCAGCCCCCCAAACCCATGAGTCACTTCTGCCTACTGGGGAGAACCTACCAGCCCGGAAAAAAATCCAGACTCCCATGGGCGTCCCCAGCTGCCTGCTCCTGACATGAGCAGCGCCACCCCCTCCCCCATCCCCGCCAGACAGTTGGGCAGACTGCCAGGTCTGTGACTCACACCCGGGAGGGCAGCAGACAGCCCCCGCCGGGCTGGGCCTCGTGCGGGCGCTGCTTTCTCTCCCCTCTCGTCGCTGGGTTGTTTTGCTCTAGGCTGCAAATTCATTTTTAGATCCCGGCCTCCGCCCTCCCCCATCTCCCGCTTCTATTCTTAGAAAGCAAACTGGGATGTGCTCGGGCTTCGCAGTGAAGTCAGACAGAAGTTTGCCCACGTGCTCCGGCCGCCTGAGACACGGAATTAATTAAAAGGAGGCCGGAGCCGCAGGTTCATTGGCCGGAAGCACAGCTGGCTGGGCCTGACTCCGAGGGGATGGATGGCTGCTCTGGTGGTCACCTGGGTCCCTCGTGCCCCGCAGGCTGAGGCGCCCGGGGATGGGGCTGCCCTGCCTGGACGGGCTGGGGCAGCCGTGTGTTTTGGTTAAATAGGAAACGCTTCCAGCATGCGGGGCTCCTGAGAGATTTGAATTAGACAAATAAATTCTAAAGGCTTTGAGAGGTGAATCGCCTTCAGGAGCCCAAGGAGCTGAAATGTGCTTTGTTAGCCAAAAGAAGCTGGCCTTCTTCAATGTCAGGCCTGCCATGGGGATGAGGGTGGGGAGGCAGCAAGAAATGTAACAGGCTGGGGGGAGAACTGGGGGCTCACCGGGGGAGGTGTGGGTGAGCACCTGGCAGGATTCGCAGCCCAGGAAGAGGGTAAGTGTCTGTGTGGGTTCAGAATCCTGGCTGTGCCACTCTCCAGTGGCTGTGTGACCTTGGGCAGGTCACTCAACCTCTCTGTGCCTCCATTTCCTTACCTGGAAAATTGGAACATTGATCACAGCAGTACTCCTCTCTAAGTTGAGACAAAACGCTCCAGCAGCACTTGGCACAAAGTAATGATTATTAATTCATCTGAATTTATTATTATAAAGGAGGCAGAAAAGTGAGGCAAGGGCTCCAGTGCAAACAAATGGCTCCTTCATTCCTCTTGGCCTAGGAAGCATCAGTGGGTGGAGGAGAGAGGGTCCTCCTAGGAGCGCAGAGAAGCAGGTGAGACAAAGCAGAGAGGTCCCCTCTAGGGCACCCTTCCAGGAGAGACATCCTCTGAGAGCTCAGATGCCTCCTTCTCCAGGAAGCCTTCCCTGACCACCAGCAACTTCGGCTGCCCTCTTCTAACTTCCTGCCACCCTTGGCTCCCTCTTAGCAAATCACACTGTATGATGATGTCTCTTGTTTTATATGTTTTCTTACTCAAAACAGTTTCATAAGCATTTTTGCAAAGATTCTCATTATAAAAAAATTTTTTTTTTTTAAATCCAGAAGCATGGGGGTAAAATGAGGAGGTCTCATCCCACCTAACCCTGTGCCCCTCCCTCTACAGTCTGCTGTGTGTCCTTCCCAACCTGCAGGAGGGAGATGGTAAGCACGTGTGTGCTACCGTGCTTCGTCTGTAGATGTGATTGTAATGTGTACATATACTCACATTTAGCAAAGCAAGTGAGCTTTGAGACAATGTCTTGGCATCTCTCCCCTGCACTAATCTAATTATTCTCTTATTTTTAATTTTTATAAATATTTTCCTGCAACCTATGATACAGACACATAGTAAAAAAAAGTCGTACACCAGGACTGAAAGTGCAAATGAAGAGCCTGTCCTTGGACCATAGCCCCAGCCCTGCTGGGGCTCCCCACCCTTCTCCCCTGCGACCTCGCAGAGATTGTCGCACACACAAATGTGGGTTCAATCTCTGGCGTCTTTCCTTGGCACGTCCGCGCCGGGATATACCACACACAGTGCTCTGCCCTCGCTTGCCGCACTGAAACCTGCACCTCGGAAGACCAGCCATCACCAACCACACAGCTGTCTCCTTCCTTCCGCTGGATGCGTACTATTCCGCGGTACCCGTGGGCCAAGAGCTATTCAGGCCCCAGGGACGGGCGTGGAGATTTTAACGCACATCCCTAAATTCTCTGCCGTGGCTCCCACAAAGAGGCGAGGTGTCCGTTCCCTCTTTTGAATGTCTGTGTTCTTAGGACTGTTTCTGCCAACGGCATTTGGCCAGAGTGATGTTAGCTGACCTGATAGGGAATCGGGCTCCATGCCCCTCGCGGGACCAAAGGGTGGAAGCACAAGCAAGGGGTTCTTCCAGACTTCCTGTCCACACCGTGCTCCCTACGGCTCCGGGAGCCCAGAGAAGCAGTTGGACCCTCTCTGTTCCACTGCCATGTGCTGGTTCTCCCGCATTCTTCCAAGGCACCCCGCTGGGGCAGGAGAGTCCCCTTTGCTGGTGCACCACTGTGGGGAGAGCTTAGGGCTCTGCCAACACTGGATCCCACCAGGGACGGTTGTGGTTTGGTCTGGGACTGTTGAAAATAAGACAGGACGTCCTCCCAGCCTCTCCTCCCCCCTCCCCTGGCCGCCAAGAGGATGGCCCAGAGCCAGGGGCCCAAACGGGCTCCACAGAGCTTCTGCGCATCCCTGGGAGGGAGCCACAGCCCGATCTGAGACTCCCTGAGCCCATCAATGTCAGGTGGGAGCCCTGGGCTGCTGTGTGCGGGTACGAGTCGGGGGCTGCTCCCCGAGTCGGGGGTGAGGGGAGAGGAGGAGGAGACAGGTGTTCTGCGGTAGGGATGGCCGGGTGCCTGCCAGCAGGCGGGCCCCGGGCTGAAGAGGCGGCCCCAGGAGACAGATGGCTGGAGCTGCCGCCATCTCTTCTTTAAGCACTTTTTAATTGAGGTCTAACAAACCTAGAGTAGACTTAATTAATTTTATTTGCACAGTTTGATGAATTTTTACGTGTGTGCGCACCACGTAAGCATGTCCCAGACCCCAGAAGACCTCACGCCCATTCCCAGGCAGCGGCCCCTCCCCAGATAACTCGGTCCTACCGAACCACCGTGGGTCAGTTTTGCCTGTTCTCAAACTGTGTGTGCAGGTCCGTGCACGCTGCCCGGGGTCCTGTTCTGGGTCCGGCTTCTTGTTTCTGAGTTTTATCCCCGGGCTTGCCTGCAGCACTGCCTCTCTCTTTCCATTGTTCTGCTGCACTGCTTCTGGGGGGTTGGTGGTCCCTGCCTAGGGGACACTGGGCAACCTCCAGAGACATTTCCGATCATCAGGACTGGGTGGGTGGCACTGGCATCTAGTGGGCAGAGGTCGGGAACACTGCTCACACCCTCCAGTGCCCAGGACGGCCCCCAGTGGAGAATGACCTGGCCCAGTACCGGCAGCACCGAGGCCGAGAAGCTCTTATCTGCCGCATTTCCCTGTATGAACCAATGACGAAGTGTTCATCCCACCTGCTGCTGAGGGGCACGGGGGCCATGTCCAGCTGTCACGTGGGGCGTGCCGTGAGTACCCTCGCACGCACCTCTGGGCGCATCCATGTGCCATTCTCTCGAGCACATTCCTGGGATCGGACGCTTGGCTGGACAGCACGGAGCTTCAACACATCCTCCTGCCCCATCCCAGGTGCCCAGCCCGGTCACACTCAGCGCTCGGATGAGGGTCTGGCTACTCCACACCTTGTCAACACTTGCTATTGTCTATCTTTTTAATTTTGGCCACATGCGTGGGTAGTGCCATAGGTACCTTTCAGATGTGCAAGCTTCTTGTCCCAGAGCCCTGAATCCTTACAGGGGGCCGTGGACGTGTGTCATCTGTTGACCACCCAGAGTCTGAACCTTTCCCTTATCTTGGAGAGGCCCCCCCATTAGAAATCTTGGCGGGAGGCAGATTGCCTCTCCCACTTTCATGCTCTACAGACGAGATCCTTACTTCTCTAGCCTCCCTGGTGGCCGCATTGTGGTTATTGACTTTTCATAGTGTTGTGCTGGGGTGAAGTCCAATATTGGCTCCATCTTACAGATGACAAGACTGAGGCTCGGTAGGGTTAGGCTGTCTGCTCAGGGTCACAAATTGTCTGGTGGTAGAAGCAGCCAGTGGACCCAGGACTTTCTGGCTCCAAAGCTTGAGCCGGAGACTTAGGCCTGGAGGCCTCTTGGTGCCTCTTGTCAACCTCCTCTTTGGGGATCCTAGGGGCTGGCCTAGATCTGTGTCTCCAACTCCAACACAGCACAGCTCACTAGGCAGTAAGGGTGCTTCTGATCTTAGGTCATCCTCATAGCCTTTGGTCATGACTGTGGTCAGGGTCACTGAGATGACTTTGGTCTCTCACCTTCTATCATATTGGAAAAGGTCAAGGTCATCTAGGGCCCCATAGTCTGTAAGTCTTGAGATCAGGCCCTAAGTCTGTCTTCTCCAGGGAGCAGGCACAGAGTGGTTGCTCAGTAAAGTTTTATTTTGAGCAAAAGAAGGAAAGAAATTAGTTAGCAACCTGTATAGAAAGAAAAACCATGAACAAGACCCAAGTGAAAGAAGAGACTTGGTATCTGACATCATGGGAAGCCGAGAAGGAGGGCTTCAGGCATGTTGTGATCAAGGCTCTGCCTCCATTATGCTTCAAGGTTCTTGGATTTGCCATCCTTCACATGTTGGCTTTGTTTGAAGGCTCCCCTTACACCCAGGATGCTGTCAGTGAACCAACTCTGGGCAAGGGGGATGGGATGACCTTGACTGCCTTGCTAGGCTAATTATTGTATCAAAGGGAGTCAGCTTTCCCCCAAAACAGAGGTGCCTGGGAACGATAGATACCTGAACAAAATTAAGATATTGTTGGGAAAGAGGAGAGGGGCAGTGGTAATTTGTAGGCAGCTGATAACACCCACTGTGTTACTCTTTACATTACGTCTCTTGTTAACTTGTAAGAGTAAAACCAACATTCATGCATTCAATTGAGAGCCCGCGTTAGTTATCTAGCGTTATGTAGCAAGTTTCCCTCAAGCTTCGTGGCTCGAAACCACAGACATTTCCATAGGGCTCTTCCTGGGGACTTTCTTGCGTCCATTTGCCAAAAGGCCAGCTTTCTGCTCTCTCAGGAAAGCTCTGAGGAAATTCGATAAGGAAGTGCCGTCATGGGCCTGGTGGTTTGCACGCTGACCCCCCGCCCCCGCCCTGGGGGGGGTGTATGGTCATCGTCCCTGAAGGGACTGGGACACAGGCCAGGTGGTCCACCCAGAGTCTTTGGGCTGTGTGATGCCAAACCCACGTCCTCTCCCCAACATCTCTTCCTCCACGAGGAATGTCTCTGTTTCGGGGGAAATACCCTAGAAGAACTGAATTCTGCTCAAAGCAGCCGTGTCGTATCTGGACTTCTGGGTGGGAGGGGACAGGTGGCTCACAAACCCCTCTTTTGCTGGAACAGTGTGGGTGACGGCCACTGTCTCTGTGGGACTAGTGCTGTCCTTGGTGCGATGGCCCGTTGGTCCTGAGTCGTCTCATCTAGTCCCCACACCAGGGGTTGCTGAGGAAGGGCTTTCAAGAACCCCTAGCCAGAGGGGAGGTGTCTGAGTCCCAGAGATGTCCAGCAGGTTGCCCATAGCATCGCCACTGCCAAGTGGCCCAGCCAGGGCGCCTGTCCAGGTCAGCTCGCCCCAGGCGAGCTCCCGACAGCTCCCCCATAAGCAGGTCAGTGGCCGCAGAGACCGCAGCAGCACGCGGTCCTTCATCCCGAGGCCATGGCCGATGCCCGCGGACAGCCTCAGCCTGATGCCGAGGTGGCCGGTGGGGAGCGGCGGCTGTCAGCTTGCGCCCGCGCTCCATCAGCTCTCAGGAATGAGAAAAAGGTCGCCTTCCTAAACCACATCTATATTAATCATGTGACTGACAGGCCAGAGGGGGAAATTATACATCTTTCCTTGAGGGGTTTCATTCATCGCCCGTGATCTATTTCGTCCTGGCAGAAGGGAGGGGTTCCCCGCTCACGCAGAGGGGCGGGCGTGCTGCGGCTGGACTGGACTTCTGGAACTCTCGTGCTCTCTGAACGGGGCTGGAGGGAGCATGGCCAGATGCCACAGGGCCGTGATGCGTGCATGGGGACCAGGCTGCCCTTACACCTTCATCCTGTTCCGCAGACCCCGATGACCACCTCCTCCAGCCCCCAGCCTTGCCCTCTTTCCTGAGCTCTGGACAAGCCCGGCCCCCTGGGATCTTCTGTTCACGAAAATGCTCTTTCCCCTCTAAAGCTGTAGCTACCGGCCACCCGGGGCTATTGAGTGCTTGCAACAGTGCGGCTGAGAACTGAATTTTCAGTTTTATATATATTGTTACGTAATCTACATGAAACCGGACACAGCTGCCCGCCCAAGTGGCTACTGTGTTGGAGAGCCGTGCTCTAGACCTTTGTTTTCAACTTTCTTGCTTTTGGCCCAAAGGCAAGGGTACACAGAATGGGATTTATTAGGAAAGCACTCCCTGGAGGGGTCAGGCGGGGAAGAGATGCGCAGCGGGGAGTGAAGGTGTGCTCCCAGCAGAGGTCCTGCCCTGCCTGATCCCAGTGTAAACCGCGCTTCTTAACCTGTCTTGTTGGAGCGTGTCCCGGGGTCCTGACAGTGACCCCGCCCCCAACCCCCCACCATGAGAACTGGAGCAGGCCGTTTTATGTCCAGAACAAAACACCACCTGGGGTGGAGGTCAGTGCACAGGCTTCCCAAGAAATAAGCTCAGGATCCGTTGGGCTTTCTCATAGAAGGAGGCCCCGGTTAGAATTCAGATAACCAGACCCTCCACAGAACTGCAGGTTAGACCCCCGGTCATGGAGGGCGGTGACTCCAAAGGGCCACCACACAGAATCAGGTTAAACCTCTGTCTGTCCAAGAGGGCAGGGGTGCTGGCTGTACGCTCTTCTCTCTCCTCCCTGCATCCCTATCCTGTGGGGGGCAAAGCCTGTTGGGCAAGATGTAGGAGGGGATAAGGCCCCAGGTCGGAAAGAGCCATGAAGGGAAGACCCACTTAAGTGTACCAAGTCTCCATCTGCAGCAAACCCAGGGCAAGGGAGGGGGCGAAGCTTCACGGGAAAGCAAGGGTAGAGTTTTGACTATTATGTGGGTCCTGATGCTTGAATTATTGGCGGCAGGATCTTGTAACTGGTCACATAAGAGGACCAGAAAGTCATGGGGTCTGTCCAAGTTTTCATCCAGGGTGAAAAATGGCGCCACTGAATCAATTTTCACAGAGAATGGGTGACAAATATAATACAATTTATGAGTACATCTCGAGCTGCGCTTGTTCCCTGTGGAAGTTGCACAAAGAAATAAACCATCTTGGTACTGAGGGACTATGACAAAACCTTTAAAAAGGGTTTATGTGATTGTGGATTGGAGAAGATGCCTTGGCTGGAGTGGCCAGGGAGAGCCCCTCTGAGGAGGTGACACTGGAGTTAACACCTCTGTGTTAATGGGAAGATCCTGGCGGGGGAGGGGGATTGATCTAAGCAGAGGAAACAGTCTATGCAAAGGTCCTGAGGCAGGAGCAGGCTTGCGGTAGGAGAGAGTGAATTAGAGGAGGAGGGCCTAGTGGAGGTGCAGAGAGGTGTCAGAGCAGCTTGTCAGATAGGGTCAGAGGAGAGGATTTTGTTCAGTATGATGTGAAGCCGTTAAAGGGCTTTTAGTGGGGATTGGAGGTGGGGGAGATTGATTCACATCTTTTAAAGGTCGGGGGCTGCTGTGTGGTGGATGACTGGGAGGCAGGCAGGAGTGGCTGCAGGGAGTCTGGTCTGTCGGAGGCAGGATAGAGTGGTGTGGCCCGGACTGTGGTGGTTGCAATGAAGGTGGTGAGACGTGGTCAGGTTGAGACCATAATTTGGAGGTGCAACCACTAGGACTGGCCGATGGCTCCCAGGCACCACACACAGGGGTAAGCATGGCTGTGAGGTCTGAGCCATGCAGCTTGGTGGATGTTGGTGCCATTTCAGAGATGGGCGAGATTGGGAGAAAGCAGGTTATCCTGAGGAGGGGAGCCAAGAATTCTCTTCTGGCCGAGTCTTGTGCCCGGGCAGCCCCCCACTAGTGCCGTGGGGTGGACAGCAGGGTGACCGAGAATTAAGGTTCTAATGTCCAGCAGTCTGGGCTTAGTTGTGTCATCTTTGGCCTGTCACTTAAGTTTTTTGAGAAAAAGTTTTCTTAGCTATGAAATGGGGAAAAAAAAAAGCAGCATTTTCCTCACAGGCTTGTTACGGTAAAGGGAAGCTCCCGGTAGTGGGTCTGGCGCAGAGTAGAGCACAAGAAATGAGAAAAATTCTTGGGAAATGTTTCTTTCTGACAATACTTTTCATCTCAGAGCCTATTTTATCTGATATTAATATAGCTGTGCCCTAATGGTTACTACTTATGTGGTACATATTTTTGGTGTCCATTTGCTATCAGTTACCTCTGGCATATTGGGTTTCTTGAGGGCAGTATACAGTTTCATACTTTCCCCCCGTCCCCCCAATCCATTCCAATGGTCTCTCTCTCTCTCTCTTTTTTTTTTTTTTAAGTAGGCTTCATGCCCAGTGTGGAGCCCAACGCGGGGTTCGCACTCAAGACCCTGAGATCAAGATCTTAGCTGAGATCAAGAGTCAGACATTCAACTGACTGAACCACCCATGTGCCTCTGATGGTCTCTGTCTTTTAATTCAAGTGCATATTATATTCAGTGTAAGTAAGTACTGATAGAGTTAGATTTGGGTTCACACATTTTATCATTTTTCTGTTCTATTTGCTTCCTCCATTTTTTTAAATTTGCCTTTGTCATTGTTTCTTTGCTTCTCCCTTTTTACTTTTTGGTGTTTGGATTATCTGAAGTTTGTTTGTTTGTTTGTTTGTTTGAAGTTTTATTTATTTAAGTAATCTCTACACCCTACACAGGGCTCAAACTTATGACCCCAAGATCAAGAGTCACACCCACCCCTGACAACCAGCCAGGTGCCCCTGGATATTCTGAAGTTTTGATTATAATTCCATTTCAATTTTCCTGTTGATTTTTAAAGCTATACTTCTTTGCATTATTTTTTTTAAGTTTTATTTATTTATTTATTTATTTATTTTTAGAGCTAGAGAGTGTGCAAATGGGGAGAAGAGGGACAGAGCAGAGGGAGAGGGAGAATCTTTTTTTTTTTTTTTTAAGATTTTATTTATTTATTTGAGAGAGAGACAGTGAGAGAGAGCATGGGAGGTGAGAAGGTCAGAGGGAGAAGCAGACTCCCCATGAGCTGGGAGCCCGATGTGGGACTTGATCCTGGGACTCCAGGATCCTGACCTGAGCTGAAGACAGTTGTTTAACCAACTGAGCCACCCAGGTGCCCAAGAGAGAGAATCTTAAGCAGACTCCATGCTCAGCACAGAGCCAGATGCAGGGCTCAATCTCACGATCCTGAGATCATGACCTGAGCCAAAATTAAGTCAGATGCTTAACCAATGGAGTCACCCAGGTGTCCCTCTTTGCATTTTTTTAAAGATTTTATTTATGTATTTGACAGAGAGAGACACACTGAGAGGGGGGACACAAGCAGGGGGAGTGGGAGAGGGAGAAGCTGGCTTCCTACTGAGCAGGGAGCCCGAGGTAGGAGTCAATCCCAGGACCCTGGGATCATGACCTGAGCCGAAGGTGGATGTTTAAGGACTGAGTCACTTCTGCATTATCTTTTAATGGTTGTTGTAGAGACTAGAATATACATCTTTGACGTTTCATACACTACTGACAGTTGATTTTGTACGACTTCATGTAAAATATAGAAATCTTGCAATTGTGTAAGTTCATATTTGCACATCCTTTATGTTATAGTTCATGTATTCCATATATATACATTTTATTTTAGTTTTTATTTTTCATATATACACATCTTAAACCCCACAAGACAATGTTATAATTCTTCCTTTAAGTGGTTCTATGGTTTTTAAGAGGGAAAAGCAGATAATCCTTTGCAGATACCCACATATTTATCATTGCTAATTTCTGAGGATCTCAGTTCCCAGCCAGGTGTTATTTCCCTTCCGGACGAAGGACTCCCTTCAGCATGTCGTGTAGTGAAGACCTGCTGGTTGCACAAGCCGTTCGTTTTCTTTTATCTGAGGATGTCTTTATTTTGCCTTCATTTTCGAAGGATATTTTCACTAAATGTATAATTCTTGGCTGACAGGTTTTTCTTCTAAACTTTCATCCCTTGGAAGATGATGTTCCATACCTTCTGGCCTCCATGATTTCTGATGTGAAGTCCACCGTTAACTGGGTCGACATTCTCCTGCATGCAACGTGCCACTGTCTCTCGTGGCTTTCAGGTTGCCGTAGCTGGCTTTCAACAGCCTTACTGCAATGTGCTTGGCTCTGGGATTTTATTTTGCTTGGTGTTCACTGAGCATCTTGATTCAGTACATTTCTGTTTTTCACCAAATTTGGAAAAACTTTGACTGTCATTACCCCCAATATTATTTATGTTCCATTGTCTCTCTCCTCTTCCTCTAGGATTCTGTTTGCGTGTATGTGGGACTCTTTCACAGCCTTTAAACAGGTTCCTGAGACCCTGTTCATGTTTCTTTAAATCATTGTTGTCTCCACATTAAATAATTTCTATTAACCCATCTTCAAGTTTACCAACTCTTTGCTCCGACTTCTCCGTTTGGCTGTTAGAAGTCCAGCCATTGCGTTTTTCATTTCAGATATTGTACTTTTCAGGTCTGGAATTCCCATTCCGTCCTTTTTCTATTGCTTCTGATTCTCTGCAGAGATTTTCTATCTTTTCATTACTTGTGAGTACCTATATCTTTATGAGAGCCATTTTAATAGCTACTGTGAAAGCCGTGTATTCCAGCTCCAATATCTGGTTCATCTTGGGATTTGTCTTGGTTGACTTCCTTTTGTCTTGAAAATTTCTCCATTTCTTATTTTTAAAAAAATTTTTGAAGATTTTATTTATTTATTTCAGAGAGAGAGACAGTCAGGGAGAGTGAGCATGAGCAGGGAGGGGGCAGAGGGAGAGGGAGAAACAGACTCCCTGTTGAGCCGGGAGCCTGATGAAGGGCTCAAACCCAGGACCCTGGGATCATGACCTGAGCAAAAGGCAGACGCTTAAATGACAGAGCCACCCAGGCGTCCCCATTTCTTTTTCTTTTTTTTTTTTTAATAAATTGTGTAACTTTTGGATTGCATTCTGTTGTGATAATAAGAATAAATCCCCTTCTAGCTCCAAAGGTGTTCACTTCCTCCTCCCAGGAAACTGTGTGTATGTTACCTTGCATAACAAAAGGACTTTGCAGATGTGATTGAGGGTTTTGAGATGGGGAGATTTTTCTGGATTCTCCGAGTGCCCTCGGTGTAATGACAAGGGTCTTCACAGTGGGGAGATGTACCAGTGGAAGCAGAAGTCTGAGTGATGGCAGGAAGGGGTCCTGAATGTCTAGAAGCTGATGAAGTGGGCCCTCCAGAAGGAGCAGTTCTGCTGACCCACTTTTGACTTCTGACCTGTGGAACCGTGGCATAGTAACAGTGTTTTTTAAGTCACTACATTTGTGGAAGATTTGTTGCATCGCCAATAGCTCCAGAATGTGCCTGGCTATACACTGAGTTGTGATGATTCTGGGATTTTGTTATTTTTCTCTGATGAGTGCTGTTTCTTGTGTGTCAGTAGGCAGAGATGCGGCTGAATTTGAACTTCAAACTATATTTCTAGGGTGGCAGCTGCAGTGTCAGTTTACCTCTTTATCTTACCTGGGCTGCCTTGGGTTTGCTCCAGATGCGATCAGGGCTCCATCAGAGATGTGTGTGAACAGAATTTGGGGCTCTCCTTTCTGGATCTTTCCCATCCAGGACACCCTGCTGTCTTCAACGGCTATGGTTCACCAGCTTCTGTATTCCCCATCCTGAAGCCAGAAAGACCAAGTTCCCGCGGGGTCTCTGTTGTTTTGTGCCCCATGCTGTGCCCCCTGCACCTAGCCCCAGCCGGAGGCTGCTTTGTTCAGTCCCCTCCTCCCCCTCCCCTGCAGATCCGCTTCTGCTCACTGTCCAGAAAATTCAGGTGTTCTCTTTTAACATTATGGTCAGGTTTTGTTATCCTATTCTGCAAGGGAATCAGTCCCTAATTGCTAGATGTGGAAGTCCTCTGGTTGAATCCCAGGGTCCTTTGAGTGTCCCTTTATCTCTTAACTGGTTCTTGGAAGGAGAAGGGAAGAGAGGAGAACTTTTCCAGCACTGGGTTCCAACTGGTTCTCTTCCTTACCAGCTGCATGTCCTTGGGCCGGTGACCCCCGTCGGCTCAGTTTTCCTGCCTTTGGAGCTTGGTGCCAAAGGAGCACCAGATAAAGGACCAAAGGCGTGCATTTTTTACAGTGCTGGGTCCAAGCTTAGTCTCATCACTGCTTTCACAGGGATCTCTCTGGTGCTCATGGGAGAAGAAACTTAAAGCTGATGCTGGCCAGTTTTTCAGCCCCAGCATTTCCTCCAAGTGGCAAAGGCATCTTTTCATTTCCTGCTAGGAAAAGGAACTTTAAAACCCAATGCACTGCTGGGACACAAGGTGTTACTGGGAATCTTCACGTTAGATTTCCCCAGTCCAGCTCTGCTAAGTGGGCTCTGCTCCTAAGCCACGGCCACGCAGACAAGGAGGGACCCAGAGTGCCTGCCGGGGTGTGGGCAAAGTTCTGGAAGCCATGCAAGGTGCAAGAGACTCGGGCCTGGGACCCAGGCAGGCTCCCGCAGCAGCTGCAACTCCCTTGCTTCGGAGACTGGCTCATTTGTCTATTGGACACTTGTTTACTGAACGTCCAGCACGCCGGTCGCTGCCCTGGGCTGGGGCCACAGGAGTAAACAAGACAGACAGGTCCTGCCTTTACAGAGTGGGTGCCCATTCAGAGGTCTGGATGTGAGCCCCACTGTGGCACCCCCCCCCACCCTGGTATAAAGTTACAGATGTACTAAGGAGGTGGTGGGTTCAGGGTTGGGTGCATGGCAGTGTGTGTGCCTAAGGCGGGAACTTGATTTGCCCAGGGAGGCTGGTGGGATGCCCTGGGGAAGTGACATTTGAGCTGAGGTCTGGAGGATGAGTGGAATTTAACAAGCATGAGGCACTGGCCCTGCGGTGGGTGGGGCATGGTAAGTTCCAGAACAGATGTGGGGTTGGTGGGGGACAATGCTGTGGAGAGATGGGCAGGGGAGGTGAAGTCATAGAGGTGTGCAGTTGAACTGCCAGATTTAGCAAGTGAAAATACAGGATGCCCAGTTCAATTTGAATTTTAGGTAAGCACCAAAGAAATGTTCTTGGTATAAGTATATCCCAAGTATTGAATAGGATATACTTATACTAAAAATAATTATTTGTTGTTTGTTTGAAATTCCAGCTGAACTGGGTGTCCTGAATTTTTTCTGGCAAAGTTATGGGCAAGACCTTGCAGGTCAGGCAAGGAACTTGTTCCCGAACCATGAGCGAAGGCAGGATGTCAGCCAGGAGCAGCATGAGCCGGGTGACATTTTGAGTCGGTCAGCTGGCAACAGAAGGAGAAGGGATGGGAGTGGCCGGGGGCAGCGGGTGGCCAGGACAGAGCTGCTGCAGTGCCCAGGCGGGACCCTGCCTGGCACCTGAGGCTCTCGGAGGAAAAACCAGGCGCTGCTGTGTTCTGGTAGCGTGTCCTGGCCAACTCTGCTCTGGGGACCAGAAAGTACTGCCCGTGTCTGCTTTTCCCCACCAGCTGTTTGGACGGGAGGCCACGATGGGTGAGGAGGCCGTTACTCACTGGGTGTCGGGATGGGATACAGTGATGACAAAGCAGCTGGGCCACGACCCTTGCTTCATGTCCCCAGGAGCCATTACCCTGCATGGCATCTCGGCCCAGACAAACATCTTACACTCTATTTGCTTTTGTGATTCAAAATTGAGTCACCCACTCCAGGCAAGAGTGTGCCCAGGGCTTTTGCCCAGGCTGTGGGGTGGGGAGTGATGGCTGGGAGTGGGGAGGGTGATGGTTGGGAGGGGGTAGGGTGATGGCTGGGAGGGGTAGTGGTGGCCAGGAGGAGGGAGGCTGTGGTGGCTGGGAGGGGGGAAACGGTGGGGGTCTCCGAGGCTGTGCGGTTCAGAACCAGCCTTCTGTCTGTATGTTGGTTCATTCAAGTACAAGAGACCCAAAGGCCCCTGAGCCAAGCAGTCCCGTGTGTGAGTCCTGACTCTTGGCATCTGATTATCTCATCTTTTTGAGACCCAGTTTCCTTGTTTATAAAGCAGGGATGATAATAGTGTCTCCTTCAGGGGGCTGCTGGAGGTCAAACTGAGAGAGGCTTGGGATACAGCAGGTGCTCATTAATGTCACTTGACTGCAGCTCTGCTCGTACCAGGTGATGCTGGCCAGCCTGCACCCACCCCTCTGGGCCCTTGCTGACAGGGACCCCAGTTCCCCCGACCTCTGGGACTGGTGAGGCCAGGAATCTCAAGGCGACGGTGTCCCTTCTCAGAGCATGACGTGTTTGTGCTCAGATCATTCTTTGTTCACATACTAAAGTTTTCCGCAACAGCTCCTGCAAGTTCCTGGTGGAATCAATTCCTAGATAGTTTTGAGTGTTTTGTTTGTTTAGATTTTATTTATTTATTTGAGAGTGGAAGAGAGAGAGGGAGAGAGAGAGAGGGAGAGAGAGAGCACATGAACAGAGGGGAGGGGCAGCAGGAGAGGAAGAAGCAGACTCCTGGCTGAGCAGGGACCCAGACTAGATCCGGGACTCGATCCCAGGACCCTGACGTCGTGACCTGGTGCAGATGCTCAACCAACCAAGCCACCCAGGTGCCCCACTTTCTGGTTTCGATTGCTCTTGTGAAAGATACCTTTCTGGTTTCCAGTTGCTGACTGGTGGTATAGAGGCGCCCTTTGGAGTTTTGCTGACTTTTCTGTTGATTTCTGTTGTTTACTCTGGAGGTTTGGGGGGTTGCCCTGTGCCAGGTGTTGTGAGGAGCCCCTTACGCACTGTGTCCCCACCTAGAGCTAAAGTGTAGGGCATAGGAGCATCCTTGAGGGACCTGTCTACACTGGTAAGAACACCTCCAGATAAAGAAGGGAGTTCATGTTACTGAGAGCACTGGAGCTGGAGGGCTCAGTGCCCAAACCTGGAGATCCAAGTGTTCAGAGAGATAGGAAGGTGGGATGTCTACTCAGCAAGATAGGGCTGGAGGCAGCTTGGCTGGACCCTCACGTGGGTGTCACTTGCCCAGGACTTTGCCCCATCCCAAGGCTCCCTCCTCTCACGCCGCTTTTCTTTCCATGTCTGGGTCTTCGTTTGGCCCGGAGCGCACCTGTGTGCAGTCAGTCAGAAACACGATTTCATCCCTCTTTATAAAGGACCCAGTTTTCCCACCAGCACCATGGAACTCGGGGCCCTGCTTTGATTTCTTCCAGTCA
The DNA here is from genome assembly GCF_010015895.1 of Lontra canadensis. Taxonomy (NCBI): domain Eukaryota; kingdom Metazoa; phylum Chordata; class Mammalia; order Carnivora; family Mustelidae; genus Lontra; species Lontra canadensis. The sequence goes on along the minus strand of NW_022631059.1, from coordinate 4,967,268 downwards.
CCCCGGTGAGGGTTCATGGCTAGGGATTTCTGCCTGTGCGTGTAGCATTTTCCCAAACAGAACATCAGCTCCAAGATGGGAATTGTTTCCTCTTTCTCACAGATGGCGGCAAGCCCACACGGCGGGGGTCTCTTCTGTTCATCTAGCAGGCTGTCAGGGCACACAGCTGGTGCTTAATGAGTGCTTGGTGAACAGAAGAGTAACTGGACAAATGAGGGACTGGGGATGGATGGCCCCGGTCACAGTGCCAGCTCAGGATAATAGGCAGTTGCTTTTTGCTCAACCATCTGAGCCCCACGTCCCCCATGTGCCATTTGCAAGGTTCGGTCCCTCTCCTCTTCCCTGGGCTGCAGGGACAACTGGCGGGCACGATGAGGGAGGGCGTCGGGACCGTGCACATAAAGCTCCCAAGCATGACAGTGTCTTGGGCCCCGGGGACTTTCTTGGAGCCGTGCGTTGCCTCTCGCTGTGGGGGCACGTGCAGGGCTCGCCTGCAGATCCCTTGGTCAGAAATGCAACCCGACCAAGTGGGGAGAACGTCGGCGCCTTGCCCGGGTGCTCCTGCCGCTGATGTACGCACTTGAGCTCAGCCTCGGATAATGCGAAGCTGAAGTCAAAGTTCTGCTTGATCTGCTATGGGAAAGACAAAATCTCCACCTTTTCATGGAGATGGGGGAGCGGAACCTCGGGAAACAATGAGGACTTTGGTAGAACTCTGTTGACAGGTAGCTCCAGTCATAAGTGCCCATGAAGTGCCCCACACACCACGGGCAACGCACCGACACCCACCTCAAGACGACTCTGCCCTCTCGAGATTGGGCTGCCGCTGGGATGGGGAGACCCTCTCCAGGTTTCTGGCCTGAAGGCAGTGAGAACTGTCCCCGGGGACCGCTTCAGCTTCCCTCTAGGTGCCGCCTTCCCCTCCTCCCCCCACCGACAGTGCAGGTGAAGGCCTCGGACACGCCGTCTGGGGCTCAGCTGGCAAGACAAGGCTCATGGGGAAGCAACCACTTACTTAGCAGAAAAGGCCCTAAAAGGAAATATTGACATTAAATCACAGCAAGAAGGCAATAGGGGGATAAGTGTGTCCTGTGGCGCAGCGAGGGGGGTGAGTGTGCTGTGGTGGGGGGAGGGACACAGGCAACAGAGGGCACAGGACACAATTGCTGTGGGACTATCCCTGCACTAGGGAGTGCTCGTTCCCACCAGAGGAGACCAAATCAGGAAACTTACGTCAGTCTCCATTTGTTCATCCACGTAGCCCCGCACCTTCCCATCCAACCATCCATCCATCCGTCCATCCACCCTTTGGTCCATCCATCCTTCCTTCCCTCTTTCCTTCCTACTATCCATCTATCCATCCTTCCATCTGTCCATCCATCCAACCATCCATCCATCCATCCATCCATCCCTCCCTCCAACTCTCCATCCATCTATCCGTGTATCTACCCGGCCAGCCATGTGTCCATCTATCCCCCCATCATCCATACTCTGGGGAAAAGTAAGAGAGGATGCTTGTTGCAGGAGTAGAGGAGCTGGCACTGCTCTAGTCACTTGGTCAAAGTAGGTGTTCCCAGGGGGAAACTGAGGTTAGGGAAGGGGACAGATTCTTTCTTTGTTCCCTTTCTTCCTTTCCCAAATACCGTGGCCATTCATCCATCCATTCATTCATTCATTGGGGACCTGTCCCCCCACCCCCCCAGGCATTGTGCTAGGCATTGAGGGCATGGAGTGAGGTCAACACCCTGCCTTGACCTTGTAGACTTACACTGTAGTTGATGAGACAAATAAAGAGGCGAAGTGTACGATAATTGCAGGTTGAAGTGGGTGCTTTGCAGGAAACAAGCAGATGTGCGCGGAGAAGTCCATCTTTAGAGGGCAGAGTCTGGGAAGGGTTCCCTGAGGAGGTGAAGGTGAGCAGCATTGAGGACATCTGGGAACAGTGTTCTATCAGTGGGAAGAGCATGTGCAAAAGCTCTGAGTACTCACAAGGAGATGTGAGAGGGTCTGGCAGGCAGTGACTGCCCAGCCAGGGTCGTCTTGGGCTCTGACAATGGTGCCTCCAGCCTGTTTCCCAGACAGCTCCCCTTTCCCATCTCTGCAACACAAAGAGCCATTTTTTCATTAAAAGTCCAGTTCAAAGGTTTCCCAAAACATCATTAACGCTCAACAAAGGGAAACCATCGGCCGCCTTTGCAGGAAGACTGTGGACAGCTTCCCAGTTATCAACTGGAGATAATTAAATCATGAGTTTACAGCAGCCCCCTCAGGGCCAGGCAGGCTTTTTCTCTTCCCTCCCGGTTTGCTGCCTGCAATGTGGAGAGGGAAATGGGTTTGTCCCCAGGAGAGAGAAGGGAAAGCAAAACATTCCTCATCAGAGAAAAGCACGGGAGTCATGAGGGGCAAGGAGCCAGCCTCCAGAGCTTGAAATGATTTCCTGATGGGCAGCAAAGTGCTGTCAGCCGCTGGGGAGGGAGTGTGTCATCTGGGCATGTTCGCGCCCCTGACCGCCACTGGCTTCTCTGGGAACAGCGTGGCTTCCCAGCCCAGCCTGAGGCTCTGGGTGGTCACCGCGGCCACATTTCTCTGAGTGATCAGCGTTTGGCTGACACTAGCTGAGAGTTTTGTTCTTGCTTTTTCCATTCTCCCAAAGGCTCCACAAGGCACATCCTAGCCCATTTTACAGGTAAGGAAGCTGAGACTCAGAGAGGGTAGGTCATAGAGTTAAGTGCTCGAGTCTAGAGGCAAATCCTGATTGGGGCAGTGTCAGACCCCTGCTCTGGCCTTCTCTGTGGTTCTCCACCATGTTCCCCAAATCAAGGCATGAGCCTTGGGCTCTGAGGTAGCTTGAGCATGGGCCGGGCCCGTCTCCCCACTTGCCTGCCCCTGCCACCTTCCTCTATGAGTCCCTGGGAGCAATAAGGCTGGGAGCCTCCCAGGGCACAACTTGTACGAGTAGGAGGTCAGTGGTGGCTGGATCAAGGCTCCAGGCCCGGCCTCCCCACTGCGGAATGTGTCCTTTCCCTGCCGCCCTGCTCGAAGGCACTCGCGAGGCCCCGGGAACACAGGATTCTGGGGACCCATGTGAATGGGACCTCGACAAAACTGTGGCAAGAACAAGGTGAGTGTGTTTGTCTATGACCGCATAAGTAGCAGCGTGGACACTGCAAGAGGCCGTGCTTCCCTCCGAGTCAGAACTCCCTTCTAACACAGAAAGAAGGCAGTGTTGTTCTAAAAGAAGCTGACAACCGAGGAACCCCGTCCTGCCCTTTGCTCTGTGGCTTCCCTGTGCCTGCCAACCGTTTTGCTGAAAAGAACACTGTGGAAGGAAAGGTTGAGACCAGGCAGCCCCGCGTCTTTCCCCTCCTGTCCTCCCGGGCTCACCAGTGAGTTGGAGACAGAGCGGGGGTAGAAGGTGAGCACGTCGAGAGGCGACATTACAGTCTCTGAGTTCTGTGCCGCGTTTCTCGTGTCCCGGGAAGAACAAAGCACACGTGCGCCTTCGGGCGGGACCTACGAACTGTGCGATTCCGTGAATCTGCACACGAGTTAAATGTTCTTGTATTTGTATTTAAAGCCGTTGTTGGCTAATAGAAAGGTGAATGATAAAATTCATGGCAGTACTGGGAGGAATTTTCCTTACTTAGGCCTGCTTTGAACGGCAAATGGAAAGCACCGTGGCGAGGCGAGGGGAAAGCCAGCCAGAAGAGGAGCGGGCACGGCGGTGTGGCCATTTTCCTGGCGCTTGTCTCTGCCTTTGGAACGGGGTGCCCCACATTTTTATTTCACGCAGGCTCCCACAAATGGTGTAGCTGCCCTGCTTCCAGGCCAAGCAGGGAACTGGTTCTTCTGTGACCAGGCCCCTGCCCTGTTGGCTGTTGGAAGCCAGGCACTGGCAGGTAAGGATGAAGAACCAGCTCTCACCGTGAGCCCCAGGGCCATGGCATGTGCTTGGCAAGAATCACGTCACTGGGGGGCGCCTGGGTGGCTCAGAGGGTTAAAGCCTCTGCCTTCCGCTCGGGTCATGATCTCAAGGTCCTGGGATGGAGCCCCGCATTGGGCTCTCTGCTCGGCAGGGAACCTGCTTCCCTCCTGCCCCCTGCCTGCCTCTCTGTCTACTTGTGATCTCTGTCTGTCAAATAAATAAATAAAATCTTAAAAAAAGAAAAAAAGAATCACGTCAACGAACATTCCCAAGAGCACCAGGAAGTGGGAGCTGCTGTGATACCCAATTTACAGATGAAGAAAGTGAGGCTCTAGAGGTAGAATGGCTTGTGCCAGCCGGTGGGGGACAAGAGGACATGCAGATCCGTCCCGAAACCCCAGGCGTTCCCTCCTGCCCTGTCGTCCCATTTTGCAGATGGGTAAACAAAATCCTGCCACATGGGCTCTTTGCTTTGCAAGATCTCTTTCTTCTCAGACTTTGGCTCCAGAAGGCCCTGGCATCCTGTCACCAACTCAGAGAAGTGTCCACATGAAAGTTCAGAAAGCTACAGGAAGGGGAGGAGAGGTTGAAAAGAAGCGGCAGCTTTTCATGGTTTATTTATTATTAGTCTTCCATTGTGCCCTTGCCTCAGCCGGGCTGGGATCCGTTTGCCTTGGCTGTGTGGGTCAAAGCCGCCTCCCCAGGACCGTGAGCGCCGCTGTCCATGTTCACTGTATTTCCCCGTCTGCCTCTACACTCCTGTTTGCAAGAGCTTGGGTATTCTTGAGCTAAATGGCAATATAAAACTGAAAACAGCTAGCATTCCTGAATCAATTTTCACACCCTCTAACTTCGAAGCGTAATTCACCTCTCTGTCTTGCTCTTCCGTGGAGATGGGACAGCTTCGCGTTTGCCGCGTCTTTTCCCGAGGAGCAAATCAGTCATCCGCAGCGTCTCCGGGACTCCGCGCCCCTCTGAGCCCTTAAATAAAAGCAAGACTTACCAAGTCTCCCCACTTTATTAAACCATGTGGGCAAAGGAGTGCAGGGAAGATGTATAATTTATTTGCTCAACTGGAAAGACAACCGCAAAGAATCCAACCTATAATTGTGAGGATAATCACTCCCATTACTGAGTGGTGGTTGTCTGCTGCGTGGGGAGGGTGGCGGGGCGCCGAGCTTGCACGTGTCAGGAGTGTGACTCCCGGCAGAGAAGCACGCCTCGCTGCCGTGCCACTTGGAATAGGGTTTTCTGGAAATGAACATAGATTTAAATACAGAGAATGCGTGCCCCTCGGAGCATTTTTGCACCTGGCACGTGTGCATTTTGTATTTTGCATCTATGCATGCCTGTGTGACCCTCATTATGATTAAGACATGGGACATTTCTCCTGCCTTCTGTCCCTGCAGATGAGTTTTTCTTGCTCTTGTACTTTGTACCAAGGGAGCGATAGGGCATGGGGTCTTCGCCATCTTTTTGAAGCCACTCATCATTATTTTTCTACACTGCTTCTGGGTCTGGTGCGCTGTGGGAATTCACTCTTGTTCCTTGCTGTGTAATATTCCGCCGTGTGGTTAGACCACAGCGGGCCCAACATTCTGCTGTCGGTGGCTATTCCAGTTGTTTCTGCATCTCTGGCCACTAGCAACCCAGTCGGGAGGTCTGTGTTGCTTGTATTAAAAGCGGGCTTGCCCCCTGTGCACGCGCACGTCATGTACACTCACGTGTGCCAGTATTCTCACCGGCCCATTCTCAACTCTTCCTCCTCCTCAGCCTTGACTGCTCAGAGGCCCAGAGAGCGATCACTCACCGTGCCTGACTGGAAGGCTTGGGTTTGCTCCTTTCAGGAGGGGAATTCACCATTTCTAACCCACTGGCTTCTTATTCTGCGGCTCCTGTGAAGTCTGTGTGGTCCCGGGAGATTTCGCTTCCCTTCCCGGTTCCCAGCAGCACGTCGCCTTTATTCGGAGTTAACTACTAGACCTAATTAAACAGCATCATCTCCTCAGAGCGGCTGATTTGCCTCCCTTCTGAATACAAATTAAACTTCCACACCGTTAACATTCAGGTCGGTTTATGGGTATCAACCTCTTTCAAAACTCAAAGGCCAAAGTGATTTCAAAGTCAGTCGCACACCTCCCATCCACTGGGAAGGTGCTGGTGCGCTGGCACTTGCGTGCTGACTCCCTGCGAGTGGCTGGAGCAGGAGGACTCCGCTCCCAGCGGGGTCGGCAGCGGGGCTGGGTGTGTTCCCAAGCGGCCACGGCGATCAGCCCCACAGCGGGGGCCCGATTTGTTTGCTATTTCACTCACTCACTGCTCAGCGGAGATTCAAAATCCTCCTTATTCTGTTCATCTAGTCCTGCTCGTCTTGATCCAGCACCTTCTACGTGCCAGGCCCCGGGCTGGGCCCCACGGACGCCACTGTGTGCAGGACACACGCATCAGGGACACAGAGGGAACAGGATCACCCGATCTGTGTGCACCTGTACCTGCCGAGGCCGCGGCGCCAAGGAAGTGACCAGGGTTCTTACTTAGGCTGAGGCTGGGGCACGGACAGGGACTGACCCGGGGCTGAGTTCTATCTGTCATCCGGGGAATGGCATGGCCAGTCATGGGCCCTTTAAGGCCTGGCGGGTAATTTCCTTTGCAGGAGGGTCTGGGTGGTCCAACCTCGGGCCACCGTGCCCTTCCTTCGCAGGTGGATGGCACCGTATTCTACCTAGAAGCACCAGACAGGAGGCTGGCACAGAGTAAGCCCCGTATTCGAGTGAGCTATCATTACTGTTAGCACAGTCTAGCATGTACTTGTGTGTGCTGATTGGACGAGAGATGTAGCCGCACGTCTGTCTCTCTGCCTCCGTCTCTCATGGTTGAAGGTTGAGGGGAAGCTGCACTTTACTTTGACCTGGAAAAAGTGTTTTCCTATTTTGAAAGTACCTGGTCATCGTGATTAGATTTTGGAATGCAGCCGACATGGTTTGGGACTCGCTTTTGCTCTCTGTCTGGAAGTGATCATTTCCTATTTACTTTGCAGGCTTGGGACTGTCTAGTCTGGCCCGCGTCCCTGTGCCCTGTGCTCTGTGAAAGGGGCTCCGCTTTGTCCCTGGGCAGGTGGGCCCCCCACTGCTTGCTCAGGGAGGAAGGTCCGGGTGAAATCCTGCCAAGAAACGAGGGGACCTGAAATGGGGAGCTGGCAGTGGACCGTGTGTGCGTGTGAGTGTGTGCGTGTGTGGATGTGAGTGTGTGAGCGAGAGTGTGGAGATAAGTGAATGTATGGATGTGAGTGGGTTGTGTGTGTGTCTATGTGAGTGTGTAGACGTGAGTGTGTGTGTATACATGGATGAGTGTGTGGATATGAGTGCGTGAGTGTGTGTGTGGAGGGGGAGCCGAGGGAGGGTCTGTTGAGCAGAAGGGGGAGGGCATGCTCAGGCTGGGAAATGGAGAAGGAAAAAAGCAAGCATGGCTGCTTTTGTAATTTTATTTCAGAATGGAAACTTCTGAAAAATTTTTAGATATAAAAATAATTCATGCTCATTGTAAAAAAAAAATCTGATGTTTAAAAAAGCCATGAAGAAGAAAATGAAAATTACTGAGAATATTATTAATTGGAAAGGACCACTAGCATAATTTTAGCGTATGTCTTTACAGCATTATTTTTTGATATCTTAAACAAGAAGAAAAAGTTTCAAAGAGGAGATATAGTCACATGGTTCAAAACCAGAGCAAATGAGAGGCAAGTGGTGTGAAGTCTTGTTCCCATCCCTGGTCCCCCTGCCCAATTCCTTACACTCAACTGAGCATGGCTTCTTTTGTTTGTTTTTCTGGCAAGGATTTCTCTGTAGTTATAGACAAATGCAAATACATATTTAATCCTGTTTTTTACACAAAAGGAGTCAAGTTGCATACCATTCTCTACCTCGGGTCTACACCAACAATGCGTCCTAGAGACTTTCCTGCATGGGCACGTTAGTGTTTCCTCTTTTTTTTTTTTTTTTTTAATATTTTGTTTGTCAGAGAGAGAGAAAGAGAAAGAAAGAGATCACACAAGCAGGGGGAGAGGCAGAGGCAGAGGGAGAAGCAGACTCCTCCCTGAGCAAGGAACCCGGTGTGGGGCTCAATCCCAGGACCCCGAGATCATGACCTGAGCTGAAGGCAGATGTCTAATGCACTGAGCTACCCAAGCATCCCGAGTTCCCTGATTTTTAACGACAGCTAGATGACCTTCCATCATGGGGCTGCACACATCTTCCTAATACTTTCCTTTGCATGCAAAAATATACCCTCATACACATTTTAAACCACAGGCTTATTTTACCCGTATGACATTGTTAACTTTTTTTTTTTTTGCATTAACGATCTACAGTGAACATGTTTTCATGCTTACCAAAATTTGACCACATCGCCATCGTTAACGATGTAACACCATCCCGTGGTCTGGATGAATCTTACTTTGTTCTGTATTTCCCTACTTGTGGGCAGTTAGGTAGTCTCTGCCTTTTGCTCTTACAGAGAGAGCCAGGAATGAATGTCCTTGTACACATTTATGGACTTGTTTCCTTTATTTCTTAAAATAAATTCTTGCAAACAGATAGTGTTGTCTGCAAGGGCCGTGTGTTTCTGGGGTTTTGGGCCAGGTGCCCTCCCAGACAGCTGTGCCGTCCACCACGAGTGGATGGGAGGGCTGGTCTCCTGCTTGTCACCAGCCTGCCTGCGATCAATCCTTTCTCCCTTTGCTCATTGAACACTTGAACGGTGGTGTGATTGCTGCAAGGAGTGTAACCCTACGTTTGTCTTCTCTAGCAGGAATCAAGATCCTAGGACCCAATTTAAAAAGGGGTGGTACAAGGTTCCAGTTATAAAACACGTACTTCAAGGAGAGGAAAGTACTGCACAGGGAATTTGGCGACCCCACCAAGTGTGGTGAGCACTGAGTAATGTATAGAATTGAGGAGTTGCTACGCTGTGCACCGGAAATTAATACAATATGGTATGTCCACTGTACTCTAATAATAGTTTTTTTTTTTTTTTTTAGTGGGATAGGTTCTAGGGTGAACCTGGCCTTAGGGTGGCCCCATCCAGCCTGTTTCTCAGGAGCCCTGACTTTGGGTCCCTGAGCTGGTTGGGAGACCCTAGGGCAGTTCCTAGAGAACTATTTTGTGCTTTTTGAGTTTACCTGGACTGGGTACTTTTTAAGATTTACTTATTATTTGAGAGAGAGAGAGAGAGGGCAGGGTAGTGGCAAAGGGAGAGAGAGAGAATCCCAAGCAGACTCCCCGCTGAGCACAGAGTCCGCCGTGGGGCTTGATCTCACGACCCAGAGATCACAACCTGAGCAGAAATCAAGTCAGATGCTTAACCGACTACGCCCACCCAGGTGCCCCTGGATTGCTTCTGATTAGAGCGGGGGTGCTTCAGCTCACTGCCTTCTGGCGATGTTCTAAATAGATTTAACATTTATGGGGTGCTTTTAGGGGCCATGCCTTAAATCCAGGATTTCTATGTGGATTGTGTCATCGAATACATCCAAGAGCTTTCTGGAGATGTGGTTTTCCGTGTCTGCGCTTGATGGAGGAGGAAGTGGCAAGCCACAGCCTTCAGTGGGCTTTCTCAAGGTTCTCCGTAGGAAGCGACGGGGCTGGGCTTTTACTCCATTTTTTATGATGAAAAATTGTCAAATATACGGAAGAGTTGGTAGGAGAATACTGACTTCCCAGATTCAACAAAGGTGAAATTTTGGCCAAGTTTGCTGGGTCTCTGTAAGTGTGTATGCATGTGGCTGTGTGTGTCCATGTGTGGGCGTGTGTGGGGGTAAGCGTCTGTGTGCGTGTGGGCGTGTCTGTCTGTGGGTAAGTGTGCATGTGCGTGGGTGTGTCCCTGTGCAAGTGTGTGTGTGTGTGTGAACTACTTGAAGGTGTGGCACTTGGAGAAGGTGGTGGCCACTCACTTTCCCTCTCTGAGAAGTTCCATGTTCTCTTTGAACTTATTCTGTAGGGGGATATCTTGGTCCCTTGCAGAGAATCTGTTCTCCCAATAACCTGTCACCTTGTGGCTTTAGCGTCCATTGATGAGACTTTTTTGAATCCGTTATTTCGTTGGGAGATGCAAATGCTGGATCTGCTAGTTCTCTTTCCTCTTGCACTTAGTGGGCTTTGTGCCACAGGAGAAGTGTTCTTTCCACCACTGGGACAGGCCAGTCCCTCCTGAAAGGGCTGGGTCAGCGGGACCCAAGGTCCCTCAGCCCCAAGATCCAGAGCGGGTACTGTTCTCCCCCTCCCCCATAAAGCATATCAAAGTTTTATCCCTTCCCGATTCTGGAAAATCTTCGAACATCACCCCATTCTCTCTCTCCTGGGTTAGCAGGTGGTCCCTTTAAAGGTTTGGGAGTCCTCTCCGCCTCCCCAGTGAGAAAACTGTTAGGGATATTCCCTGCAGGGCTGCTTCTAGGAGGCGTGTGACTTAGCTCCTCTGGCGCACAGCCTGGGTCTGGCCAGCCGAGGGCCTCTGCTGGGGGTGACTGAGTGTCAGGGGGTTCCATGGAGCAGCCGTGAGCCTGGGGAGCAGGGTCTGAGCAAGCGTGGTTCCTAGCTGTCTGGCTGTGGCTAGGGACTCTCTGAGTGTTGGTGTCCCTGCCCCTGTCCTGGGGATCATGAAGGTGATGTTCGTCTCAGAGGCTGGAGATGATGATCGCACGAGATAGTGTATAAGAAAGGGCCCAGCAAGGAGTAGGTCCGCATCAATTTGTGGCTCCATCAGTCCAAGGAGACATCAACCTTGGGAAATGGGTTAATGACAGCATTTTCATGAATTTTGTGAGAATTGAGTATTAACTGGTACGTTGTAGTGCCTCACACAGGAATAGTCACATAGAGTCACTAAAGTACCTGATGTTGTTAATACCAGTAATGGGAAGGAGTAGAGAGGTGGAGCTGGAAGGCTCAGAGAAGCTCTGGCTGTGGCCCCTCCATCCTCTTTCTGCTCCAGGAAGGGCTCAGACCTGAAGGGGGGGATGGGTGTGGTAGGCAGGTGTGGTCAGGTGACCCCTGAGGGCTCTTCCTCCCATCCTGGGTCCGAGGGCCCCACTATGAATTAAGAAATTAGGTGGAGAAAGAAAGAAAAGAACGTTTACTGAGCACCCCTGTGTGCCAGGCACTTTCCTGTTTATTTCTCGGTTTTCATGTTTTTTATGTACAGTTGGTTCGGTGGTTTTGGTAGTATCAGGACTCCTAGGGGGGCAAGCAGCGCTCTTGCTTTGGCTCTAAGCAAGAAAGAGAATTCATGGGACACCTGGGTGGCTCAATCGTTAAGCGCCTGCCTTTGGCTCAGGTCATGATCCCAGGATCCTGGGATCAAACCCTGCAGAAGCCCGCTTCTCCCTCTCCCACTCTCCCTGCTTGTGTTCTCTCTCTCACTCTCAATCAAATAAATAAAAAATATGTATATTAAAAAAAAGAAAGAAAGAGAATTCATGGCTCACAGAACTGGATTAAACTTCAGGTGTGGCTGGATCAAGCGCCCGAGGCAATAAGGCTACCAGCAGCCTCTGTCACTGCCCCTGCCCCTGGGCGCGGCTTTTCTCTCTGTTGGCCTCAGCCACAATCCAGCTTTCTCCTTCTCGTGATGAGATAGATGGTGGCCAGAAGCTTCAGGATTCCCTCTCCCTCACATAGTGGCTTAAAAGACGGCACCCCTGTCTCTCCGGCTCTGGCCAAAGAGAGAAATCTCTCATGGTGGCTCTGGGTGACGGGAACATGGCCGAGCCAGTCATGGTGGCTGGAAGAACCCCACGTTCTCATCGGTCAGCTCAGCATTGGGCCCCACCCTGAGACTCCTATGGGGGCAGCTTTTTTCCCCAAAGGAAAATGGGGTGCTATTCCCAGAGAAGGGGGGATGGATGCTGGACAGACAAACCATACGTGGGCCTGTGGACAGACTGGGCGGCAATGACGGGGTTGGGGGAGCGCCCACATGTCTGGCCACCGAGAAGCAGAAGAGGGGAGTCCCTCTGTGATGCTCCGAGGGAAGACCACCGACTGGCCGTGAACTCTCCGCTTCAAATGTGACTTATATTTAGCCCGAGGAACGCCGTCAAGCTCTTCAATATGCGTGGGGCTGGCAGCGCAGATCCCGCATGTGCCAGCGAGGATTTAATTAGAAATAAACCTGATACGAGAAGCTGTCTGAGTTCTGTTCTGCTTTTGATCTGGCTGCCAACGGATGATTTGGGGAGCTCTCCGCCGAGCAGTGAGACCCTGGGCCTCTCGGGTCCCCCCCCCCCGAGAGCCCTGAGAGCACCGCAGACCTGCTCCCCACTCCGATAGAGGGGGAGGGGGAGGGACCACCTTCCTCTGCCTCACTCTGTGATTACCTCTTGGCATAGGGGCAACTGCCTCCCTTGGGGCCTGTCCCTGGGGAGGTGGGATTGTTTATGGAGCCCGGGGTGGACAGTGCCTGAGTTATCATTGCGGACCATCTGCTGTCTTTGCTCCTGCTGCCTACAGGAGTAGGACACCTCCCTCTCCCAGGCCCTGTGCCCCTCTCCCCTCGTCTGCGCACTGACCATTACTGATGTCCAGTCTCAACCCTGGGTCTCGGCCACCGGACACACAGTAGGTGCTTTCTCAATGCCAGTTAGCATCAAAGACTCTGAGCTGGAAGGGACGTGGAGCCAGAATGATCTTTTGAAAACTTAACAACTTACCACGTCACAGCCCCACCAGGGATGAAGCTCCCTGGCCCCCACCATCAACCTGTGCTGGGTGGGCCCCTTGGTTCTGCCCGACCCCCGTCTGTCCCATTCCTCTTCCCGTGTGCGAGTGTCCTAGGTTCTTCCTGCACCCCAGTGTTTGTAGACCCTCACCTGGGCTGGTTCCCACTTCACTCCCTGTGCCCTAAAGCCCCCTCCTTCTGGAACTTTCTGGCCCTATATCTTAGGTTACACTTAGGGTTTTTCCTGTGATTTGGATTTGATGTCATTTGTCATCTTCTCAAGGACAGCCCAGGGTATGAGTTGGAGGTCCTAGAGCCAGTGCTGACAGCCCCAGGTGTAAACTGGGGGGTCCTGGGTCCTGCCCTGACAGCCTGGGATGGGCAGGGAGGTCCTGCCAGATGTTGGCAGCCACTTTGGGCCTCAATCAGCACCCCCCATGGTTAAATCATTCGTGTGTCCTGGTCACTCTGAAGCTGAGGTGTCCTTCTAAGTGGGGGGTTCTCTGGTTGACAACACCTGCTCTGCTCTCACCCCCACTTACGGTTCCCATGACTCAGGCTGGAAGGGGAGGTGGGGTCCCAGGTGTGGCTGCTGGGCACGACTGCACCCCAGATCGCTCCCCCTGGAGTGTCGGGAAGTGCACCCACTCTGTGACCAGGGCTTGCCCCAACCTTTTGCCTGACAACTTGTTGAATCCCAGCTGCGGGTACCGAGGCGGGGGGAAGCAAAGTGACCCGCTCACACTTCCACAGCTCCTGCGGGGCCAGGCCGGGACTGAGCCCCGACTGGCCGGTGTGTATAGCCGAGTGTCTTTTTCACCTCCTCTGACTTCGAGGGTCCCTCTGGAACAGCAGCTGGGTGGGTGTCCTTTCTAGAACAATCTTTATCAGCAGGTTCCCTCATGCCCTTTGTGGGGACCAGCCCAGCCCTCCACATTTGCCACAGTGTGGGGCTGATTTAATTCACACCCCGTTGTGTGCGTCCATCCTTGCTCGAGTTTCGAGAACCCTACTCAAGATTCTGACTTCATCCGTTTTTAATTTTTTTTTTTTCCTGTGAAGACAGGAATTCAGGGATATTTATCTTGCCGGGTGTGTGAAAGCTTAAATAAAATAAGCTTTATCTGTTGGGAAGCTGTCAACTGATAAAAAAGGAAAGAATTAAGCATATTTCTATTTAATGAACTCTCCAGGCAGAGGCAGATTTCTGTCTTTTGGCTTAGTTGTTTTCTGCAGAAATAGCCCTGTGCCCAGTCTGAGAACCGCCTTGGGACTCCACTCTCTGGCTTCCCCCCGGCCTGTCTAGACACCCCAGACATCCTGTAAACAGAGCAATTGCCAGGGAGGCGGCAGCATGGAGGCTGGGTGGTGTTTGGCACGTTGGGGACAGCCCAACGAAGATTCACGGCCACGCCATGTTCTCCTTGGGACAAAAGCATGCCGGCCACCTTCCTTTCCTGGAGCTCTTCCCTGGGTCCGGGCCTTTGTCAGGACAGCCTCACTCCCTTCAGGGAGCTGCTATCCTCTTGCTGGGATGGCCGCCTGAGGGGGCCAGACCATGGGGGCTGGGGGTGACATGGGCATCCTGCTCAGCCACAAGGACCCTGTCCGCCACTCAGGAGGTGCAAACCGATGCAGATTAGAATAGACCTGCCCACGTCCACTGCCACCACCATGGGCCAGGCCAGCGGTCTCTTCTGCGTGGATCATGGCAGTGGCCCCTCCCCGGTCTCCCGGCTTCTGTCCTCACGCCCCCAGGTGCTCCAAATTATAGGTCAGAGCGTATCGCGCCTCTTTTCCAAACACCACAATGTTCCCCTTGCTCGGGGCCCACTCAGGCGGGCTCCCCAAGACCTGTCACCTGCTCAGCCTCCCCTCCTTCTGCCCTGCCCCCTGTTCACTATGGCCAGACCCACTGGCTTCTTTTCAGTGCCTTGAACATGCCGGGCACATGGTGGTCCTTGCCGTTGTGGGGTTTGTGCCAAGGGGAGATGCGTAAGTGTCTAGGCAGGACGGATACACAGGTCAGAATATGGCGGAAGCTCAGGGTGGTGGTGGAGGCTGGACCAAGGGGCACTGACAGCTGCTGGAATAGTCTGGAAGAGCCTCTGAAGAGGAAGGACAGTGTCCGGCAGCCGGGTCCGGAGGGTGAGCACGGGTGGACGTGGGGAGGAGGCCCGAGGCCGGCCTGGGCTGGCTTGTGGGGGTGGAGAGAAGGTGAGCATTTTTTCTTCTCTTCTGGGCCGCGCTCTAACTTTGTGATCTTGGCCGCGGCCTTCCCCTCCTTTGACCTCAAAGACCCCAGCAGTTTAGTGTGAAAAGGCCCAAGGGGCCTTCGGAAGTTTGGCCTCTGGCAGGGAAGGGAGGCCGTTCCTGCAGCGGGAGGGGCCTCCGCCCTGCCCGCCTTGGCCCAGCCGCTTTGAGCCTCTTGCCCGAGGCAGGCCGGGCAAACACCGGCCTGACCCCAGGACGGGCCGAGGTCAGAGCTGCGGGCAGATGGACTGGTGTCTGGCCCGGTCCCCCCAGACCCGTAGCACTGGGCTCACAGCTGGTGACAACATTTCGAGCGGTCGCCTTGATGCTTTGTCAGGCCGTTGACGAGCCCCCTCAGAATCCTGACCCAACAAGACGGCGATAAAATATGCATTCTCAGGGCAGGAAGGCCCCAACAGCCCATTACGCGAGACATTACCTTGTTTGAATTTAGAAATGAGGTCATGGGGGCGACATGGAAATGTAGTCTCTGTTTGCCGCTGGGGCCGGCCAGCCTCCTGTTCCGTGTGGAGACACCGAATGCCAAGTTCACATTTGCTCTCAGGATGTTTGAAACCCTTCAGCTGATGTCTGGAGAACACAGTGGCTTGCTAGGCATGGGGTCTGCCTGAAGTCAGGCTGAGGAACTCTCTGGGATCTGGGAAAAGATGGGAAGGAAACATCCCAAGCTCTGATTTCCAATCCTCACCGTAACTGTAGCGAGGTTCCGGAAAGAGGTGCCCTGGCCAAAGGCTGGCTGGGTACCCTCCCTCCACACAGGTGCCCCGCGCGTTTCAGGGTGTCAGGGGCGCCAACGCAACCGGGCCGAGAGAGAAACCCCGTGGAGCCAGTTTTCTGAGCGTGGCTCCTCTCATATCTTAACCAGCCTCGTCTGTCAGACCGGATGCCACCACGTTGGTCTGTAGTAAGAAATACCTCTCGTGGGGAGTGAGTGACCAGCCGCTTTCTTCTTGTAGGAGGAACCCACGCTGGGAGACAAAACCAGAATTGTCGCGTGCCCAATCACGAGAGAAATTTCTCAGCTGGTGCAAATGCTTCCCGGCATTGGTCCAAGGGAATAGGAATAACGCTCCCATTCAACATGTACTACTGTGGAGTCTTTTTTTTTTTTTTTTTAAGATTTTATTTATTTATTTGTCAGAGAGAGAGAATGAGAGAGAGAACGAGAGGGGGGAGGGTAGCAAGGAGCAGAGTCCCCGCTAAGCAGGGAGCCTGATGTGGGACTTGATCCTGGGACCCCAGGATCATGACCTGAGTCAAAGACAGTTGCTTAACCAACTGAGCCACCCAGGCATCCCTACTACCATCAAGTCTTAAAGGTTCACATGTTTATGGTGTTGAATCATTTCAACTGCAGGACCTTTGCAAGTGACAAGGTCAAGCTCCTATTCACTGCTCCTTGACTTGGTGGCCTTTATCACAATCCTACTTTTACGATTGTACATTTGGTGACCTGGAGAATGTCTGTCCCCTTCCCCAGACCATGCTGCCTGGGACGGGACAGCTCATTGTCTTGCTTCCTCAGAAATACCACAGGACCCATCGTATAGTAGGTGTCCCATAACTGTATGTTGAAAGAGTGGACAAGAACCCTGATAAGGTTGACTTTGTCATTATTATCCTTTTACAGAGGAGAAGACCAAGAACTGAAGTCACGCTCTCGGCTGGCTCGGCTGGCGCAGCTGGCAAGCAGCAGGGCAGGTAGGATGCATGCCCAGGCTGTGCCTGATGGGAGGCCCCTGAGCTTTTGGTGCCAGTCCTCTGTGCTCTGATTTCATAACACGCCACGCACCAGAGGGCAATCTCACAGCTAGGGTTCTCCCTACACCCCAGCAGGCTCATCATGGATGCCCTGGGGGGGGTACAGAAAGGTTGAACAACTCTCCCCAGAGCATGGGGTAAAGGAGGGACTTGAACCCTGGACCCTCCGACTCCAATGATGATGAGCTTCCATGTGGTGCTGTGTCCCTGCCACCTTTCACAGAACATCTGCTAAGGGTGGGACACTGCATGCCCCACTTCACGGGACTGTCACTACCGCAGTGTGAGGTTTGTGTCTTACTCAGAGTGACCCGCTCGGCTCTCGATGGGACCCTTGGGAAGGTCCACGAGCCCCTCACTGTCAAGGTTTTCTGGAACCAACACCTTCTCATTAGGGTGCCGGAATCTTCTCTCACCCTCCAGCCCATCTTCCGCGAAGAGCTTTGTTGAATCGCAAAGAGCACCTTCATCCTGAGAAAGGCTTGTTGATAAATTGCTGTCTTTCCTTTGATAAGCCTGATGGGTTTGTTTCACTTATAAAGGGAAATATCAGAGTTGTCATTCTAGAAAGTTATAGGGTGGGGAGCAGGTGGGGGAATGAAACAGCTTTTTCAAAGCTGTCGGGAAAGGCTGAGGGAGGAGGTGATATACCGCAGTGGGGAGAGTGGGGGCCCCAGAGTCAGACAGCATGGGCTGATGGAGGGCTCCGCCGCAGGCTGTGTGAGTGCTGGCAAGGGGCTCAACCACTCTGTGCTTCAGTCTCTGTATCCGTGAGACAGGAACAGTAATAGTATCTGCCTCACAGTGTTGTTACAAAGATGAAGCACGTTATGGCACGGAAAGTGCTTAAGTGCGAAGAAATGACGTGTAAGCTATTAGTTTGGGTACCAGCATCATCACTGCCACCACCAGCACTGCCACCAACACCACCATCACCACCACCACCACCACCACCATCGTCGCCACCACCACTATTGCCACCACCACCACCATCATTGTCACCTCCATTACCACCACCACTATCGCCACCACCATCACCACCATCATCATTGCCAACACCACCACCACCACCATCATCACCACCATTACCACCACCACTATTGCTGCCGCCACCACCACCATCATTGCCAATACCACCACCACCACCATCATCACCATCACCACCACCACCACCATCACTACCATCACCACCAGCATCGCCACCACCACCACCTTCATCACTGCCACCAGCAGCAGCAGCAGCAGCAGCAGCATGATTAGTGCTGCCAGTAAGCATGAGAACACAGCCGGTGCGTGATCTACCAATTAGGAGCAGATGATTGTTGACAACAAACTTCTGCTTAGTAGAGGCTTAAGATCAAAATTTATTTCTGGTTTCTGGGTTTTTGTTTTTCCTCCATCTTCAGTGTGTGGCTTCCAATCCCATTTGCCTTATGGTCTAATATGACTGCTGGAACACCGGACAACACCTCTATGTTCCAAACAGGATGAAAGGGACAGGGTGTGTTATGGCTGCGGTGGGATCTCACTATTCCCACCCCAGCTGAGGGCGTCCTGCAGCCCCCATGACTCTGCCAGAAGCTCTCATGGAAGGCGAGCTGGAAGTGCAGCTGGGTTGGGAGAAGGCCTCCATGATGAATGAGAGTCCACAAATACGCGAGAGTGGAGAAATACTCCAGCTTCCTCGCCTCTGGGATGGGGGAACTCCGAGAGGTGTGCTCTGTAGTTTCCCTGTGAGGTACAGCAGGACTGAGCTCCAGCTGCCTGCAGCTGTGACCTACTCATCTACGTGCTCTGTGCGGGCTTCCTCCCTTTCTGGCTCACCTCCACACTGTACTGCCTTGACCTTGAAAAAAATTCATTGGCATTTGAGCTTTCAACTTAGAGTCTGCTTGTGAGAGAACCCAGTTGATGACAGGGGGCCGGGCAGAAGGGGGCACCTCTAGGTGTCCATCTCTCTCTCTCAAGGGACCCTTCCGCCCAAAGCTCCAGATGCAACATTCATGCTCATTTCATTGTGCCCAAGCTGCAAGGGCTGCTGGGAAATGTAGTCCATTAGCCAGGGGATCGACTGTTCAGGAAGGAGACCAGGAACATGGCTATGGGAAGGCAGCCAGCACTCTGTCACCATGAGAGAAGTTTCTGCCTTCACCTGGGACCAGATCTGACAAGGATGTATCAAGTCTCTTGCCTTTGTGGTCTTCTTAAAAGAAAACTTCTGGGAGGTTTTTTCATTTATTTCATGCCACTGATGTAGACTGAGCCCCTCCTGAGTGCTTGGCTCTGGGATGCCACTGAGAATCAGATCTTGTTCTCAGTCACGTGGTGCGTGCTAGGAACTGTAAGGAGGCTACTGTGGGTGGAAGCAGAGAACTGGGGCCAATGGTGGATGAAGGCTGGCAGATGCCCTTTGCCTATCATGTCCAATCCCCAAGTTTTTTCCTGGGGGTGACCCTGGCACCTGCTGGGGAGGCTGCTTTATTCTGCAATTCAAGGGTAACAACAAAGAACCCAGGTCTGCAGGGCTGAAAGTTGCATGTGCATCTGGGTTGGGAGGGGACTCTGCTCAGCAGGATGAGGTTGGCAGGGGCCGCCATTTTGAATGTGGCTGGCAGTCATGCCAGAGCCAAAGAGCTCTGAGAGATGGCCCAGCATCCCTTCGTATGCAGCCTGGAGTTGGCTCCGGGAGACTGCTGACCACTGATTGGTCAGAAATGGCCACATGACCCCACCCAACTTCAAGGTAATCAGGAAATGGAGTGGATCAGAAATACCTGGAGAACAACATGGTGGCCACCACCCACTGGGGTCATATTGGTGCCTTTCCTTCCAGAGGTCTTTCTGTTTTACATACATAACTCTGTGCCCACAGAGAAGACCGAATGTGTAGTATTATAACGATCTTTCTGAAATGCTCTTATGTCAGAGGGCTTCTGTGCTGGGACGTGCAACTCTGTTTCATGCTCTTAAAGGCTACAGTGAGTGTCGTGCTTTGGACACCCCGTCATTTACTTTGCTGGCCCCCTATGGAGGGACTTTAAGGTGTCAGCTTTTGCTATTATGAACTGCCTCACAGCGGTGGTTCTTACCTGTGCTCTTCAGGGCACAGCCTTCAGAAAATTGGACGTGTTGCGTGCTGGCTGGCGTGCTCGAAATGTCCCCCAGGTCCTGGAGGACAGTTCTCCAAAGTGCCTGCATCGGGGGCGCTTGGGTGGCTCAGATGGTTAAGCATCTGCCTTCGGCTCAGGTCATGATCTCAGTGTCCTGGGATGGAGACCCGTGTCAGGCTCCCTGCTCCGTGGGGAGTCTGTGTCTTTCTCCTCTGCCTCTCCTGCTGGTGCTCTCCTCTTTCTCAAATGAATAAATAAAGTCTTAAAAAAAAAAGTGACATCAACACATACTATCCCCCACCCCGCGTCCACCCGCAGCACGGGTGGCAATTCCCCATGTATCTACCAATGAATAATATAACACGGTTTAAATTGATATTTTAATCTGATGGGGTGTTCTCTTTTATTTTCCCCAATTAAAAAAAAGTTGCTTGTACCAGTTCGAGCAGTGAAGTGTGTGTGGTGCACACCCCGGGAGTCCCCGTTGGCTTTATCCCATTTCATGCCCCATGTTAGAGACACCACTGTGCAAAGTTTAAAGGGTATCCTTCTAGATCTTTCTTTACGCATTTACGTAATATGCATTCATAACTCTATGTAGATCTTTGAGTGTGTAACTGTTTTCCAGCCGTGTTATGTATTGTTATATATTGTTCTGAACCTTGTTCTACTACCTGTGCCCCCCTCCAACCCTAATTTTTAGCATCTCTTCTTACACTCGTTTTCATGATATTAAGTTTACTGGCAGCTTGGGTTTTCTTTGCTCTTGTTTTTCTGTCTTCTCACACATCTCCGGGTGGGAGGAGGAGAAAGGGAGGGGAAGCTGATTATGGGCTGTCTGTTTTTCTCCCCATTCCCGGAGCTCCATGGGGCGGAGTGACCAGCGTCCAGACGTGTCTCTGGGGTGGAAGCAGGAAGAGGAGAAGGCACCGGCTGCAGAGTCTCCGACGGGGAGGAGGGGGGGCAGGAGGCTGGCTGAGGAAGGGGATGTAATGCAGACAAGAACCTTTCCAAACTCCGGTGGGGACAAAGAGCTCTCCTGTGGCGAAATTCAGCAAAATGCTATTAAAGATAAATTTTTTATTGTTCTGTCCTGCAGGCAGCTTGGGAAAATACGTCGCCTCAGCATAAATGAGCTCGCCTATCTTATTTTATTTTTAAAGGATGCTTTCTGCACTGGTTCTGATCCTGGAATCAGGGAGTGGTCCTTGCAGCAGCCACAGACACTAAGGGCGGAAGCCACCAAGGCTCTGGGAGCAGGTGGGGCTGGCGCTTGGTAGAACAGGGGCCGCACTGGCCAGGGTACTCTCTCCTCCCTGTCCCCCACAAGGGTTAGGGGGAGGAACCAGAGCAGTCATACCTGCAGTTCTGGCCAAAGAAAAATCAGATAAACCCAATGAACACAAACCTGAAATCTAGGTAAAATACCTATGTGTATTTGCTTGTTCGCAAACCCCTATGGGGTGCATCTTACAGGCTGGGCACCGTTGTGAATACAAACAAATACTCATTTATTTTTCACAACCACTCTGCACGGGGAGATTGATTCCGTGGCCTGCCTTGGAGGTGGTGGGGTGGGTCACCATGCGGCTGGGACATGGGGTGTATACCTAGGCCAGTCCCAGTCACCCCTGGTTCCGTGTGGCCTTACTTGCTCCCTGGGCCTCAGCTGCTTTCCCCAGGAAAGCAGCATCCTGTTCCCGAGGCTGTAAAGCACCAGGCAGCTCCGCTGGCACGTCCCCGCTCCCCAGAACGACCCCGGGCCCCACCTCCAGTGCGGCTTGGCACGGCCGGCATCTGGTCCTCAGCGTTGAGGCCATGGCTGCTTGGGGCCCAGGTCTATAAGGGAGGACCCTGAGATGCTCTGGTTTCTCTAGCGGCCTCCCCAAGGGGCAGAGCAACACCAGGAAGTATGGGGGAGCAGTCCATACCCAACAGGAGAGGAAAAGGAGCCAGGGGCTGAGCCACTCTTTCCTCCTCCCTGGGGCAGACTGATCCCTGGGGCCACTCTGGGGACTTCCCACCGGACCGGGGGCCAGCTATGTCTCCTTGACCTGCCGAGGGCCCTGGAGTGCCCCATAACCACTCTCCCCGTCCCCCTCAGGCTTGCTTTCCCAGGACTGCACTCGTCCTTGGCGCGGTGTTGGCGCAGAGCTCTGCCTCTAGCTCTGCTTTCCAGTCAGGAACCTCAGGACCCCTTGGAGAAACCCGGGACCAGGGTTCCGGCTCTGGTCCATACTGGCCCAAACGGAAAGACCAGGAAGTCCGAGGGTCTGAGTGTGCTGTTGGAGAGAGTGGGAGGTGGGGAAAGAAAGGCTTGGGCAGGCCGTAGGAGGGTTTGGGTGCTATCTTCAAGCACTTCTCAATGCCTCTGGGATAAAATCTAGAACATTCCACACTCCTTAGTACGCCATATGCGGCCTGCACATACTCTCCCAATGCCTTCCCCCTCCTCCTGTGCCTCTCCCTCTTCAGCACTGTCCTGCATCTCAGCCATCTGGAAGAACACGCAGGTCCTCCAGGGGTCCTCGGCCCCCCCTTGTGCTTACAGTTCCTTCTGCCCCAGCCGCTCCTCCTCCTCCACACCCTTTCGGCAATCCCCTGTCCTCTCCCCAGCGTTATCCCAAGTGATCCCAGCCTGCCTAGCCTGGTCAAGTTCAGCCCCTCTCCTCGGGGCTCCAACAGCCCCGCCTCCCATGGTCATGTCCTCGCCTGACTGTTTGCCTATTTGCCCCATTCAACTCCGCACTCAGGGGCACAGCTATATCTCTAGCTGGCACGTTGCAGGTGCTCAACAAATACTGGGGGAGGAATGAATGATGCACAAATGAGTGGCCATCCATAAGCAAGAAGGAGCAGACTTACGCCTTGCGCCTCCAAAAGGCAAAACCAAGGTCAGTGGCTGAAAGGGACAGAGAAGCTGATCTTCATTTCACGTAAGAAAAGTCTCTTTGGGGGCACCTGGGTGGCTCAGTGGGTTAAAGCCTCTGCCTTCAGCTCAGATCATGATCCCAGGGTCCTGGGATCGAGCCCCACATCAGACTCTCTGCTCAGCGGGGAGACTGCTTCCTCCTCTCTCTCTGCCTGCCTCTCTGCCTACTTTTGATTTCTGTCTGTCAAATAAATAAATAAAATCTTTAAAAAAAAAAAAGAAAAGCCTCTTTGATAATGGATCTCTTTGCGGGTGGTGGGGAACTTCCATCCCACCATGGAAGCTTCTCAGTGCGCTGATGGGGGTGGGAGGTCACTTAGCCCCCTCCTCAGCACACAGTCAAGCCCTGGGAGGCAGGAGAGGTGTTTCCCTTCTTACACCTGAAGCCAGAGCTACAGAAGGCAGCTGCTCAGTAAACACACGCTAAATGGTTGAATGTGGCCATCTTCCAACCCCAGAAACTTCTAGAACTGCCCAATATGGCAACTTGAAATGGGCTGGTCTAAACGGAGCCTATCAGCAAGTTTAAGAACACACAGGAGATTTCAAAGGCTTGATATTTGCAAAAAAAAAAAAACAAAAAAAATAGGTGAAAACATCAGTAATTTGCTTGTATGTTGAAAGGCTAATATTTTGGATATATTTGGGTTAAATTCAATATATCATTAAGGCTCATAGAACCTGTTTCTTTTTACGATTTATTTTTCTTTTTTAAAATGGGATTCCTGGAAAATTGAAATTGTGGCTTGCATTCTTTTCCATCCCACAGGGCTGACCTAGAACAGCGGTTCCCAACTTCTTTGGGGTCACTGCACCCTTTCAAATACACACAGACGAGGAATTTGTGGCAGCATATTTGAAAGGATCCAAAGACTCAAAACAGCAATTAACTGTGACAAACTCAGCATCGTCCTCAGGCACTTGCTGGGCTGGTCCCTGCTCTCCCTGCCCCCGCCTGGTGGCATGTGGGTGGCTGGAGGGGACCCTTCACCGCACGGCCCTTGCCGTCTCCTATGCAATTAACACACCATCCATCTTCACAAAGAAAGAGCTGCTGGCTCCATGGGCACAATCCCCAGCACGTGTTCTGCTCGGTCCCTCGACCCACTTGGCCCTATGCCCTCCCGCACACAGGTCAATGTGAGATTTTTTGTATCCTCTTTGGCAGAAAAAATAGCCTGGCAATTTATATGAAAATAAAAGTGCACACCCCTTAAACCAGCAATCCCCATTGTACTAATGGATCTCAGGGTGATGACAGCATGGGAATGCGGCCATCCGCAGTCCTTTTCTCCGGCTCAGCCCTCCTTGGGCTGCCCACGGCCCCAGTCGCTCGGGGAGCTAGAGGCCACCTCCGTCCCATGGGGTGGTGCCCGAGTCAATGTCAGTGGCTGGATATTTTGGCTTTCACATTTGCGTACACAGATGCTGATGGCAGGGGAATCTGTGCTTAAAAAAGCAAAACCAGGAACAACCTTCATGCTCTTTATACACAGGGCATGTAAGGAACATCTGCTGCTATGAGAAGTCGCAGCTCAGTCCGTGGGAACAGATGCAGAGAGACGCCGCTGTGGGTCTCTAAGGGAGAACAGTCTTGGTGGTGCTTAGGGCACGATTACACTTTGCGGGGGGCCGCCAGGGGCACTTGTGGGGGAGCAGGGAAGAGGTGTGGATGACGGTGTGTGCCTGGTAGTGGGGCAGGAAGAGGGATGGGACAAGCCAATATTTTCTGCACATTTACCTTATTTGATGTGTCCTGGCAAGTGTGTGAGGCATTTATAATCGTAAAATAGAAGAATGCAAGAAAACCTGGATGTCCGGCGTTGATCTGACTCTGGTGGACCTGGGGAAGCACCGGGGGGGCTGGCGGGCCACAGCATGGACATACGACCCTGTGTTCCATTCCCTGCTTCAGAAAATTCATCAGGGCTGCGGGGGGGGGGGGGGGGGGGGGGGGAGAGGATCTGCTCCCCCTCAGTGCCGGGATCTAGTTTGTTTTTCACGTATCAGAATGTGTGTGGCTTTCCCTGGGCAGGGATGGATTCTCTCTCTACCTGCACCGAGGCTGACTCCCCTCACTTGTGTGATCTGGGGTTCCCATCAAGACCTGGACTCAGGAAAAGGAGAAGACCCAGGAGAACACAGTTGAATGGTCACTGGGGTGATTTACCGGCAGTCTGGTTTTACGGTGGGGGTCATTTCTGGTTTGCCCTCCATCTGGGCCTGTTGGGACACCCGGGTTTTTATTCCACCGTTCGACTCCCCAGGAATTCCAGAAATGAGATTGTCTTTCCTGGCCAGCAGCTGCCTCCTGGCTGGGCAGTGCGTCCCAACCAATATAGCATGTCTCCTCTTGCTCTGCACCTCGAGGCTTTCTCAGGCTCACCAGGGTGTTTCTGATGCTATTTGTGCCGGGGCCACGGGCAGGTGGGGAAGTTCCTGGAGGAGAGAAATCCCTGCAGATGTAGCAGAGCTGAGCTCTGGCACGGCTCTGGGGTCCAGTGGGGCTGGATGCATTCCCAAGCACAGATCTCCAATGTCAGTCAAGCCCAGACAAGGAAGGTCCAATCCAGGAGGCTCTTGGGGGTAGATGTTCTGTCTCTGGGAAAGCCCATGGGTGCTGGGGATGGAGTGATCGTGATTCTGGGGACTCAGATCTTTATTCAAAGGCTGGGACTCGCTGGGCCATGGGCAAGCCTGGCAGCTGGGGTTGGCTGCCATGCAAACTCAAGGCCAGCAGGCTTTAACAATAAAGCCGATGTCTTGGGAGCCACCATAACTGGTGCTGGATTTACTGGCTCCAGCAGTTTGGCCAGTCGTGGCAGGTGGCAGGGATGGGAGTCAACCCGAGTCAGAAAGTGGGTTCTGACTGTCCCAGAGTGTGACCTGGTGCCACCGACTCCCTGTACGGGGATCTGGGGCTGTCTTCTCTGAGATGGCGTCCTCATTTCCTGGGGCTGATGTCTTAAAGTAACACAAATCTTGTCGCTGAAAACAACAGAAATTTGTTCTCTCATACTTCTGGAGGTCAAAATCAGGGTGTCACAGGGCCACGCTCCCGCCAGAGCCAAGGGGCTCCTTCCTTGCCTCTTCCTAGTTCTGGGTGGTCTGCCAGCAATCTGTGCCTTCCTTGGCGTGTGGCCATGTCCCCCCTACCTCTGTCCCCACCGTCACGTGCCACCCTCCTCGTCTGTGTCTTCACAAGGCCATCTTCTTATAAGGACATCAATCATATTTGGTTAGGGGCCCATCCCCGGCCAGCGTGACCTCACTTTACCTTAGCTAATTCGATCTGCAATGAACGACTTCATTTCCAAGCAAGGTCAGACTCTGAGGTACGGGAGGATTCGGGGTTAGGACTTTCGGGAGGACACAATTTGACCCATAATGGAGGGACAAAGATGCCCAAAGGGCTGTGGGGAAGACTGCACAAGACCAGAGGAGGGCACAAAGCCCAGCGTGTGCACACAGTTGGCGCTCCATCCTGCACAAGCGTCCCTGGGCTCGCGGGAGTGGGTTCTAGCAGGTCGCACACCGGTCCTGGCGCCTAGCAGCGGTGGGACTGAACCCGCACTGTGGGATCTGGGGCAGCTTACTCAACCCTTGTGGGCCCTTTTCCTCTGCTGTGAATCTAATCCAGAAGGTCCCGGTGACAGCTGGGTACGCGTTCGGTTAAAACCCGTCTTCTGCGCTGGATTCTTAAGCCTTCTGGAAGCTCCGTCACCGTACCTGTCACAGAGGGGCGGTCACTCAGCGTCCACACCAGCACTCCTGCCGGGAGCCTGTGAGGACACAGGGGACGATGACGACGAGCTCGGAACGGGATGACCCTTGATGCTGGGGCCGCCGGGACGGAGCGAAGCTTCCCGGTGATGGCCGATGGTGAGGTGATTCTCGGTGTCTGTGGTTCCCTGCGTGTGGCGCTGGGAACTTTCTGGGGATCAACGGTCCAACCCTTTCCACTTTAATTAGTAGCATTTGTTTTAACGTCGACTAGGAAAAACCAAAGTTTCCTTTAATGGGGTACATCTAGGTAAAAAAAAAATGGGGAGCGTTAAATAAATACACTAAGTAAATAAATAGCTCAGAGGACCATGACAAAAGCTCCAGGTGGGGGACAAAGGCTGGGGATGGCAGCATGCGGCCCTGGATGGGCAGTTAAGTTCCACCTGCTGCTCAGGGACCTCTGGCCACCATGTCCCCAGTGCCCCTCCTAGGACCTCTTGCTGGTGGGGGTGCCAGGAGTCCTGCTCAGGCCCGCCTTTGGGTGAACAGCCACTCTCTCCCCAGTGTGCACGGCCCTGGGGGCACCTGTGGGCCCAGCTGAGTAACCCCCGCAACAGGCGGCTCCTCTGCAGGTGGGCGAGGGTCTGGGCGTCCCTGGGCCTTGAGTGGAGGCTCGCTCGGGCCTCTACCATCTGTCTCCTCTCCTCTCTGGTGTCCCCCTACCCCTCACTGGCTCCTAGGAGCCGCTGCTGGTACAAGCTCCAGGCTGCTCCCTTCAGGGAGCCTCTGAGAAGAGCCCCAGCCATGGAGGGGGGCCGCCGGAAGCCCCTCTCATCCAGCCCTGTCTACAGAGAAAGACAGAGCCTGGCAGGAAGGACACGTCCCTGGGGGATGAGCTTTCCACCTGCCCTTATGGCTCATTGTGGCCCTCAGGACAGAGTCTTGCTGCCTCAGCTTTGCTGCTGGGCCCTGTACATCCCTCTGCTCTCCTGTCCTATCTCTTAGTCCCTCTGCACTCTGGGCAGTGGCCACAGAGGACCCACACAGCTCCTCTTCCGGGCCCCACACTCCCGCTGTAGGGCGCTCGCTTGTCCTACTGCTCCCAGCCCCACCTCAGCCAGCCATCTTCTCCCATCCTGCCGGCCCCGGTTCCTAGCCCACTGCCTGTCGAAACCTCTCCCTGGCCCCCAGGCCCAGTGCTCCCATCACAGTGCTGCGTTCCAGAGGGTAGGCCCTGGCCTGTCCTATTCATGTCTGGCTTGCAGGGCCTAGAACGGCACCTGGAACACAGCAGGTGCTCTGTTCATTGATGCTGAACAGATGGGCAGGGGCCCTGGGACTTGGGGGTTAGGTTTCTGCTGGACATCGTGCATCCCTGATGGACAGAGTCACATTCCAGGAACAAGATGAGCCCTGACCCGGGGGACACGGACACAGCACCCCGTTTGTGGCAGGGCAGGGAGGGACTGGGGGCAGGGAGAATCTTCCTGTGCCTGTCCAGCCTTCTCCTGGACGGTGGGTGAGGCCAGGCAGGAAGGGTGCAGGGACTGAGGGGGGAGGAGGCTGGGCAAGTCGCTGGGGCCCTGGAGGCCCAGTTTCCCATCTGTAGCACAAACTAACGGTCATCTCCGTATTTCCAAGCGCTGCTGTGAGGACTGGCGCTTGCCTCCGCCGAGTTTCCACACGTCATTCTTATTCTCACTCTGTTGTATTAGCGTCCTACGGCTGCTGTAACTAACAGCCACTGAGGGGCGGAACAACCCCCCACGGAGGGTCCCCTCACACTTCGGAAGCTTCAAGTCCCAAACCGAAGGTGCCTCTCGCCTGGCTTCTGCTGCTCCTGGCATTCCTCATCGTTTCTTGGCTTGTAGACACATCGCTCTAGGCCTGGGTCATCAGAAAGCTTCTTCCCTCTGGGGACCTTGCCTCTGCCTCGTAGGAATTCCCCTGTTGAAGACCTAAGCCCCCAAGTGGTGGGGCTTGGGGGCGGGGCCTTCGGCAGGTGGTGGGGTTTGGATGAGAGCCCCAGGGTGAAGCCCCAGATGGCATTAGGACCCTTATCACAAGGGGCACCAGAGGGCTGCACGCGCTCTCTCTCTCTGCCTCGGGAGGCCACAGAGAAGGCAGCTGTCTACAAGCTGGGAAGACGACTCACCAGAACCCACGCAGAACCCTGAGAAATAAGTGTCTCTGGGTCCAGCGACCCCGCCTGTGGTCTTCTGTTAAGGCAGCGGCGCTGGCGGATCACACTGCCTTTGTGCCTCTGTTTCTCTCACCTCTTCTTCCAAAGCCGGGCTGTGTTGAATGGGGGCCGGCCCTGCTCCCCGTGCCCTTATCTTCACGGACACATCTAGAAGGTTCTGGTTCCGAACAGAACTGCACTCTGAGGTTTCAGGGATGTGAATGTGGGCAGACCCGATTCAGCCCAGTGGAGTGGCTATCTCGTTTGTGGCTCTCTATCCAAACTTTTAATAACCTGGTGAGGTCAGAATTATCACACCCATTTCTCAGATGAGGAAATAGAGGCTCAGGGGCCGCAGGGCCCAAGCAGGTTCCAGGAGACAAATGCAGGCCTCGTACCCAGACCCTTAGCAGCCAGGACCTGATGGAGCAGGCAGGATTTGCCTTCAGGGTCCTGAAATTGCCAACAATTCTCCAGCTCTGCCATCAACGTAATTGGCCATAAAAAAGAACCCTAAAAAGGAAAAAAGAAAGAAAACTCAAATTGGCCCTGTATGTTTACAACCAAAGGTTCTCTCCTGGGAGCAGAGTATGAAATTTTAATATTTTAGGCAGGCAGTGTTTCTTGTCTAGACACGGGGAAACGTTCAGACGCAGACTTCTTTCCAACGCTCCCGCTCCAGCCAGTACAGAGCCGTTCCCACGCAGCCCCCCCAACAGATTAGGGGTGTCATTTGCCTCGCATGGGCGAACAGACGTCACAGAGGTCCTGGTCGCCGGCAGGAGGCCTTGGACCCCAGAGATGTTGGCTGGCGCGCTGTCTTTTCCCAGACGATTGAGCTGCTTACAAATCAATAAACACAAGGTTGATCAGGACGAGGGCTTCCTCCTTGAGGCTCACACTGCTGTCGGAATGTCGCCGAACGGGCGGGTGGGATCATTAACCCTGTAGTTAGCTCTCGGGGGCACTGGGCGGGGCAGGAGGAGGGACAGGGTCGGGCGGGCGTTCCTGCCCACCCGCCAGGCTTTCTCTGCTCACCAAATGTTTCCTTAGCACCGACTGTGTCCGGGGGTGGGCGCTGCCCGACCTGGGGTGGCATCGTGAAGCCGACCAACCAGACCCTGGAGGCCAGCCCCGGGGGACCCTCACCAAGGTCCTAGGACAGCAGAATCCTGCTTGTGCAGCCACTGGGTGCTGGGTGCCTTTGTGTGCCCCATTTAGCAGGTGCTCCACTTCCTTGTTTGAGGGAGTCAGGGACTGGTGAGGGGAGGGGTGGGCCAAGGGGGAAGAGGCGACAATAGCCCCCCGGAGCCTTGCTGCAGGACTGTTGACCCCTCCCCCCACAGCCCCCGGCCTGGGCAACACGGTCTTCTTGCTTCCTTCTGTGTTGCCATGGGGGGGGTGGGGGGTTGGTGTCTGGTGGAAACACCATGTCCACCCTGTCCGGGCCACTGCAGAAGTGGCACCAGGAATGTGACATCATGTGCTCAAGATCCAGGGTTGACTTGCTGTTTTATGTGGCATCATTTACTGCCCAAGCCACGTGCTACCTTTCTTCAAATGCACCTGTGCAGCTTCCCCAAAGCCCTTGTGAGCAAGTCCACAGACACCTTCTGAGGCTGGTGGCTACGCCGTCCCCTTAAGTCCTCCGAGCTTAGACCTCTGTGAGCTCCTTGCATCCTGAGAAGGGCCTGTGAGGGAGGGGTCCTATTTTACAGCCGCTGAGAGTGAGGACTGGCAAGGCGAGTGGGGGGCCAGGGGGAGGGACAAAGGCCCCCCAGTGACTTCCCCAGGACCTGTGAATGTGGTATGTGACCTAGCAAACGGAGATAAGTTTGCTAATCAGCCGACCTTGAGAGGGGGAGATGCTCCTGGGTTGGCAGGTGTTCCCAGGCGATCCCAGCCCATTCATGAGTGAAAGAGAGGCAGCAGATCCCTGGGTGCTCGAGGAAGACTCAGCTGGTCATTTCTGGTTTTGAAGGAGGAAGAAGGGCTACCACACAAAGAATGTGGACAGGGGTGTTCTCTAGAAAAGGGGGAGAAATGGGTTCTCCCCTAGAGAAAGTCCCCTAGAGTTCCCAGAAGGAACAGAACCTGCCAACACTTGGATTTGCCCAGGGACACCCGCTTGGGGCTTCTGACCTTCAGAGTTCTAAAATAATAAATCTGTGTTGTTTCCAGCCACTAAGTGTTACTTTGTTACAGGAGCATAAGAAACTGATGCACCAGTAAATGGTGGGGCTGGATTTAAACCCAGACATAGTGATTGGCTCAGGGATACACATGTGAACAAGCTGAATCCAAAGCAATCCTAGAAGTTTTGTTGGAACAAACAGGAAAGGAAAACTCTGTTTTCATCAGGACTGCTGCAGACATACAATGGGTGTTAGCTGGAAGTGCTGGGAGTTGATTCACCAACACGGGGTGGTGGGGGTGGTGGAGTCTGACTGAATTACGGAGCTGGGGTGAGAGAAAAACAAGATGATGATGTCATTTGAGCCCCTGGATACCACCATGCCTGAAGCCAACTTATCTTTACATTTCAGGAACCTATAAATGTGCCTTTCTGCCCAAGCGGGCTTGAAGTGGGCTTTTTGTCACCTAAAACTGACAGATTCCTGGTGTCAGGATTGGGACATGGCTTTTGAAAATCTGAGGGATTGACACTTGGTCTTGGTTTCCCTCGTGTAGACTCCCCCTTTCAGGTTTTCAGAGAGAACAAAAGGTCAGGTGCCAGGAGGCTTAGAATCATTTAATCCTACAATGGCACAAACTTGAGAAGTCCCTCAGTCCCTTGCACTACATTTTTTTGCCCTGAGGCACAGGGAGGGAAAGTGACTTGCTTAAGGTCACCCGCTGCTAAGAGACAGCTGAGACATTTCTCTCCTCACCGCAATCGCTCTCCTCTGTCCTCTACAGTTCCACAAGAGAGGGTTTGAATCCATGATTCTGGACACTTTTTTCCTGCTGACAGGACTCGGGAAAGGCTCAAGCTTGTCTGGCCTTGATTTTGCCACACTCTCAATCTGGCTCCCGTTTGCTTGCGGTCCAGGCTTCAGAATCTGGCATTCTGGCTGAGCTACTTTCCAGGCCAGGACTGGTTTGGAAGCCATTCCTAGGCCTGTCCATCTGGTAGGTGCGGTTGTGCAGTGAATATTTCCCAGAGTAGGGCTTTCTTCCTGGTGCCCAGACTCTCTGACCCCTCAGAGCTCTGTGAGGAGAGCAATGTGCCAAAGGTGGGTCTCCCAGCCACCCTGCTTTCTCTGTTGGTTACCTGCCTCACTTGGAGTAGACAGATGGCCGTAATGAGTAGCTTGGAGCCAAGGGTCCAGACCCCAAGTTGGTGCTATCAGAACCCAGACAAGTCAGATGCTGGCACCAGCTCCCGCCTACCAACCCAACAGGAAACACATCCTTTGCTCCAGCCTTGTCCCCATTAATAAAAATCTTTTTTGCACTTCCTTCCTCATTCCCCATGCACTGCAGGGGACCAGCCTCCTCTTAGTGCGAGCTGGTTGGAGCAGACTCCCCATCGCAGATCACAGACTGGCTATTTGAGCCCTTACTAAGTGCCAGGAAATTGCAGATAGTTCAGCGACAGCCCTATGATGTGGGTACGGTTATTATCCCATTGTAGGTACCAGGGAACATGCCAAGAGATGTGGAGGGTCTACCCGAGGACAGTACAGCTAGGGAGAGTCATAAGCAGGGTCGGAGGTGGCATGAATCTTACTTTGTCTCTTTTATCAGTGTGACAGAGCCCAGAATGGTGATTGCTCAACGGCACACAGCAAATGAGTAGCCAGGAGGGGATCAGCTTTCATGCTTCCCGACCCCTGGTTTTCCCTCTCCCCCCAGGGCCACACTGATACCACAGCCACTAGAGTCAGGGCAGCAGGTGCATGACCTTTGCCACGGGCTACCATGCATCCTTTGTGAAACCTGCCTCTACCCAGGGGACTGGAAACCCACCCTGGCCCCGGAAGCCTTGCCCTCCCAAAGGATTGTTATCCAGCACATAGATTGCAGCATCCCACTCTACATGGGCACCCCACCTGCCCCCCATGATCCTCCAAGAACTGCAGCGGCTCCTGGGGTGGGCTGTGGAGTTGCTCAGCCTGATGTTTTGCTTGAAGCTTTGGGAAAATATTCCATTTGAGATGTATTCTCCCCTTCCCAGAGCACAGATTGCTTTCTCAAGACTTAGTAAGAAAGTGAGCATTTATGTATTCCAGCACAATATAGCACCTGTGGTGTGCCAGGCACTGAACCAGGACAGGGAGACTTGTCAGGACCCTGCCCTCGTGGGGCTCACAGCACAGCAGGAGAAGCAGATGGATGTTTTGGATGATTTCTCATGAGGAAGAGGCAAAAACAGAGCAGGATGTCAGGCCAGCATGGGCAGAGGTCAGGGGAGGCCTCTCTAGGGAGGTGGCATTGAGGAAAACCTGAGCAATGATCAGGAGGTGGCTGTGAGACCATCTGAAGAAAAGTGATGAGGAGTTCCAGGCATTCTCCAGAAAGAATGGCAGGTGCAAAGGCCCTGAGGTGGAAATGAGTGTATCTTATTGGAAAATCTGTGAGGTCATGAAGAAGGAGGGAACAGTAGGAAATGAGGTCAAAGAGACCTTTTACAATCGAGCACGTAACCCACCAGCAGTGTTTTCTGTGACACAAATATACAATGGCTATCAGCCGAGGGGGGTGGGATAAGAGAGCTTAGCTTTCTGGCATGACCATCACATGACACAGACAGCATTTCATGCCAACCTTGCAAGGACCAGTAAGCCAGGTACTGTTGCTGTCCCCATGGGCACATGAAGGGCCGGAGGCTTGGGGAGGCGGAATGGGGCCAAGGAAGCCATTCCAGACCCCACTGGTGTCTGGCGCAGCTCTGGGGCTGAAGAAGGCTACTTCTTTTGTAAAAACATGAAGTCAGGGGAGAGAGCTTGCCTGACGTCTTCGCTTTCCTCTGAAGCACAACATCGTTCCACTCTTCCTACTTCTAGCCAACACTTTGGAAAGTCTTGGGGGCGTGAGCCCTGCAGTCTCGGGCGGCAATGACTTTCATAAGCCTTACGCAAAGCCGCAGGGAACAAAGCCACAGGGAACGGCTTCTGCTGACCTGGCCTTTCTCAGGGTGGGGAGCGTCCTCTCCTGCTCAAGGTTGGGGGTCTGGAAAGAGTCTCTTGGGGGTTCAGGGCTTTTTAGAGAGTCTCAGAAGCAGCCCTCAGCAGGAAGGAACTGAAAGGGGACACACGTGCAAATCTACTGATAACCGGTTTGAGGGGAATGGTCCCGCGGAGGCCTGTGAGCCCTGGTCTGGCCACGCGGCTCCCTGCCGCATCTGCCAGGGAGTGTGGGGTGACCCACCCAAGTTCCCTTGGAGGCCCTGGCAGCCAGGATCTCCTGGCTACTGCTCTGGACTTGGCCCAGGTGTGCAGAGATGTATCCCTGCGGGAGGCCAGGGGGCCAGGGAAGGATCTGTTCATTCACTGGGAAATATTTCCTGATACTTGCTTTGTGCCAGTCTCTCCTCAGTGGCCAGGATGCAGGCCCCGCAGCCCGAGGAAGCCTGATCTCCCCGAGCTCATGCTGAACGGGCACAACCACCAACCGTACACAGAAACAAAGCTGTATCCCCCGGGTGAGACAAACGATGAGAGGGGAGGGGTTGACAGGTGAAGGAAGGGGGTCAGGGAAAACCACCTGGAGGAGGTGGCCTTTGTGGGGAGACCTGAGTGGAGAGAGAAGAAGACCCCCTTCCTCGGGGAAGGACAAAACGACAAGGGCCCCAGGCTCCAAGCTGGCTGCTGGCTGCCGGCTCTGCCCTAAAAAGACCTTGCCCTCCGGAAGGAATGTTATCCATTTTACCGAGCAGGAAACTAAGACACAAAGAACCCAAGTAACTTCTCCAGAGCTGAGAAGCACCAGAGGCAGGCTTCGAACCCAAATCCCTGGCTCCAGGGCCGACGCACAGAACCACCGGGCCCGCTGCCTCTGGAAGATTCCAAGGAGCACCATCTTGCCCCACTCCTCACCCCAGCCCGTGGCTCTGAATTAAGGAGCTGTGTACATGTAAAGCCCAAGGTGGCACTGGGCACTACCAGCCTGATCCCCTCCCCGGAGCCACGTGTCCCCTACCACCGCTGGCCGCCTTCACCGGGGACCTAGGCTAGGCACCCTGGGGGCTCTGTCAGTGACGATGCCCCAAACCACGTGCGGCAGAGGGTTGGACGTTGCGTTTCCCATCTGTCAGAGTCCCAAGGCTGTCCCCGCCGTGTGTGGCTCTGCGGCTCGAGGCACATGTGACCATACAGGCTGACATCGCCTGCCCCAGCCGAGGCTCTGGTGGCTGCTCGGAAGTCACGGCCATGTCAGATCGCTACACGGCTTCTTAAGCTCTCCTGATTTCTGCTCTTCCCTCATCATGGACAAGTAACAAACGGTCACAAACCGCTGAAAAGCTAAGTGAACGTGGCCACATGGCATCAGTCCACCGGCCCCTCCAGAGTTAGCCACGCTGGTCCCTTCCACCTGTGTGTCTCACCGACGTCACGGCGGGGACAGGAGTGCCCAGGAAGGGGCCCTGCCCTGGAATGCCTCCAGAGCCCCCAGTCCCTGGTGCCCTGCCGTGGTCCGGGCTCTATGCTTCTGGGGACAGGCAGGGGCACAAGACTGTGCAGCTTGGCCCTGTTGACTGCTGTGAGGCTCGGTGAACAAGCACAGCTTCTGGGGGACCGGGGTGGGGGGCCCCCTCTCGAGTGGCTGCACCAGCTTCTGGCCGCCCAGCTGTTCCCACTCAGCGGGCCCCCAAGCTCCTATTCTGGCCAAGTCTCACCTCAAAACTGCCACTTGTCCAGGGAACAGCCCAAAGCTGGCCCTTCTGGATGGGACGGCCGCCCACATGCCTCTTCCTGCGAGCAGGGGCCGGCAGCCTCAGGACCGGGGCCACCCCAGGCCCCGGCAGGAAGGGACGGAGGGCTCTAGCGGGCAGTGCCCCAGCGAGATGTACATAAAGTGCCTTTCACTCAACTTCAGGAAGAAAAGCTTTGACTCATCCCTCTGCAGTCCCCAGGTTTTCTTTCCAAGGCCATCACTTCAACTTTTCCCACTTCCAGTCCCCAAAGCCGATTAAATCGATGATCCAGTACGAATTTCCCTGGAGGCAGGTGTCGGGTCTGCTCGGTTTTCTCAGGTAGGCACTCGGGGTCCACCCCACCAACCAGGTTGGGAGACTCTCAGTTTCGGGGCCTTGCTGGGCCCCCCTCCTTTTGCCCATCTTCATCGGGGTTTCAGGAACAGTGAAAGGAAGCTTTTGAGCAGGAGCCCACGGGAGGTAGGGGGCGAATGTCAGTCTGATTTACAAACCCTGGTACAAATGTTGTGGCTGCTTCGTTTCAACAGACTGAATGTGATGAAGTCGCTTTGAACGATGGCGAGGAAGCTGCAGAGGGCCACTTCCCTTCTCCAGCCCGAAAAAGCATTCTATAATCACATCCTTCGTGGAACGTCTACCAGAAAGATGTTCTATTAAGGCGCAAAGCTATTTGTTAAAGTCGTCAAACTGCAGCTGAAAAACGCAATTTTTCCCCCCATGTATGCTCCCCCCCGCCCTCATCACCAAGAAAATTGAAGTACAAAATGCAGCAGACAATCACGCCTCATGGAGTGGTGTCATGTCTGCTCTGGTGACACCTGCAGTGGCTTCTAATTAGATTCGGGGTTCTGTGTACGTGGGGGCTCTGTCTTCGTGCAAGTTGGGACCTCATCATGCTAAATGAGGTTGTGTTACAGGGGAACAGCCAAGCAAATGGAAGACTTGAGGCACAGACCGGCGAGGCTTACAAAAGCCGCGTCACATAACACACCGTTATTACCGTGAAAGGAGCCTGAGTCATCCATCCGCGTTTTGTTTGAATGACTGGATTTGCATCCACGCTGGTTCGGCGTGGAGAGCTGTTCCATCCCGAAGGTGCCAAGTTTTAATTGTGTACTGGCTACCTCTGGCCCAGGGCTGCGTCTTTGCTGGCAGTCATCTGGAGAAATTTCTTACACGCTAGCACAAGGTGTGAAAGCAGACACGTTCTTGGCTCATTTTCTTGGGACACGTGGTTCAAAGACAGCCCGGGGGGGGGCTGACATCCGGGGTCGAGGTAGCCTCCAGGCTCACTGGATACCTCCCTGTGTTATGGTTTATGGACCTGCAAGAAAGTAACTGAAGATGCTTGCCTGGATCTAATCTGCACAAGTCCAAGGTCAAGGTCAGT
Organism: Lontra canadensis; assembly: GCF_010015895.1. NCBI lineage: Eukaryota > Metazoa > Chordata > Mammalia > Carnivora > Mustelidae > Lontra > Lontra canadensis. The sequence goes on along the minus strand of NW_022631059.1, from coordinate 4,930,379 downwards.
TCACTTCTTGATGGTTGGGAAAGCTGCCAGACCTAGGGAGGAAAACTCCAGTGTCTCCAGCTCTCTGAATTTATATCAAACTGTTCATCTTTGTAGAAGTGGGAAGAATTTCTCAGCCATCTACTTATTTCTATGGGAATGAGGTCTTCAATGCAGCCACTACATCAATTTCGAGACAAAGGTCCTGAGAGAAGACCCTCAGTTTACCTCCTCTGTGTCTTTTTTTCCCATCTGTAAGGTAAGTATAGAGAGAATTAGTTGATTAATCAACTCATGTGTCATTCCCCAAATACTCATTTCCAAGTACTAGAGATTTAAAAAATGAATAAGACGTGTTCCTGTCCTCAAGGAGCAAGATTCCTTTGGAAGGCAGAGCCTGAGGCAAGGGTTAAGAGGATAAGGATTACTGGGGATATATAAGCCTGGGGCAGGGAAGTGAAGGACAAGTGGGGTGAGGTGGTGACAGAAGATATGTTGTGCAGTGACACAGGGCTCCAGCGGTCACACTCCGACGTGCTGAGGAGGGACACAATGGGCGGTCCCGCAGGTGTGTTCACACCGCACACAGACGTCACTGGAAGTCTGTAAGGGAGAACCACAGGAGTCCACAGGAGAAAGGACAAGGCTTGGCTCCCACTAGAGCCTTCCAAGCGGTCTCACCCAGCTCCTCAGCAGCTGCTGGGGAAGCCGGAGGCTGTGGCCCAGTGTGTGGGGTTTCATCCACGTGGGGAAACAGAAATGCAGGGTGGCACAGCGGGGCTCCATCCAAGAAGGAAGGAAGGAGCACTGGGAGAATGTGGGAAGGTGCACAAGGTCTGAGAGCCAGTTCACAGAGACGGGAAGGTAAAGAGGCAGGTGCGTGTGTCTGAGTGGGTGTGAACAGTCCAGAGGGAGCATGTCTGTGGGGTACAGATAGGAAAAAGGAGCATGTATCCTGACACCCAAAAGATGAACAGGATTTGGTCAGAGGAAGGATGGGGTGGGGGGCAATGCTCCAGGCGGCGGGCACAGGTCGGTAAAGGCTGCGAGCTGGAGAGAGCACGGGGGTTCTGGCAAAGATGGGAAGAGGGTGGGGACGAGTGCCTGAAGGGGGTGCAGAGCAGGAGCAGGGGTGCCGAGAGGGCCTCCGATTCCCACCCCAGTGGGGAGGCCCCCTCCACGCATCCTGCGCCCTGGCCACCGCTCTCAGGGGTGGGAATCTGCTTCTCTCTCACCTGCACTTGCTTTTCCTCTTTTTCTCTCTCCTTCTTTCTGGGCTGGGCACCCAGAGACGTTCACAACCAGCCACTGTCTGTAGACACCAGGGGTGAGAATGTCCTGTCCTCCCTGTGCTAATCTCATAACGAGTCACCTTCACATCCCACCAGCCACGGGGGACATCTGTGCTGTGCCAAGAGCTGGCGGCTCACTCCTCTGTTGGCCCAACAACAGCAAAAGGAGGGCAGGGACGAGGGTGTGGCCAGTGGGGCTCTCAGGTTCTCACCCGGGCCCCATCTGGCTGGGAAGCCCGTGAAGTGAGGCAGGATCAGCCTGGGGACCCAGGGTTGGGGTTCATGTGGGTCCCTGCTGCTGCTGACAGAGCGCAGGTCCCTCTCCCAGAGTCTCCAACAGCCATAGGGATGAGATCGGGGATTGGCATGGGACCCACGCTGGACCAGTTGGAAGTCTGACGTCAAGGCTTGGACGAATGAATGAATTAGGATGTCACAGACTCCAGGTTCAAAAGGCAGACGTGAACTTAACTCCTCAGAGAGCCTTTTCACGGACGTGTGTTCCCTGAGGTTTCTTACGTGTGGAGCGCCCACCTGCTGTGTTGATTTAAATGATGACTCTCCCCTCTCCCCTACCTAATGCTTCCCGGTCACATCCTCCGCCCCCCCCCCCCTCCGCCCACCCACCACCAGGGATTCTGTGGAAGTTGTTTTGTTTCCCAGCACTGTGTGTTGCCCTGGAAAGTCTGAGGCCAGCTTTATACTGCTCTGCTTTTCCGTGACTTGTTTTCCGGCTTCTACATTCAAAGAAGTTTTTCTCCACCTTGAAATTCAGTGTTTGGCTTCGACTATGTCTCGGCGTTGAGTCCTTTAAATGAAATTTTCTTAGAACAGCATGTATTTTTTTTTTCAATGAAAAGTTTTAGAGATATTTCTTCATTTCAGGGAAATTCTTCTGTTTCACATCTTTGAATACATTGTGGTTTTTGGGCCTTGTGATTCAGGGACACCCCAAAGCCTTAGACCACCCCACCAAGGCCGATGGCCCTGCTTTGTCCGTGTTTATTTCTTTCACCTCCAGCTTTTTCTCCAGGTTAGTGACGGGGCCCCCACTGTACCTGTCGGGCTCTCGGTCATTTACACTGTTATTTCTTTGTTCTGTAACGATGTTATTTTTGTTTTTAATCTTTTTCCTTAGGTCAGCTTATATCCTAAATAGGGTTTCTTGTTTTTATCATGCTCACTTTGAGTTTTTGTTTTGTCGAATGCATGGTTTTCATTAAGTTTTCTCTACAATCAAGCCACTGAGAGAAATTCTCTTCTCTTTCTGGAGACACATTTGCTTCTGGGTTGGACTCTGTCCTTTTATACCTCTTCTTTTCTTCCTCCCTCCCCTTTTCCCTCTCCCTTCTCGTTCTTTCCCTCTCCCTCCCTCTCTCCCTCCCTCCCTATCCTTCCCCCCCCCCGCAACTCCTCCCCTCCCCTTTTCTTTCTCCCTTCACCCTCCCTCTCCCTTTTTTCTCCCTCCTCCATCCCTTTCTCCCCTCTCTCCCTCTCTCTTCTTCCTTCTCCCTGCCTCCACCTTCCCTTTCTCTCTCTCTCTCTCTCTCTCTCTTTCTCTCCCTCTCCTTTTTTCCTCCCTCCCTCTCCCTTCTCCCTCCACCTTCCCTCTCTCTCTCTCTCTCTCTCCAACTTCTTCCTCCTCCGTCCCTCTTCGCTCTCCTCCATCTTCCTCCTTCCACTTTCTGCCTGGTATATCCTTCTCCACTCCTGTATTTTTGATCTGTAGTGTCTATATTTGAACCGGATCTCTTGCAGACAACACATAATTGGGTCTTGTTTTCTACTCTGCCGGTCTCTGGCTTTTCACTGGTATGTTTAGACCCCACTCATATTTAAAGTGATTATTGACACAGTTTGATTGCCATCTACTGTATGGCACCGTTTCAGTTCCTTGTGCTTATCGTTTTTTGTCTTCTCTTTTTCCACCTTGTCTGGTTTTAATTTAGCATTCTCTTTATGGTTTCATTTTTTTCTCCTCTCTCAATGTATCGATTAGGCTAATTCTAAATTTTCTTTTAGTGGTTGCCTTAGAGTTGGCCGTATGCATTTATGACTAATCTAAGTCTACTACCAACCAGAACTGTAGCACTTCATGGACAGGGAAAGCACCTTCTAATAGCATATTCTCGATCTATTTCTTCTTCTGTCCCCCCTCAACATTGCTGTCTTTCATGTTACTGATCTGTAAGCTATAATAACCCAATACATTTTTGCTATTACTATTTTATTTTGTTTAATATTTATTTTTTTATTTTAGAGGGAGCGGGAGAGAAAGAAAGAGATAGCACATGCATGAGAGCGGAGGACAGAGGGAGAGAATATCAAGCAGGCTCCCCGCTGAGTGTGTTACCAGATGTCAGGCTCGATTCCATGGCCCTGAGATCACGACCTGAGCGGAAACCAGCAGTCAGACACTTAACCAACTAAGTCACCCCGGAGCCCTGCTATTACTATTTTAAACAAACAGGTGTCTATTAGATTATGGATAAGAAAAACAAAAGATTTTATTTTACCTGAATGTATTCCCTCTTTCTTTCCTCATGTACACCTGAATTTTTCTTCTCTTTGAAGAACTTGTTAAAATATTCCTTGAAAGGCAGGTCTACTGGTGACAGATGTTTGTTTGAGAAAGTCTTCAACTGTCCTTCAAATCTGAAGGATAATCTCACTGGATACAGAATTCTAGGTTGTTGTTTTTTTTTCCCCCTTTCAACACTTTAAATATTTCACTCAAATCTCTTCTTGCTTGAATAGGTTCTGAAGAAATCTGATGTTATTTTTATCCTTATTACTCTGTAGGTAAGATGATATTTTCCTATTCTGGCTTCTTTTAAGATATTCTACTTGTCTTCGGTTTCCTAATGTTCAGTACGGTGTGGTCAGATGTAGGATTTTTGACCTTGATCCTGCCCCATGTTCTATGAGCCTTTTTGTCTATGTCATTAATTCTGGAGAATCTCAACCACATTATTAGCACATATTTCCTCCATCCCTTTCCTTTTTCTTTTTCTGCTATTCCCTTTTATGTATGTTTCATCTTTTGTAATTCTCCACAATTCCTGGATATTTTATTTCCTCCTCCTTTTTTTCTTTTCATTCTTTTTTTTTCTTTGATTTTCAGTTTAAGAAGTACCTGCTGACATCTTGAAGCTCACTGGTTCTTTCCTCAGCCTTGCCCAGTCTATTGATACACCCATGAGAAACATTCTTGTTTTCTGTTACAGTGTTTCTGATTTCCAGCATTTCCTTTTGGTCCTTTCTTAGAGTTGCCAGCTCTTTGCTTACATCTGTTCTTGTACTTTTCCCCACTAGAAACTTTAGTATATTAGTCATAATTATTTTTAATTCCTGGTCTGATAATTCTGAAATCTTTGCCGTATTGGAATCTCTGTTGCCTGCTTTTCTTCTCAGGCTGTGTTTCTTCTTGCCTTTTAGTATGCCTTGTAACTTTTTGCTGAAAGCTGGACATGTTGTATGGAGTAACGGGAACTGAGGTAAATAGACTTTAGTGTGAGGGTTGATGTCTATCTGGTTCAGAATTGGGCTGTATTTCATGTTTATTGTAGCGTTAGGTATCAGAGTCTTCAACTTCCTCTTGTGTCCTTGCTTTGTTCCCTTTGGGCTTCCCCAGAAATTCCTTCTTAAATTGAGTTAGTGTCTTACAACTGTCAGTTATAACCTGTATTGTATTGGAGTCCTGTGGATGTGACAGCGAGGTGATGGGGAAAGACAGTGTTCTGTAGTCTTATAATTAAATCTTTTTAGTGGGTCAGAGCCCCTGGGGCTGTGACCTTCAAAAAATTTCCTTGATTTTTACTTTCCTCCCTAAATGAGATAGAATGCCAGAGGAGTGTGTGTTTGGGAAGGGGGATGGGGGGAGGTCCCAGCTGGGTATGTTCCCCTCCCTAGGTCAGGAGAGGCTCTGGTATTTTCCCTTCAGAGTAGACTTTTGCTAAGGAGAACAGAACATTTGAGGCATATTTCAAAATGGCTGCTTTTCCTGCCTTCCTGCTGGAAGCACAGGTGGGGCTCCTAGAAGGAAAACTCACAAGAGTGTGGGGCCTTGGGTGAGTCTGTCATGTCAAGCCAGTACCCTCAGCCTCCAGCAACTGGTCATTTGCTGGAAGTGTTCTTCCCTGCCACTGGCCCCAGCTGCTTCCAGTCCCCATGAGCCATGACTCTGTGTCTGCCTGTCTGCCTCTCGGGTTTCTGGGGCAGCCATGTGCCCTGTGACCTCGACTCTCTGAAGAATCAAAGAAGAGATGTCGATTTTCAGCGTGTTTAGCTTTTTTCTTGTTGCGAGGATGAGAACGACGACTTCTAAGCTCTACATGTTGGAACGGAAGCTGAAAGTCCCTGAATACATTTTTAAATCAAGTTGTAATGTATTTTATTGCCAGTTACTTAAAGCCTCTTGAAAAATTCAGATCAAAGGAACAAATTATTTCTTGCGTCAGGTCTGTACGTAATTGCCTCAATTACCCCGGTGGACTTCTTGCATGTGGAGGCATGTGACCCCCGGTCAGCCTCAGGACCCAGCCAGCAGATCCCCGGGCTTGGGTTTCAAGTGCTGTGCCATGATCGTGCCAAGACTGGGGGTGATCTCATCCCAGGGGGCAGTGTTCACAGAGTCGTGAACAGGGTCCCCACAAGGGTGTAGAAAGTGAGGTACCCAGGGCACAAAATCTGGGGATGCCTGACTCTCAGGCATTGACTCTGTACCTGTACAGTCCCAAGAAGGACATCTATCTAAATTCTGCAGCCCAAGTGCCTTGCTTGGTCACCCTGGTCCCAGCCCTGGCTAGGAGCACAAGCTCTGAATCCAGACTTTACCCAGCTCATCCCTTTCTGCCGCCCACTGGCCAAGCAATGATGGTTGAAGAAATAACCTCTCTGTGACTCAGTTCCCTCACTTGTAAAGTGGAAATAAGGCTAAGCTTCCTGATAGGGTCATCGTGGGGACGAAGTGACTCAACATGGGCAAAAACCCTTAGATGAAGCTTGGCGGTTATGGAGGGCATGTCTGTGTCTCCCCCAACCCCACATTCCTATACTGAAATCCTAACCCCCAGTGTGATAATATTTGGAGGTGGGCCTTTGGGATGTGTTCAGGTCATGAGGGTAGAGCCCTTGTGGATGGGAGTAGTGTTCTTATAAAAGAGACCCCCTGGGGCGCCTGGGTGGCTCAGTTGGTTAAGCGACTGTCTTCAGCTCAGGTTATGATCCCGGAGTCCTGGGATCGAGTCCCACATCAGGCTCCCAGCTCCATTTCCCTCTGACCTCCCCTCTCATGCTCTCTCACTCTGTCTCTCTCTCAAATAAATAAATTAAATTAAAAAAAAAAAAGAGGCCCCTTCCACCACGTGAGGACATGGTGAAATGAATTTAGCCCGGTCATGTGGTGCCAGGCCAGTGACTTATGCTGCTGATCTCCAGGCTGCTCATCTGTGAAATGGGCAGATGGCCCGGAGGGACTTCCAGAGCTATGGTGAGGATGGGATAAGGTGCCACATGGAAGGGCTGAGCCCTCCATGTGCCCGAGATAGGCAGCTTTCCGTGTGTGCTTAGAGTTCAGTACGGAACTTATAAGGCCGTTGCCCTTGATCCCTTCTGATTTGTGGATGAATTTTACACTGTCTCTATGAAAACGAAATTACTTCCATACCCACCAAAACCCAAACTGTGTTTCCTTTAGGAGAGAGAAAAAGCGATTACTGGCTTGCGGATCCCCCGAGAGACATTTCCTAATTCTGCATCATGGCGACTCACTGACGAGGTTGTCTTGTTGAAAGCTAATCAGAGTCGACACTTTTGCCCCAAAGAAAATAAACTTCTCCTTAATGATGTGACAGAGAGACAGAGCCAGGAAATTTTATCCAAAAAATCCGAAAGGGATAGAGGAAACTGGCTTCTCCTTTATGCCAAGCATCTGTAATTTTGACAGTTCCCTGATGAAAGAAAAAATATATCAAACAAAACATATCTTCTTAGCTAAAGAAGTCTGCCTGGTGAGGGAGGAGGTTTCAGGGGAAGAAAGTGGAATTTTCCTCTCTCGGGTTGAACATGAGCCAATGTGGGTTTCCTCCCCTGCCTCCTCTCTCACCGCCTCTGTCCCCCCGCCCCTCTTCCTCTTTCTCCTCGTCTCTCTCCACACTCATCATTCCCAACTCCTCAGCCACCACTGCTCACCTTGAGGGTGCCCTGCTAGTTCCCGCCCTTCCACTGCCTTCTGAGATATCCCCATTTCTCCCCATCATGGACCCTCTCTGTCCACCATGACTGGTGCACCTCGTTGTGACTCCCAGGGTGGGCTCATGCCTAAAAATGCCACAGAGAACTGTCAAAGCCCTGGGGGTGACCAGCCCTCTGCCCCAGAGGATCTTCCTCCTGGGCTCCAAGGGTCCCCTCCTCCAACACATCCCTCCTGCCCAAAAGATCCCAGGGGTTCCCATCTCTCTGGGATGGGAACAGTGAATGGTTGGTGTCGGCTTAATCCTGACCTTTAGCTTTTTTCATTCAACCCATGATGGGCCCGAGAGCAGCTCCTGTAAGGAGTCAGCAAAGAAGGCCATCTCCACTCTACAGAAACCACATGCCTCCATCTGGGGGTTGCTAATGGGTCACGAAGACCCACCGGCTGGTAGATTCAAATGTTCTAACCATCAGGAGGCCTGTGGATGTCCCAGGAAGATTTCAGGGCTCAGAGCAGTGGGAAGCTCCTCAGTTCCCCACTCTCAAGCTGCCCGGAGCCCCATTCCTATTACTCTTCTGGGTCACTGAACTAGGTTCAACTCAAACTGACTTGAGAAGAAAAGTTCAGAGATCTGGTACCTTCAGGCATGCCTAGATCCAGGGGTTGACAATGCCACAAGCAATCAATCTCTCTCTCTCTCCATCCTTTGACTATGCTTTTGTTCATGGAAGTTCCGGTCCCAAGAAGGGGCTTCTCATGCCATGACCTCCAGGAGTCTCCAGCCTACATTCCCGAAGCTTAGCATCCCCAGAGAGAAAATACATCCCCTTCCCAAATTCTCGGCACGAGGCCTATGGCTGCCTCTCATTGGCTGGCATCACGTGTCCATCATTGAACCAATCACCATAGTCAGGAAGCCAGAAGGCATTAGGAGTGGGATCGGCCTCCCACAAACTCCCGGTGGTTGGGGAGGGAGGTAAGGAGGGAGGAGGCATCCCTGTAGGATATTGGGATGCTCTTACTAGCAACGGTGGGAGGGGATGTTGGGCAGCACAGGGCACACACACACACACACACACACACACACACGTCGATGTGTGTCAGACCTGGCGTGGCCCCTGGGATTGTGCCCTGCAGCCGGGGTCCAGTACGCGAGTGGATCCTTTGTATCTTCTGTGGACCCGGAACCCAATCTGGATTTGGAGCACAGGCTTTGGGGTGGGACAGAACTGAATCCACAGCCCAACCTGGCTGTTTACCCCCAGCGGACACTTGCACAACCTCCCTGACTAAGCCTGGGCAGCGACCACCCGGGGCTGGCTTCCCAGGGCTACCACCTGCGCAGGGCCTGGTGTTTCCAAGGGCTCCGGCCAGTTCAACACTCTGTTGTTGCCATCCTGAAGCTCTTAATCTCTGAATCGGGGGCCCCGTATTTGCGTGTTGCACCCGACCTCATAAATGGTGTAGGTGACCCAGACCTGTCTGTGGAAGGTTCAGAGCACAGGGCGCTCAGTCCATCTTCAGAACCAGGAAATGCAGTGGCGGTGGGGTGTGGGGTTGGGGGGGGTTGGTGTCCCTGAGACATCTCAACCCTCCCTCTGGCTTGCCCTTTCTTGTGGGGCACAGCTCCTGCTGTCCTTGACGGCAGCCTTAGACCAGCCCACCTCCTCCTGAGTACCTGTTCGGACCTGGCTGTCCACCTGACAGCTCCTTGCCCTCCCCCCACCCTCTTCCTGCCCCCTGGGCACACACATGGGTACCAACTGGCCGTGGATGCAGTGATGCCTATGGTGCCCTCTGACCCCTGGGGCACAGGGGCAGATGGGTGAGTGCCTCCCCTGCTGGGTGGCTCTGAGGGGGTCCCAAGAGTGCCAACACGGCCAGACCCCCTGTGTGCCTGTCCCACACCCCGTTCCCACCTCGCTCCCCACCCTGCACTCCTTTTTTAAAATTTAACTTATATCATTTTTTTTATTGTGTTATGTTAGTGACCATACAGAGCATCATTAGTGTTTGATGCAGTGCTCCATGATTCGTTGTTTGTGTATAACACCCCGTGCTCCATGCAACCCGTGCCCTCCTTAATACCCACCGCTGGGCTCACCCATCCCCCTTGCCCCTCCCCTCTAAAATTCTCTGTTTCTCGGAGTCTACAGTCTCTTGTGGTTTGTCCCCCCCTCCAATTTCCCCCAATCTGTAGTGAAACGAAGGGCTGTATGTACCCCACCCTGCATTCCTGCCCCTGGGGACACCGGCTAGCCGAGCTGCTTGCAAGAGCCCTCGCTTGGCTGCTGGGGGCCGCGCCTCCCCTCACCTTGGCCGCCACCAGCCCCTTGACAGCAGTGCTGGGTGACGTCTGTGTGGTGGCCTCGTGCATGCTGCGGGCTCTACTGACCCCGAACCCCGATCCCTCTGCGCCCTCCTGAGCTGGCCCGGAAGCGGCCGCCTCACAGACAGGGGTGGGTGTGGGCGCGCAGAGCTCCCGGAATGCCAGTTCATGCCTCGGTGGGTCCGGAGCAGGACTCGGTCTGCCCACTGAGCCCACACACTCCCCTCACCGCAGCCATCCCTTCGGATGGAAGTGCACGGGAACCCTGAGACAGGAGCTGGTTGGGGGGTGGTGCCTGGAGGCTGGAGCCTGGAGGAACCCTGCTTGGGAGACCCCACCCCGGGGTGTCCGGGACTTGTGACTGCCCAGCCCGGCCAGCATCTTGGGATGATCCACAGAGATCCCCGGCGTGGATGGCCACAGGGTTATACCAGTCTTGGGGCTCCTGCTGGGGGCACTTTAGCCCTGAGCTCCTTGAGAGTCTGAGGCTGAACCAAATCCACACCAACCACACCAACCAAGCCGTCTATACTTGGGGGCTGGGGCCCCAGATGAGCACACAAGGCTCAGGGCAGTGAGGGGCCTCTGATGCCCTCCGGGCAGTCAGTGTCAGAGTTGGAACCGTGGCAGCACCCGCCGCCCTGCTCTCCCTGCCAGCCTGGGGCTGCCCCAACTCGAGACACAGCCCCAACTTCTGTGTAGCAGAGCAAGGAGTAGGAATGGAGGACTCAGTCGGGGGCTCCAGCCGCTTCCAAACTGGGGTCACTGGCCAGAACGGCCCTTCCCGGGAATAAATGACAGTATGTTTGAAAACCCTCGGCAGTGCTGACGTGTCATGTTCTCCGTCAACAGGAGCAGGGCTGATATTCACTCTTCTTCCCAATTTATTATCCTAGTGATCTGGGACCTTAGGGCCTGCCTTTCCCAGGGTCCCCAAACCCATGAAGGAGCTGGCGCTTCCTCCTCCCAGGGCCCAGTCGTCACACATCTCTGGGGCCCCTGGTGGCCCCTCCCAGGACGCAGACCCTGGATCCTGCCTCCCCAGACAAAGGCAGCTTACGGATGTCTGCAGCACCTGCTCTGAACAAATCCATACTTTGGCTTAATATCTTTGCTCCAGGGTACCGCCCAAATGAGGTGCAGTGTCTGGGGGCAGTGGGCCGTGGCCCAGAGGGGTGGGGATCGACCCCTTGCAGAGAAGCTGGCTGTGTCAGCCTCCAAAACCCTCATGGCAGGACACAGGCCGTTTTCATTCTCAATGTCAAGGCCTTGACTCAGAGCCTGGGAACCCTGCAGGGCGCCGCTCTGCTGAGAAGCAGCTTCTTCCCATGTTTCTGCAGGGTCCCCATCCCCCCCACCGCCCACCACCCAGAGTACCCCCGTCCCCGTCCCCTGCCCCGCCCCGTGGGCTTCCGCCGGAGCTTCAGGTGAGTGCAGACAGTCTTGAGACGGGTCCCCTGATGCAGACTGGTGCCTCCTTCACTGTTTGTTTTGGGTTGGGTTGGGTTTAGGAATTTTACAAAATGACTGTGTAGGTTCCTGCTGTGTTTACACCCCAAATGAAACCCGAGATGGTGCTCCTCTTTCCCACAAATACTTCTGAATATTTGCCAAGTCTGTTCCAGCCCCCAGGGGCGTGCGGGTACAGATCAGTGTGGTTACAGGCCTCCAGGGAACCTGTCTGACCCCTGCAGACCTCAGTTTACACATGCTGTGAAATGGGACCCTGGGATGTCTTCTCCGTGGGGCTGCTGGGAAACACGAGGATGCCTGCTTGGACAGACCTGGCTGTAACTTCTCAAGGGGTTTGCAGGAAGGCGGGTGGAAGGAGAAGTTCCACCCAAGAATGGGCCACGCGGACACACGGCCTGCCCCATTCTGGCTGTGTGCTGACACTGCTGAGGGCTGATCCCATTACTGGGTAAGTGCCTCTGGTCTAGGGTGACCCACATGTCCCAGTTTTCAGTGGTAGCCCTGGAAGTCCCATAACCTGGAAGACATTTGGGTCCCAAGCAGACCAGGACAGTTGGCCATAGGGCCTTGACTCCAACCTCCGCAGATGGGGTAAGAACAGGGTCGTTCGGTGACCCCATGAGATCACAGGAGTGAAATGCATGTGTTCAGACCGAGCTCCAACCACAGCAGCCGGCACGGTCTTTGAGCAGCGTGAGAGACGGAATCGAGGCGGTGGCCGCCAGTGGCAAGTGGAAGGAGGCCTGGTCCACGACCCCGTGCCTCCTCTCCTCCCCTGGTGGCCCCATGGGGGCCGACCACCTCGTCCTCCCAGGGCCGAACCGGCAGCTAGCATTGGCGGTGGGCCCTCTGCGCGTCAAGCACAGAACTGAACGCTCCCCGTGGAATGTTTCCACTCCACAGTATTGTTCCCATTTCAGAGATGAGAAACCAGAGGCCCTCGGAGCTGAAGCCACTTGTCCACAGCAAGTCGACCAGAGCTGGTCACCTAGATCTGTCTGACTCCTAAGCCCACCCTTCCCAAGGAGGGAAGAAACTTCCAGAACCAAGGTTGGGCGTGCATCCCTGAAGGGTGCTTGCCCTCATGGGTGCTGGAGTCACATTGCCCCCCAGGAAGCTCTGGTGGGTCAAGGCGACAGCTATTTGGTTCCTTTCTCGCACTTAGGTCTGGGGAAGCAGCATCCGTGACCCACGCGCAGGGCTGGGCTCGGCGATCTGCTCTGAGTATCTGCCTCTGCTTTTTCCCTCTGCTCCCGTACGGCCTGGGTGCCCCTTTGGCACAGAGTGGGAAACATGGCTCCTGGCACAGACCAGCCGTCTTTGTCCTGCTTTGTTGTCTGCGGTGCCCAGAAAGGGGGCGGGGGGACCTGGCCGGGCTCCCGGGGCTGTCACTTCTGAGACCGTCTGTCCCCACAACCCACCCCCGCCCAGCTCCAGCCCAGTTAGAGGGATGGGGCTGGGCAGGCCCAGAGGGGCAAAAGGAACTTTCTTCAGTTTCTCAGAAATAGTCCTAACCTGTTTTTCACTCAGTTCATCGACTCCTGTCCTCTCCAGTCGACTCAGATGGAGTCAGACGAGGGAACCCAACTCAGTGAAGGCCAGCCCGCTGGCCGCACCCTGTCTGTCCTGGTCGGGGGTTTGTCGGGGGTGCTCCTGGGGCTGGTCCGGGGACGTTCTAGGGACCCCGAGGCTTCAGAACGGCCCCACTGCCAAGTGCTGAAGCCATCGGGGGACATCCTAGGGAAAAGAGGCCCGGAGCTCAGCCGTCATGCTTACGGAGTTGGGTGGAGATCTTGGCTCTGACGTTCACCGACCTTGTCACCAGAGCAAGGTTAAAGGTATCCGGTGGGTGAGTCCGACTTGCTCTCCTCTCCTGTAAAATGGGAACAGTGACGGCGCTGTGAGAGGCCATGTAGGGATGAGCTGAGATGAGGCACAGGAAAGGTTTAGAGGGCTGGCCGGCCTGGAGGCAGTGCCAGATACGTAGGGGCCTCGGTTCCCATCACCTCCAACTTTTTAAGGTCAACCCTGTGCCAGGCAAGGTGAGCTGAGAGACGGGGAGAAACGTCCTGTTCCCTCGTTCTTGAGCCGGCTCTCTCTGGCGACCGCACCTGGAGTTAGATCACATCGGGGGAACTCGACGGCTGGCCGCAGCTCTCCAGGGGTGGGAGGCCCTCAGGGCTCAGATTTTGTGAGGTGGCAGACTGCCAGACACTGCCCGAGTCCCTGCACGCCGACGTGCTCAGAGTAACACCAGTGGAATAACCAGGAGCCTTGGAAGGCCGCCCGAGCTGATCACCAGCAAGAATTTCCGAAGACAGTGTCTTCAAGATGCAGGGGCTGCCTCGGTTCCCAGCGGATCCAAGCACCAAGCAAATGGTGGCCCAGAATCTACTGTCTAACCCACGCTCCATGGGGGTCGGCCCTCCAGAGCCCTGACCGACGGGCTCCCTGACCCTGAGAGGCACCTGGAGACGCTGTCTTCCCAGGGACACGTCACAGGCTGAGCCTCAGTGTCCTCATCTTTGGAAGGTAGTGACCTTGTTGGGCTCAGGGATTCATTTCCTTGGGCTATCCTAACAAGTGACCCCAAAGTAGGGGGTCTAAACCGCAGAAATGTATTTGTTCACAGCTCTGAAGTCCAGAAGGCCCCGGTCAAGGTGTCAGCAGGACCACACCCCTCCTGAGGCTATAGGGGAGAAGGCACCTGGCATCTTGCAGCTGCTGGTGGCCCCTGGCTCCCCAGGCCCTCTGGAGGGGCTGCTCACTCCAGTCTCCCCACAACTTTCTATGGCTTCTCTCTTTCCCTGTGTTTCTCTCCCCTTCTCTGTGTCTCTCCCCTTCTCCGTGTCTCTCCCCTTCTCCATGTCTCTCCCCTTCTCTGTGTCTCTCCTCTCAGTGTCCCTTATAAGGACACTTGTTGGATTTTGGACTCACTCAGGTAATCCAGGATGGTCTCATCTCAAGATCCTAAACTTACTGACGTCCTCACACACGTCTCTTTTCCGCAGAGGACCGCATGGATGATTCCCGGGGCTAGGACAAGGACATGCCGTCGGAGGTGGGGGCGTCATTCCACCTGCTACAGTCAGTCTGAGAATTACAGGCAATGGAGGACAGAAGCCAGGCCCTGTGTTCGAATCCTGGCCGCTGTGCTCAGCTGGGGGACTTGGGGGATGTCTTACGCCCTCTGCCTTCATGTCATCAGCTGCGGAAGGGAGATGCTAATAGAACACGTTAGGAAGGGCTGTTCCGATAATGCCGTGACTTCAGACGCGTCCACAGCTCAGTACAGTCCCGGCCATGGCATCAAACAGCCACTCTATGGAGGCCAACGTCGTCCTTTATAAACAAGGCTGCTATTTTCTCCCGTTGAGCCACTGGCCCTGCCCTAGTCCCCTCCTTGCCCCCTGAGGTCATGGGCCCCTCTCTTCAGAGCTGTACGGTGCTCCCTGCACATCTTCCCAGGACACCTGCTTGCCTCCGGGTGCCCGGGGCCGTCTCCACTCTCAGCCTCTGGGTGGGGGGAGCCTTCTGTCAATTACAACTCTCGTCTCCCCCTCCCCCCAGTTCCCAACTGCCTTTGGGGCAGAACATTGAGATGCAGTTTCTGCAAAGCCACTTTATAAAATGAGAGCAGTTGAATGCTCTCGGGTGTAGGAGTAATTATAATTCCCAAGTTTCTCTGAACATTTTTCTAACTGGATCTTTTTGTGTCGCTGTCTCAGAATAGACACGCTTGTGGGCTTTCCTGGGCTCAAAATAGTCGTGAGATAGGGGTTGAAATCGACATCTGAGTTTGAATTATAACAACTCGGGCACAACTTTTGATTGGATGAACTTCCCCAGCCAAATGTGGCTCCTTCTGCAGATCCAGCTTCCTTTTATGGAAGAACAGACTCTCAGCTTGAGGGCTGGGCCTCGGGGCGGGCCTTCCTCGGCGTGGCAGTCCCGGGCCTCGAGGGGCGCGTCCACCACGGGCCATCTTCTCCAGTCCAGGCCCCTGCTGGAGACAGGGCACCTGCCGCCAGGCTTCGGAGGCTGACGTGCGGGCAGGCCTCTCTCTGCTGGAATCCAGGCCTTCCTGTGATCTGGGCTCAGCCTCTGGTCCCTGTTGGTGGAGCCCAGGGCCCACAGGTCTCTGTGCCGAGGACAGAGGGTTGGAGTCAGAACCTTGCCTCCTCCACGGATCGCCGTCGTGACTTCAGGTGACTTAAGTCCCGTGCCTCAGTTTCCTCTTCTGTCACGTGAGAATCATGGGCACAGCTCCTTCGGGGGTTGTAAAGACTAAGTGAGCTGGGCACAGGGTGAGTGGGGCACTTTGATTGCTTGGCACACAGCAGGTACACAATAATTGCCTAAGAATGCAAACCGAGTCAGAGGTCATGGGTCTTCCTATGTCACAACTCCACATATGTCTCAAGACACTGGAGGGGGGGGTGTCCCAAACGGGATAGGTCTGCGTGGACCCTGGTGGCTGCCGCAGGTGACTCAGGAAGGGCCCACCAGCTCCAGATGTGCGAGGGAAAGAGCAGCTTTCATCCTGGACTCTGGAGTCCCTTCTTCAAAAATGCACTTGGAAAGCTGTCCCACCCCCTGCCCCCTGCCTGGGACTCTGTGTTTCAGGGAAATGAATTTATTCTCCAAGGCAGCAGCTTGATGACAGACACCTGTCACCTTCGGGAACCTGTGTCTCTGGCAGGCTCTGGGTGAGCCCTCACCGTGTAAAGGAAAGATAACGCACTTAACTTCATTTCCTTAAACGATATTTTATTGATTGAACTGAAACGGTCTCATCCGTGGGCCCCCTCCCGCACTCCCCGAGCCTATGCAGAAACGGAGGGGTGGAGGGAGGCGGGGAGGGAGGCCTGTCTGGCTTGATTAGCCCTTTCGAAATGTGGCCGGAAGGTAGCCACCCTGGGCGCCCTTGGAGGGCAGAGCGGGATCTGCAGTGCCTGAGCCGGGCGCCCGTCCCCTCATGGGTCTTCCTGGTGCTCGACGCCAACCAAAGGAAAAAGCGGTCATATCTCCTATCCCGAGAGCTCTTTGGCCACGAGCCTTTTCTCACAAAGGAGATGCCACAGACAGGGGAGAGGTAGAGAAGCCAGGCGGGGGGCGGCCACGCTGAGATGCGGGCGGCGTGTCCCCACGGGGCGCTTCTCGGCCACTGCCCGCCCCGTCTGCCGCAGAGGAGACCCTGTGCTCTCGATGACAGCCTCACTGTGTGTGTTGTGACCGAACCAGCAGCACGGGGCTATCGCTGTCCGAACACTTCCCATTATTATCGCATCGCTCGCCCCTGAGTGAAGACAAAGCAGGAATAAATATGGAATTAAAAAAAAAAAAAAAGTGATCACAGTCCCTCCTCGCTGCTAGGAAAATTAGTGTTTTGAAGTCACAGTGTGTCCCCCTTCACAGTCCTGTCATTCTGTTTCATGCCTATGACAGCATCCAACGGCAGGGCCACCTCTGTGTCCCTTTTCTCGGAGCACTTGACATAATTGAATCAGTCCGTGGCCGGCAAACCACAGGCAAGAAGAGGCACCAAAGTCACCAAGGCTACAGGTGCTCCAAGCAGAATGCGGTGACACGGCTGTATTTGACCAAGAGGACGCCGTACTGAGTATCACTTCTCCTCCGACACTCTTGTCCTAGTCCAGGTGAATTTACATGAAACTTAACGGGCCCGTTTTAACTCTGTAGTTCCTGACTTTCGACAAACGTGTTCACCTGCATGGCCACGACCTGATCAAGATCTAGAACACGTCCAGCCCTGCGGGAAGCTCTGAGCATCATTTTAGCAAGGGGAGTTTATAAATTGCACACCGCAAACACACAAAACGCTCGTTTCCTTGTGAATTGCGGGTAGTTATTGAGCTACGAGCTCCCATTTATCACAGCTTGACACAAGACTGTTTTCTACAAAAGGCGGTGGTCCGTCATCGCCCCAGTTACTGTCCGGGTGGAAATGTTCCTTTCTCAGGGAAGGGAGGGGGCATTTTCGTGGCATAACTAAGTGGGAAGATGGTCAGGGCACTGATCTATTGAATTCTTTTCTTGGAGAATGTCACAGTGTCTCCAAGGAGGATCTTCTGGCCCTGGTGGACCACAAGCCCTGGGAGGCAGATATAGCTGCAGCATCCTGAGGGCAGAACACCTGCAATCCACTCTGGTACCTTCCATGAGTCCCCATCAACCGTCTGAGGCCACCTCTCTGGTCTTCGATGGCTGTTAACACTTGGATTCCTCTGGCCAGCAAGGAAAGGAGGCTAATCCCAAAACAGCCTTGGCTAAAGGGCACAGGATGGGACTAGGACACCAGCAAGTAGTAGAAAGATGATTTCCTTCCCTGTGCTTACTCCCGGAGTCCCATATCTGCTCCCTTATCAAACCCCCCTTCCAGGCCAGCCACTGAGATGAGGGAATAGGATGGGCACAAGAGAGAGGAGGAAGAAGATACCACGAGGGGCTTAGAGCAGTGTTCCCTGTGTCAGGGATGCTGGGTCGGAAAGACAAGACTCAAAGAAGTCAGGGAGGTGTGACACCTTACATTTGAATATCCTTGATGCTCTCAGGCCACTGGCTGGGCTCTCCCTTGCCTTTGAGGCTCTGTGCCTGGAGGTCAGTCTCCATGGAAAACTCCTACACATCCCTCAAGAACCCAGCCTGAATGTCACCTCCTCTGAGACTCCTTCTTTCCATGCTCTCTGCCAATGTTTCTGACTTCCCTGCCCTGTGCTTCTCTGAATTCCTTTGCTTCATGTGCTATTTTTTTTTTTTAATGGAGTCAATTTCTTTAAATTTACTTTTGGGATCTCAGGGGCAGAGATTTGAATAAAATCTATCTTCTGGGCTCAAAACTCTCAGTTTTCCCTGCTCCCCGGAAAGCCCTGCCTTGCTTCATTTACTCTCTTCCCCGCTCCCTGCCTGCCTCGCTCACCGCTGCTGCTCCCACTGCTCTGCCTCCCGCAACGGCCCACGCCTTGCGCTGACTGTGTGTCCTTGAATTGTATGTGTCTCCCCCACGAGAAAAAAAACCTGAGAACACAGAATGCTGTGGCCCTGGGGGTCCTTTCCACTTCCTTCCCTCCCTGCATCCCCCACCCCCAACTTCGTTTTGTTGCCAAAATTCCTGCTGCCATTTTGGGACCCCGGGGAATGGGCAGCTTTGAGGCAAGAAGATAGAGCTGCCCTTCCAGGTGTTTCTCATCTTCCACATCTGCTTCTTTCTCTGCACATTAACAGTCTCAAGATGTTACTCTTATAAAATCCCGGGACGACCGGCCAACCACCGTTGCCAGGTCAGCTAAGAAGGCTCTGGCTTCATTACCCTCGGGCGAGCCAAGGAGACGGACTGGAGGGATCATTATCTTCATAGTTAAGACACAGACTTGAGATCAAAGCGATTATCCTAGCCAGGCTGAACCAAGGTCTCTCACGAATACTTGGTCCACACAGGGGCTAAGAAGAGGTTCTGTTCTAGATTATTTTTACGGATCATTCCAATTTTCTATGAATATTTACTGTGCAGTTCAGAAAAAAAATCTCCCTCTTTGGGGGCGATGGGGAGAAAACTGGCTTTCATTTTACAGGTTTTGTCTCGGTCAGCATTTCTAGCGGTGAGAATGACAAACTTCACTTGGGAAAGGCCAGCGCCGCCAGCTGTGTTTTATTATCGAATATTTCTGGGGGTGAGCTGGGCTGCCGTTGTGTTTATATTACTTGTAAGATTTCATGCAAGACTCTGCGAGGTCGTGGGCTTCATCTGAAGTGTCTGATATGCTGGGTAATTCATTCCATCCCCTTCGTTCCTGTTCCCTTTCCTTTTATTTTTTTCCAAGGGCACGCTGAGCACTGTCAGAAAATGGAATCTGGTGGAAAGGCGGCTGCAGGTCCCCAGGTCCCCACTCACCTCCAGGTCGCCTACTTGGTCTGGGAGGGTGCAAAGTGACTGTCTTGCTCTGGGACCCAGGAAAGCTGCTTCATTAAGAGGCTTGTCCCCAAGGTCAAGCAAATAAGTTTGACATAGACCTTTGGCAAGCACCTCCCCAACGCTTGGTCGGCCCATCAGATCCTGCTGCCGACTTTGGGGGGTATCCTTTTGTCTCCAAAAACTTTCACTTTTACCTGAAGCTAACCAAACTGTCTAGGAGTGTTAAACCTGACTTTGGAGGCATGAATGGGGTCTCAGCGTCTTGCATTGTCTCTTTCCCTTTATTCTTAGTGAGTAGGAAACAAACTCCATAAAAGAAGTCCCCCCCCACACACACACCTGCCCCAGGCCATTTGTCTACTCATTTGCTTTGTCTACAGACATTGCCGTCAGCTTCTGGGTGGGTGTAGAACTAGAGTCCAAATATCACCAGCCATTCCCTCACACCCTCAAAAAAGATTGTCTCCAAGCCCCCTCGCACACTCAGTGGGAGTGCAAAACTCTCTGCATCTGCAAATGTGGGGAGGTCTGGCAACTCGTCACGGTCACCTCTGGTTTGTCCCCATAATGAGCTTGGGTTATGGGCCCTCCCAGCCTTGGTGGCCTCTACTCTATGGTGCTGGGTCCTACAAGAGCTTCGGGCTTTCTTGGGCTTCCACTGAGAGCTGCCCTCCCACAGGATGCACACATGCTCAGAAGATTTTCCTGGGGATTGGAGACATGGAGAGGATTCTAGTAGCCCTGTGTCTTCATTCCTCTTCGGTCCTTGGGGACAACCCTATGCCCTGTCCTTCCAGCTGACCTCAGAGACAGGCTCACGGGTGGCTTCCATGTCAAGGGTCTGACTCTCATTTTCACCAGGAAACAGAATGGCGGTCACAAAATCAGTGCATTGGGGAAGGGACCGTGGTCCTGGGGTTCCTCTACCCTGTGCAGTGCGTGGCTCTGGAGGTCTCCTTTGAAAGGTCACCTGAGCCATCTTTCTTCCTGAAGGTAGAGCTCCCTGGCACCCCCCCCACTTATTTTTTATTTTTTTTTAGTATTTTATTTATTTATTTGACAAACAGAGATCACAAGTAGACAGAGAGGCAGTCAGAGAGAGAGAGAGGAGAAAGCAGGCTCCCCCTCAGAGCAGAGAGCCCGATGTGGGGCTCGATCCCAGAACCCTGGGATCATGACCTGAGCCAAAGGCAGAGGCTTTAACCCACTGAGCCACCCAGGCGCCCCACATCCCCCCACTTTTAAGAACTTCATTGGAAAAGGCATCTGGGGCCCATGCTTGTGCTCACTGAGGGCTTCTGTGAGATGGATCTGGGGACCGGGCAGCTCCCTGGGCTTTCTTGAGCCTTCCCTTAGGCTGTCCTCTCAACCTTCATCTTCCCAAACCCAGTGGAAGTCACCTGCTTCCTGACGATCGATCGTGCTTGACACTGAATCCCAGGGCAGGAGCGGGGGCTGGGGAGTGTCTAATCTCTGGAGATCTCTAAGCTCCTTTGTTCAGGTGTTTTCTCGGCTACAAAGTGGGAACAGTGAGAGTGCTGGACATGGGGGGAGAATCCCAGGGGACATACCGTCACCGTCACCGTTACTCCTGCTTTTCGAGCGGGCAGCACAGCTGAAGGTCATCAGGAGGCCTGATGGAGACCTTGGCCTGCCGTGCTGACACCAGTGCAGTGCCGCCCCCCCTGCACCCACAGCGGGGCTCAGAACCATCCACCCAGCAGCAAGCACTGGGCACTGTTCTGTGCTGAGTGCTCTGCACATTCTGACTTCCTCAGTCCCCATAAACGGGGGAGCTGGCATGATCATCCCTGTTGTACAAAGGGGAAACTGAGGCCCCGGTCACTTACGTAACTTGCCCACGGTAGTATGATTAGTAAGCGGCAGAACGGGGATGAGCTGTGGGCTAGCTGCTCAGCCCAGGTGGACCCGGCTCCCATCTATACCACGCCTCCTGATCCCCACAGAAGACCCCCTCGGTCCACAAAAATCTCTCTTGGTCACAAAGGACATTGAACCGAGACTAACAACTCGAATCACCTGGGGCCCCCTTTGGTTCCAGATGCTTTTAGCGAATTCCAGATGGTTGTTTTGTTGGTGGTAAACTAGGATCTTCATGTCCTTGGCTTCAGTTGGTGAGAGCAGGATTTCTTTCCAGCCTGAGTGGGGTAACTCCTCCCCAACTCCAGGTCACACAGACACTGGTGGTGGGGGGGTCCTTTCAGATGTCCCACAGCAATCCATACTGTCCTACAGGTGTGAGATGGTGGGTGCTGGAGCCTCCAGCCCGGCCACCTGCCAGGGAGACCCAGGGCCCTGGTCCTCCACCTAGCCACAGAGCCTACAGCCCCAGGAAATTACAGCCCCTGGGATTTACACGCTTAAAGGAACTGCTACCCTAGCCCTCATTTTCTGGATGTGACTTTTTGTTTAAAGTTAAATGGGTTAAATCAGGGTTTCTCAGGTACGCATGCACCCACACAACCCTCAGGATGTTTTGTTAAAATGCAGACTTGGGTTCAGCAGGTGTGGGACAGACCCGGGACCAGGATTCTGCACGTCCAAGCAGTTCCAGGTGGTAAAAGCGGGTCAGTGATGCTACCGGCCCCAGGACCACACTGCGAGAAGGGGGGCCAGCGGACGGCCTGTGTGGGGTTGTCTGTTGCAGGGTGTTTGGGGGCTGGGGTACTACTGGATTCCAGAAAGAGGAATCAGGAGAAAGGTCAGCTTTGGGAACAGGGATGTGGATGGCCCGTGAGTGGCCCCCATTTGGCTTGTCCTTCAGGTCCAGGGACCAGAGAAGAGAAAGTGCTGAGCACAGCTTAGGTGCCGGTGACAGATCCGTCCCCAGGGGCTCACGGGGTCCTGGGACCCCTGCTTCCCTCCGATTTCAGAGGACCCTTCTGTGCTCCTCAGCCCTGACATGGGCCAGCAAGGGGCCCCCGGGGCATCTTTCTCCACTGAGTGGGAGTCGGGGTCCACAGGCTGGGCCCCAGGGGTGGAATGCCTGTAAAACTCAGGGCATCTCAAGGGCAATATTGTTTGGAACAGACACCGGGCTCCTGGTTAAAGATTTCTTTTTATTTGGAAATAACTTCAAAGTTTACAACAAAGTTGGAAATAAATAAAAGTCGTACAAAGGGCACCCATTTACCATTTACTTGGATTTACAGACATTAGCATTTTATCCCCGCGCTTTCTCGTTACTCATTCTTTGTCCGTCCTCGTTCCTCTCTCAGTCTCTCCCCCCGAATCCCACCCCACAAACATGTGAGTGCATTTTTCTGAGCCAACCTGGGGTGTGCGTTCCCCAAGAAAAGGAGTACTGTCCCATCCAGTCCCAGCGCAGGGGGAAAATGTCAGGAAGTTGAACACGAGTGCAAGTCTTCGAACTGACCCTCCATCCACACACCAGTTTGAGCAGTCGGCCCAGCACCGTCCTTCCCAGGATTTTCTCTTGCAGGGCAGGATCCGATCTAAACCTGGGTTTTATATTTAATCATTATGGCTCTCTCGCCTCCCGGAACCCGGAATAGCTGTGCAGTCTTCCTAAGTCTTTGTTATGGCTTGGACTTTTTTGAAAAGTAGAGTCCCTCCTCCCCAATCCCTTTTGTAAAAACAATGCAGTGTTCCTGTCCGGGGGTCCGTCTGGTGTTTTCCATGCGGTTAACATCAGGTTAGGCCTTCAGGCCGGTCCATGACGTGGTGACATGGGTGCTGCCCAGGAGCCCCTCAGTCTGAGCTGGGACATCAGTCCCCAGGTCAAGATACTGCCAGGCTCTTTAACAGCAACATTGCGATTCTTTCTTAAGACCACCAGATATCTGGCTCCCCGACAAATGCCCAAATCCCCATCGGGACCCGGGCCCTGAACACTTTCCACCGCTGTGGTTGCAAAATGTTCCCCACCTGCCATAGCTCCGTCTGCACTTGCTCTTCTACTTGAAGCACGAGCCCTTCCTCCTCCCTCCCTCCCTCCCTCCTTCCTCCCTTCCTTCCTTCCTCCTTCCTCCACTTATTATTGATATGGACGCATGAATTCCCATTTTCCCCCCAATGGTATATAATTCACTACTGTTCTTAATCATTTTGGTGTTTCAATTGTCCCGGATTTGGCCAGTGGGAACCACTTGAAGCTGCCCTTGTGCTCTCATGACGCACTGGCATCACTTTCTCTTAGCACGTCCTGACTTCGTGGAATAGGAGCTTTTTTTTTTTTTTTTTAAGATGTTATTTATTCATTTGATAGACAGAGATCACAAGTAGGCAGAGAGGCAGGCAGAGAGAGAGGTAGGGAAGCAGGCTCCCTGCTGAACAGAGAGCCCGATGTGGGGCTCGATCCCAGGACCCTGAGATAATGACCTGAGCCAAAGGCAGAGGCTTTAACCCACTGAGCCACCCAGGTGCCCCAGTAAGGAGCTATTTGAGGCTGATCTTGCCCTGGCCCTGGAAGTAACTGTTTCTCTGAGCAGCCTGTTCCTGTTCATGGGGAATGGTTTTAGGAGCCCAGATCTCTGTACTAGGGGGCACTCGTCACCATGGGGCGTCTGTTTCTAGGTCTCTGTAGTAGACAGAGCTAAGAAACACCGGGCGTCTAGATACAGACATAGTTGCTCACGTACACACACACACACACATACGCACACATGGCCATGTGAACATACCACACACCACATGGAAAGGCATCTTGGAAATTGTGTGCTCCCCCTGTCTCTGCAGCCCCGGAAGCTTGCTGTCAGACCAGGGCCTGGCAGGGTGACGTGTCCAACCGCCAGCATGCTCAAGGTCCCTCAGCTTTCCAGCTGAAGTTGAGGTCCTGTCTGGAAGGCTTCCCGCAAATGACTGAGAAGCTGGTGTCACAGATGCCAGCTTACCGCCCACCCCCCCCCCCCCAGCATGGGATGTCTCCCTGGGCATCCTGGTTCAGGAACCCTCCACTGGGCTGGAAGAGATGGCAGCACCGAGTGCACAGACGGCCTGAAGGTCTCACCGCCCCATCCTGTGTCCTGTCCTTTCCTTTAAGAAGTTACTGTCCAAAGCCCTGGGCATGCCCAAGCTCACGTCAGTTGTGCACGCCCCACACCAGCCGTCTGATGCCACTTCTTCCCTGGTTCGGATCCTGGCTCTGGAAAAATCACATCATACCTACTCCTATGCTCAATTCTGTGACCCCCAACAACTTCACAGTTGTGTTGCTCAGAGCACTCCAAAAATACCTGTTCGGGAGCTGGGTTATAATTCAGCCTCGAGCCCTGGGGCCCCGTGCTGCCCAGAACCGTGGGTGTGGGTTAGTAGGATGAGCTCTTGCTTCCTTGTCCTTTCTCCTTTCCTCTTTCGGGGTGGCTAGGGGGCTCGTTTGCAACGCACTCGAGCTCACCTGTTCGTTCCTTTTCACTCTTCCATCCTCCTCCTCCTCTCCCCCATTATTAATGATTTTATTTTGTGTTTGGGGACATGTTTTTATGTTTTGGACATCACCACATTCCCAAATGTCACAACTGGACTGAGAGGCACACCGAGCGAGGACCATACATCCTGGGTCCCCTCTCCCCGACTCCAGGCTCCCACGATCAAGTGCGTCGTGTTCTGGTTATCTGTTCTCTGCCTGTTTTCTTAGTTCCCCTTTCCTTACACAGGAGGCAGGACATGCAGTACCTGCCCTCCCCGGCCCTCTGATGCTTAGAGAGGGAAATGCCTCCTGGAAATCACCCCGCAGTCCCGCCCGCCCTTCTCCACAGCTGCGTCCTGCGCCCTGGGGTAAAGGGGCCTTGGTTCCTTTGGCTCCGCTCCCGCATGTGGGTGCCCTGGGGCTCGCGATATCCCGAGGTGGCAGGCAACGGAGTGAGAATGCCCTCGTGTGAGTCACGGACAACGGGAGGCAGGTCTTTAGCGTAAATTCCCTGAAGCCAGGTGGCTGGTTTGGAGGCAGGTGCGTGTTTTCAATTTTGTGTGATTTCACCTCGTTTTCCTCCATAAGCACTGATCCTCTCTGCACTCCCACCTTCGAGGCCAGCGAGCCTGTCCCAGGCTTGCGGATGGCGATGGAGGTGGGGCCGAGAGCTTGACCTTGGCCACTCCCCGGGGTGAGAAATGGTGCCTCCGTCTCCGTGGGGCTGACACTGGTGTTTCCTCACTTGGCCTGTTTCATATACAAAAGGGCCATTTTATATCTCTTTTTGTGAATCGTGTGTTTAGGTCTTTTGGTCATTTTCCTTTAGTATTTTTGGTCTGTTTTCCTTTTTTTTTTTTTAATGTTCTATGTATTTTATTTTATTTATTTATTTTTTAAAGATTTTATGTATTTATTTGACAGAAAGAGAGAGCGCAAGCAGGGGGAGCGGCAGGCAGAGGGAGAGGGAGAAGCAGGCTCTCCGCTGAGCAGGGAGCCTGACAGCCCTCGATCCCAGGACCCTGGGATCACGACCTGAGCCGAAGGCAGGTGCCTAACCGACTGAGCCAGCCGGGCGCCCCTGTTCTTTGTATTTGAAACAGTGTTAATGCTTTGTCTCTGATACGTATTGCAGAGAATTTATCACAGTTCTACCCTTTGTCCTTTAAATTCACATCTAGTGCTTTTTGCCATGTGACAATTTTTTATTAAATTAATAAAAATGTCGTTGAATTTGTATCAAGCTATCAGTCCTGATTTTTTATCAGAAGGGCTTCCCCTTCACCAGCTTAAAGAAATCACCCACGTTAGAGGGAACCCCTTCGAACGCTTGGACGGCGTCACTGTTTCCCGTGTGGTCTCTGATCCACACAGGGTTACTCTTCTCTTGGGGATGAAGAATGGATTAATTCTATCTTCTTTCCAACAGGCTGTCTAGTTGTCTCAACACATTTATTACTCAGATCGCCTTTGCATTGGGCTCATTTTTAATTCTTTCACGAATAACCTTGGGGGCGGCAGAAGGAGGGGGCGGTGGGGCCCGGCTTTGATGGTATTTCCAAGAGGAAAAACAGTCAGCCTTCGCAGCCTGAGAGGCCTCTTCCTCTTCCCTGCAGGCTCGAGGATGCTGGAGGCCCTGCCCCAAGGGTGGCATGGGGAACCGGCTTCCTGGTCCACCAGCAAGATGGCACGCCACCAGCATTCCTGGGGACCAAGGTCCCCCTGACCCAGGAAGTGCGGCTCCAACCTATTCCTCCTGAGAGGCAACAGAGGGGAGCACAGGCAGACCGTGAGAACTGGAATTTCTGAACAGAAAGTTGTGAGTTTGGCCAGAGCCATCTGAGCAGTGTCCTTTGTTTGTCCATAACGGGTGCATTTGCGAAGCTGCGGGCTCTTCACCTGCTCGGACTCGAGGTCAGCCCAGACTGAGCTTCGTAGTTAAAGAAATTCAGCAAGTTGCCGGGGCCACGAGCTCCAGGGTCCCCCAGTCCTGGAGGCCAGACTGCGACGCTTTCTCTTTTGCATCACATTTTCTTGGTTGGAAGATTCAAGAAACCTGGTTATAAGTTTCTGAGTTAGGGTGTGGTCAGGCAGACACGGGGTAGAGGTTGAGTTCATGGACAGCAGATCTAAGCTCGGGTGTGACTTCTCCCTGCAGCTCTCCCCGACTGGGTCTGAGGCCCTGGGCTGGAGCGCCGTGGACCAGCGGGGGCTTTGTGGCTGAGGGCGGAGCTCCACGATCAAGGCCGCCCACAGCCCGGCTCCCAATTCAAGGTGAGCAGATGCAGCCCTGATGCCAGGGTCCAGGGAGACCACCTCACCCAGTGGAGAGGAGCTGGTGGTCAGTGCCACCCACTTTGTTCCTACACAGTGGGCTCTGAGCGCACCCGCACGTCCCCGAGGACCCCAGCTGGCCTGAGCCAGGACGCCCTCAGCGGACCCAGCTGGGGGACTACCCATGGCTTTCTTTCCTCTCTTTCATTCTGCTTCAGTGTCCCCATTCACTCCCCTCTGCTGATGGGATCACATTTACAAGACTGTCGGGACGCAAGCCTTGCCTCAGGCTCAGCAAAGTCAGACCTGTCTCCTTCCAGCAGGGTTTGCATGGGGCGGGCTCACTCCCTGCTGCGATGCTACACCAGACCTCAACCCCCTAGATGCTGTGGCAGCCCCAGGCTCCCATCTGTGAAGACTGAGAATGTCAGCAGACATAGCTGAAGACCGCCGGCAGCCAATCCGCTGTCACTGAGAACGGCTGCATTTGGAAACAGCCAGAAATTCAACTGCCAATGAGGTAACATAAAGGAGAGAAGAAGCCCAGGGACCTGGGGGCTGCGGGGGCTCGGGGGCCAGAACCAGGGGAAAAGGTCCCACCCCACCTCCATTCTAGTTTCCAAGGAAGCTAGAAACTGGGGATCAGCGTCAATTTTTTTCTGGTTTCAAAAACCAAGTAGGCCAAAGCAAACATACGTGAGGATTTGTTTGGCCTTTGGCCCCCAGCGAATGACCCTGTTCCCCCACAAATCCCCTGGCGCTGAGACAGACCCCAGGCTTTCGGCTTCGTGCCTCTGCTGCTGGGAGCCAGGCCCGTCAGGGGCCCGGGAGAGGCAGGCCTTGATCTTGGTCTGGGAGTAGCTCCAGTGATTTCCCAAAAGTGCCGAGGTCTGGCAACCTCACCGCGGGGAGGGAGAGAGACCTAGGAAGGCCATTTCCTGGGAACCTCAGGCTGAGTCAGGGAACATGGCCGGCGGGGCTGTGCCTCCAAGGTCTTGCCGGCCACACAGCCTGAAGCAGGGCTGCCCGAATCGAACACACTTTGGGGATTCTTTGCACCATAAAAAGAAACACTAGAAGCTGGACCGCATCAGACAGTGGAGCCCTTCCTGCAGGACACCGCCCCCCGCCCCGCCCGCTGTACCCGGGGCACGAAACCCAGACGCCAGTTCCCACCTGCACCTGCTCACGTCAGCTTCGGTCAGACACTGAAACCGCTCTGATCCCCTCAGTGAGGAAGTCGCTTGAACGCCTGCCACGGGCCTGGTCCGGTGCCTGAATGACATTCTACCCACCCCGCCCCCGCCGAACCCACCAGAGCGTAGGCGCCACAAAGGTCAGGAGCTCGGTTCCTGGAACGTCACAGTCTCCTCGGCCCCTGGAATGGAGCCTGGTGTGTGGCAGAGGGTCAAGGAACGCCCGCCGAGGACAGAAGCCCTAACCTCAAGGCTGCGTGTGGGGCAGAAAGGGCGAGGTCTCAGAGAGGGCAAGTGGTTTTTTTCTAGGTCACACAGCGAGCAGGTGGGGGAGAGCCAGGACTGCATGGCTTTCAAATATGCCACCAGCCACTTCGCCGTCCCCACCACCGGGTCTGCTGGGAGGACCGAAGGGTGAGCCGTCTATCTGCTGAGCAAACGAGCTCCAAACACGGAGATGGACGGCCCCGCCGGAGGAGCCCGCACTCGATGAAGTCTGCCATCCACACCTTACGGGCTTCCCGGTGAAGGCGTTTCTTATGGCTGCGGAGACAGATGGCCACAGGCCTCACAGCTTGAAACCGCATGGTTTTATTCTCTGAGGGTTCTGGAGGTCAGAAGCCTGACATGGGTCCCGCTGGCCAGAAATCAGGGAGCTGAAACCTTCTGGAAGGGTCGGAGATCCATCTGGGTGCCCACGCGCTGGGGTCTGGTGGCAGCTCATCCTGGCTGGTAGATAGTCCCAGAAGCGGGAGCAGACAGCCCTCTCTCCCCATCCTCTTATCAAGGCCACTGGTCCTACTGAATTAGGACCCCACTCTGACCATGTCATTTAACCTTAGTTACCTCCAAAGACGGTCCCATTGGGGTTAGGGCTTTGACATATGACTTTGGGGGACCCCACTTTAGTCCACGGGCCACCAGTGACAGCCCCCATATCCACTCCCCCCCTCCCTTCCTCTGGGAGCTACATTCCCAGGCTGCCCTGCCCATTGGCTGCCCTTTACAAAATCCCTCAAATGCTGCGGGAGGTTTCAAGTGTCCTCTACGTTCCTTCCTCATGTCCTTGCCCCTCCTTGGGGACATTCAGTGGCTGAGCAACAGAGTGTCCAGTGGTGACAACGCCGGGTCCCTGCTCTGGGCTCTCAGTGACTCAGTACACCACTGTCCCTCTTTGCTCTTTCGTGGTGTTCTGTATTTTCTAAGTGCTTTAGGACAAAGAGTTGTTACTGTTGCTACTAAAAAAGCGCTAATAAAATAGAGAATTAAAAAAACAACCACAACCCAGGGCTTTCCTCGAGTCCGGTGCTGCTCAATCAAACTTCCCGTGATCATGGAACTGCCTTCGTGTCCTTGTGGCCCAGCCTGGAACCCACTTGCCACATCTGGCTAATGCGACTGGGAAGAGAATTTTAAAAATCTCATTTCATTTCCATTACGATCAAAACAGGACGTGGATTGGTTACCCCGTGGGACAGCAACGCTCTGGATGCTTGTAGGATTCCTGGGACCCCAGGGACGTGGCAGATCGAACAGAGATGATTCCTCCTTTGGAGAATTTCTCCCCAACACATGAACACCTGCGTTAAAAATGTCCTGTACGAAACACCATCGAATCATTCAATGAACGATCACCGCGCCCAGCTTCCCGGGAGGGAGCAGGGGGGCTGGGCTGGAGGGTGCAGATACATGCCAGGAGGGCTCAGGGGACGAGGCGAGGGTCCCCAGGCTGGCGGGGGCGGGGTTTCAGGTGGTGACTGCAGGGCAGATGACCCAGAGGACATCCACCCTCACTCCCTCCCTGCCTCCTCCTGAGCATGAAACGTGGCATGTTTAATTCAAGGGTTTTCACAAAACCCTGCGTGGCACAAGTGAAGAAAACCTGGACAGGTCAACATGGAGGTTTCATTCCCATGCAAATCAATCTGCCGGCTCAGCATACTCTGGGGCATGCCCCTCCGGTGGGTGGGGTGCAGAAGACAAGCCCCCGCTCTCCTGCCAGTCCTCCCCCAGTCTCGCTCCCCCAGGCGAGGCCTGCGGAATGTGGGGAACCTTGGGGAAAGCTTCCTGGTGAGTCAACAACTTTGGGAAGCTACTCCCTAGGCGCCCGGCCTTCCCGCCTCCCCTCCCATGTGCAGTGTCCCTCTCCCCCGTTTCTCAAAAACTAACCACCCCAGTGTCCTCTCCCAGTCCACTGCTCAGTCATGTCTTATAGAGACTGTGGGACCCAATCTCACCCATGGTGTGAATGGGGGAGGAGTCCCGTCCCGAGAGGGGAGAGCACTGACCTTCATGGAGATCCAGGGATCTCGGTGGGGGTGGGGGTGGCGGGTTCTTAGGTGGGATCACACTTCATTCTCCGAGTCACCTCTCCGACAGAAGAAAAGAACACGGAAGTATAGAGAAATAAAGCACCTTGCCCAAGATCTGAGCACGAATGAGTTGGGAGACTGGGATTCTGGAAGATTCTGGAGGCTTCTAGACTCTGGGTTTTTCTGCTTGCCATGCCCAACACATCCTCCCAGGAGAGATAGGAGAGCCCACAGGAGTGGCCGAAAGAGCAGATTCAGGACACAGAAAGGAGAGAAAGGAGGGGCAGGGTGGGAAAAGCTTTGGGTGATTGATCGCATGGTTTGTCTAACCTAGGACCAGCTGCAGGAAGTGTTGAGCTGCGGTGGGAACGCTGGTGAGTTTCTGAATGGCACAGCCCGCCCTGCAGAAGGCTTTCTGAGCATCTGTTCTTTCAGAATTGGGGCTTCCCCGTGAGGGGGCACCACGGTTGCCCTCTGTTTTATAGGTGGAGAAACAGGCTCACGATGGGAAATGATTTGTCCAAGGTCACCTGATCGGTGAGGAGGGGCACAGGGCCTCGAACCTGGATCTCCAAACCTGGCGCTTTTCGTGGTCACCCAGGTTCTCTTTCTAGGCTGTTGGAGCAGAAGGATGTGCCACCAGAGTTAGCCATGTCCCCATTGCATTTTCCCTGCCCTGATAGTGACCAGACCTCCCAAAATACAGCCCCATCAAGGCCATCAGAACTCAGCCCCGGTGGGGCCCAGACAGATTCTGACATTTCCCTTCCCCTCCTGATGTTGACAGTCACACACAGTCCATCCTTGCTGGCCCTGAGGACAAGAGCGTCTCGGAGGGTCCGTCCCACCTCTGATGCCAAGGGAGGCTATGGAGTCCTCTGAATTAGATGGTGATGCAACAGAGTCCATGCCCTTCCCAAAGCAGAAGGCATGAGAGAGAGCGAGCCTATCAGGAAAGCAGGAAGGCAGGACACGTGGAGCCGGGGACCCCAGCCTTGTGAGGGGTGGGCCCCAGATGCCTGAGCAAGGTTCCTGAGGGTCTTGGCATCACAGCCCACCGCCCAGGCATCCATCTGCTCTCCCTGCCCTCCC
Source organism: Lontra canadensis (assembly GCF_010015895.1). Taxonomy (NCBI): domain Eukaryota; kingdom Metazoa; phylum Chordata; class Mammalia; order Carnivora; family Mustelidae; genus Lontra; species Lontra canadensis. The sequence continues at coordinate 4,898,914 of NW_022631059.1, read as the reverse complement.
CTTGCTAAGACAAAAAGCAGGGTATTAAGGGTTTAAAAAAAGAAACAGGTTTTGAAGTCATAGTGACCCGAGCCAAATCTCAGCTCAGCCACTTCCTTACGAGCCACTTAACTTCTCTGACCTTCTTTATCCCTTCTGCATAAATCAGAAAAAACGGTACCAATGGCGTGTGTTCACTAGAAATAGATCAGTATGTGAGTGTTCGGCCTAAGGCTGGGAACAGATCCCTACTTGTCCCATGGAGTGTGTCGTGTTTGGTCTCACCCAGCCATGGTGATTCTTTTCTACTTAGTCAAACGCTTGCTTTTTTAGCTTCCCTTATAATAAGGAGTGGCCATGTGATCCCATTTTAGATAAAGAGGAGAAAGAAAAAATTCTACTGGGTTGCATCTGGGAACAATTTTCTTCCTGAATAAAAAGACCAGATCTTTTGGGGAGAAGGTCTTTGGTCTCTGCCCTCTTGTTCCCGCTGGGAATGTTTCATGTGAGGGCATGGTGTTTGGAGTTGTGGCAGCCATTTTGTGACAATGAGGCAATAAGTAGGAGGGCAAAGTTTCACTGGGTATATGAGGGGGCAAAGCCTGGATCCTTGATGGCTATTGCTGAGTGTCTAAACGTGCCCTACGATTGTATACGCCTGTTTAAGTGAACAGCAAATATTCTTATAGTTATCTATTGCTTGCAGTCAAATGAATTGCTAGCACAAGTCATTGAGGAGCATGTCCGAGAGCAGTGTGTGAAGGCTGAAACAGTGAGAATGAGGGGCTTGGAAGCAGTGCTGGGCATGACAGAATTGCAGAAAAGGCAGAGGGCATTTCTCAGCAGTGTCTTGTGAGTTCCCATCTGGATCCCTTAAATGTCCTTTGAAAGGGCAAGTACCTTTTTTTTTTTTTTTTAAGATTTTATTTATTGATTTGACAGAGATCGATCACAAGTAGACAGAGAGGCAGGCAGAGAGAGAGAGAGAGAGAGAAGCAGGCTCCCTGCCGAGCAGAGAGCCCGATGTGGGACTCGATCCCAGGACCCCGAGATCACGACCTGAGCCGAAGGAGGCGGCTTAACCCACTGAGCCACCCAGGAGCCCAAAAGGGCAAGTACCTTTTGATTATTTAGCTGCGTGCTTTGACTAACCAACACTGACTCTTGTGGAACAAGAGGTTATTTGGATTACTTTTGAAAGCACAACCTGGGTTCTTAAAAAAAAAAATGGGGAATTAAAAAGAAGATAGACCTGAGAGAAGTTTACATGAGGAAGTTCCTATGCCATAAGTCAGGCTTTTTTTTTTTTTAAAGATTTTATTTATTTATTTGAGAGAGAGAGAGAGAGAGAGAGAGAGCATGAGAGGAGAGAGGTCAGCGGGAGAAGCAGACTCCCTGCCGAGCAGGAAGCCTGATGTGGGACTCGATCCCGGGACTCCAGGATCATGACCTGAGCCAAAGCCAGTGGCTTAACCAACTGAACCACCCAGGCGCCCTAAGTCAGGCTTTTTTATTTGGAATAACTTAGGAGGTATAAAACCAGTTTATTGCCAAAGAGACTAGAGAAAGGACACTAATGTCAAAGTAAAATATTCAAAAAGTCAAAAACATAACTCTCAGAGAAGCACACAGTGAGAATATATCACAGTAATTTTTTCATGAATGAGGGAACTAGCAGGTTGACAAAGTTGGTTCAAAAGTGGTAAAAGCAAACTGTAAAAAGATACTGGTTCATGTCTTGTGACCTATGGGGGAAAAAAGGTAAACTGAGGTTATCTTTTGCTATTGATCATTAATCATTTGCAAGGCTTCTGGGCAATCACTGTCAACTTACCAATCTTCTCCAAGTTCACAAGTCGCTTTTCGAACCTGGGCTCTAAGCAACAGTCAACGGTAAGTCATGCAAAATTATATCTGAGAATCAGATCAGTTTTGTTCGGGCACGTCAGACATTGTTCTAGCACGGTTCTGGAAGAACACAAAATAATCTCCAATTTTGAGTGATTTCTCAAGACCATAAAGGGGAAAGTAGATGGGTGACGCTTTGTGGCTAAGGTGAAGCCCTAAGGTCTAGTACCTGATCTTTCCTACTCACACACGTGTGAGCACACACTTGGGCACACGTGCACACACGTGTGTGCACACAGCTGGCTTGGAGAATTCCTCCTGGGGTGGAGTGCACCCCTGTTAAAACCCACTCCCCATGCTTCCCGCTGATCCATGAGTCAGATTCGGTGTCTCCAACCACAGGTCAACAGAAGGCAGTCCGGGAGCTACCATGTCTCTCAAAGAACATCAGAGGATCCCCTTTGTGACCAACGACATGACGATGCAGACCACATCCACTCCGGAGAGCTGGTGGTCCAGAAACTCCAGGCTTTTTCAGATTCTCTGCCTGTTGAGTGATAGGCTCTCTCCCGTCCACCAAACTCCGATTCTTTTCATATAGACAAACTTGGCTTCTCCGGGCAGGTGCTCCCCCTCCCCTTCTGCCTTCCCGGTCCTATTTCTGGTGACTGCCCTTCTGATTCTGCATTACCAAATTCTGGGACGTGGTTGGCAAAGGGGAGTCCTCGACGGGGGAGCTGGAGCCCGAGCCGGGTCAGGAGGTGAGAATCAGCTCCCAGCAATACATCCCACCTCTTACATACTGTGTCTGCAACCCCAAGCTGAAGAGGGCTTGGGTGGGGAGACAGCGCTGAGTGCTGCATGTGCACATACACACGCAAGCACACACACGCACACGTGCGCATGCTCCCAGCCTGGGAAGCTCCATGCAGCTTGACGTCCGGGGCCTCTCACTTCCAGGGTCCTGGGAAGGGCTTTAACAATTCTGGGTTCACACTTTTATCTTCATTTTCTCAGCGAAGGCCTCCGACCAAGTAAGCTTCAGGCCCCGCAGAGCCGACATCCACCCGCTCCTTCTCGAATAACCGGAGGAGAGTTGCCGTGATACGTGGCATTTGGGGGCTTTCCACCAGCCGTGCCTTTAGGGGTGCACATGGCCCCCTTTCTTGGTGGCTCATCTTTGGGACCTGCTCCATCCTGGGGTCTGCCAAGCTGCTTCCTGGGGGGGCCCTGAGACCACTCTCGGTCCCTGGTGACCAGGCCATTTCCCATCTGATAGCTGCAAAGGAAAGAGGCTGGCGTGTGGCCCGGGGGGCCCAAGGGGGTGATCACAGGACTAAATGACATCTTAATTACCCAAGTCCCACTCTTTGGCCTCCGCTTCCTGTCCCGTGGCTGGGAGGCCCCAGCAGCCTCCAGAGCCGCCCGATCCGGATCCCAGCTAATCGGCTCTGTCACCACCTCCCCAAGGCCCCTGGGCCTCTGTCGCTCACTGATTTGGGGAACTGGGGGCTTATCTTTAAAGAGCAGATGGAGAAGTTCTCATTTTTTACTAAAGCCATCCAGTCTGCCTGGAAAAAGTAATCTGTTGGCAGCTGCTAGGATGGCAATTCTAAATGCATTTCCCTAAATCCTCAGCTGTCCAGTGGGGCTGGATTTCTCTTCCTCTCCTCTCCTGGAACACGGCCAAGTGCTGGTGTCCTGCTCAAAGCTGGGGGGGCCTCCTGCCCGATGAGGGGACACAGAGGGAGCCATGCTGAGTCTTTGATGGTGTCTCCCGGTTCACGGCTGTCCTCTTCCAGCTGGCATGAGGACCAGGTGCCCAGCCCAGGACAGGTTCCTGAAGACACTCGATGCCTGCTGGCTGGGGTCCTGGGAATGGGAGAAACTCACGGTGCTCCCTTTCAAGCCCCTCCCCCACTGCCCATCCAGGATCCGCGCTGTCAATCTTCCCATAAGCATCCCTCGAACCGCACCCTTCCCAGGCCCCGGCCTCCAGACGATGTGGCAGTGACTAAGGTCGGTGAGGTTCCTGCCCTCGTGGAGGTCACCTTTGGCACAGAGGAAGTGGGAGGAGAAGCTGACAGGTGCACACGCGCATGGAGAAAGTCATCTCAGGGAGCTGAGTGCAGACGCTGCAAAGCAGGGTGATGGGACAGAGTGTGGCTGCTGGTCCGGGGAGGCTGCGTGGGACAGGGGGGTCAGAGGTGGAGAGGCGAAGGGGTGCCAAGTGCTCACATGGGGGAAGGGATTCTAGGCCACGGGGCAGCACGTGTAAAGACCCTGAGGGTCCCCTGCTTCGGGACACCCAGAGCAGCTGGAGGAGATCGAGAGGGTGACGTGTGACAGATGAGGGTTGAACACAGGGCAAGAACCCCTCAGGGTGACAGAAATGGTCAGAGGAAAGCAGCATATGCAGGATGTGTGAGGACTCCATAGGCAGGTGGGGACGACAGGTGCACTTGGCTCTTTGTCTGGGCTCCCCCAGAGGCCAACCACGACCCAGGCAGTTCTGGAGGCAGTTTCCTGAGAGTCCCTCCCGGGAAGCGTCGGGGGGAGTGGGGGCCTGAGCAGAGGCGGGCAGACAGTGGATAGAGGACACTGCTATGGGCACCAGGCTCCCCTCCACTGGGGACCCTGGGGCGTGGTGCAGAGCAAGGGCCCCTAGGACGAGATGGCCGGAATGTTGAAGGACGGGCTCTCATCCCTCATCCAGCCCAGGCAAGGCTGCTTCTGGGGGCCTCACAAAGGTCACCACATGCAGTGGGAAGCCCTTCCTGGGTGGGACAGAGCAGAACAGAGAGGGCCGGTGAGTGTGGGGAGGGCACGGAGAGCAGGCATGGTGTCCAGGGTGGGTGGGGGGGAGTGTGGACTCTCCTCTGGGAAGTGGAAACGCAAGCCTCCCCCTCCACCCCCCTGTAGGGCTGTGGGGCTTGTGTCGGTGGGTGGTGCATAGGGAGCTTAGCAGGGAGCCTGGTCCGGTGAAAAGTTCTCCTCCTCCTCGTGAGAACGGGGTGCTGCCGCTCTGCTCCAGGAAAGGGTGCTCAAGGGGAGGCAGCAGCCAGAGGGCTGGTGAGAAAGGAGGCAGCTGGGGAAGAGGTGAGGGTTGTTGCAATTCTAGGAGAATGTGGCCCGAGAGGGGACAGACAGCTGCAGGCCCAGAGTCTGCCTCTTACAGAGGCAGTGTCAGAGTCGCCCCGACCCAGTGTCCCCGCACTCTGCATGCCCTTCCCACAGGGACAACCCCGCCCTCCTCTGTGACAAGGCCCCCAGGCAGTGTTTGTTTAACGACTAAATAAAAGAAATAGAAAATCATTAGAACCAAGGTCTGGGCCCTGTGCTCCTCAAACACAGAGAATTACCCTCTTCTCTAGGCGAGTGGTTCTCAGCGGGACAGTGGGGCTTGTGCCCTTCTGGGGAGGTTGGCGTGGGGCTGGGGTTACAGTCAAGCAGCCCGGACAGGGCATGCAGCTGAGGCTCCCAGAACATCCAGTGCGGCCCACGCTACAAAGAATAGCTAACCCCAGTGTCAAGGGTGTGGTTGGGAAAGCCCACTCTAGGGGGAAGATGAATGTTCCGGAATGTTCCAGAAGCACAGACTGGACTCCTGTCTCCTGGAGACTGCTTGGCTTTGTGACCCAGGGTGAGTCACCTGCTCTTTGTGCCTCGCTCCCACTACCTGCAAGCCAGGTTACTTCCCCCCACAGCTTTCTTCCTCGACTCTTTCCAAGGCAAACAGAGCCCTTATAGGAATGAGGCTTTATAAACAAAGGCCCGACTTTATTTCACTGCCTAGAAATCCAAGGGAGTGGGGGAAAGTCACCTTTAGCCCCAGGCTGAGAAAGCGGCCTCATTTTTCTTCAGGAAACAGTCTGCTCTTAAATCTTAAACCACCAGGCTCTGAGCATCCTGCCCTACAAGGTCAAAGGTTTGAACTTGGCCCTCTCTCTTCTTCAAAGAGTTGGCAGTCCCAGCTCCCCAAGCGAGAGCCTTTTCTTGAGGCCTTCGGAGTAGCGAGGCGATTCAGGGGTTACCTGGACAGGTAACCTTCTTGGAAGGAAGAGCAACCCGTCCTCTCAAAGAGATCTGAGAAGCCTCCTCCAGGCAACTCTTCCTAATTGTCCCGGCAGTTTTCCCTGCCTTGCTGGGTTTTCATCTGACGGGAATTCCTGAAAGCCCGAGACGGAGCTGAGTCTCCAGGCCAACCTCACATCTGCTAACCCCGGGCTCACGGACCATGGGCCCCCGAGGAGTGGCTGGTTAACGGGGAGGATTTAAACCACATAAGGAAAGTATTAAACCCAAAGAATGCGATCATCTCGTCCCATCGGAGATACCCCGTTGATATCTGTGCGCAGATAAATCACGCATGGGCCCGAGGATGGAGGAGGGCGGGGGCAATAATAAGTCACCACGTATTTCCCCTTAACTCTTGTGTTCCTGAGCGAACTTTCTCCCTGGCTCTGTCACCAGCCGTGGAACCACCGCTCTGGGGCAGAAAATGCCTGCATTCTTTCCAGGGCTTCTATTTAAAGTTCTGCTAAGAGGCGTCTGGGTGGCTCAGTTGTTAAGCATCTGCCTTCGGCTCAGATCATGATCCCAGGGTCCTGGGATCGAGTCCTGCATCAGGCTCCTTGCTCGGTGGGAAGCCTGCTTCTCCTCTGCCTGCTGCTCCCCCTGCTCTCTCTCTCTCTCTCTCTCTGAGACAAATAAATAAAATCTTTAAAAAAAAAAAAAAACAAAGTTCTGCTAAAACTTCTAAATACTCACAGAGGCATTGACTTCCAAATTCTCACTCCATGTAGGCTATGTGTCTTGGGAATGACTGAGTGGGAGAAAGGGGGTCTGTTGTGGGTAAGGGGCTCCATGGCCGGGGCCAGGTGACCTGGGTTAGCGTCCGGCACTCAGTCAGGGGTTTCTGGTCCTTACACATTTATGCAAATGGGGGAGGCCCCAGTAAAAACTGGAGGAAAGGGCTCGGACTATACCAGCTTTAGACACTTAGATGCAGAAAGGACAGAGTGGGAAGCTGGGTTCCCACGCATCTGGTGTCAAATCCCGGTGGCCCCCCTCTCTCAGGAGTGTGACCTTGGTCACAGGACAGCCTCTCTGAGGCTCAGCTTCCTTATCTGTGAGATGGGGATCAGGGCAGCCCCGCCCTTCTGCTTGGTGGCCCCATGCCCACAGGAATGTGCCCAACAGGTCCATGCAGATCCTCGGCGATGGGCCGGGGTCACCGACGTGTAAGCGACGGGAACATGTGGCCCCGGGCTCGCAGGATGGAGGTTAGAGATGCCTTCCTGAGAGGCGCATTATTTCGTTGGATGATGAATTGCTTAACCTTGAGAACTTTATGTCTCTCTCCGGGCTGCCGAGCAAACACGGTGTACCTAGAAGGAGTTGGATTCAGGATCCAAACAGCCCTGGAGACAAGTCCAGACCCACTTCCTGTCCCGGGCGGGTCCCCTGCACCCTCGGCTCTCGACGGTCACGGATTTGACATAAAGAGCCTGAAAAAGCAGGATCTACTTAGTTGGGGTCTTGAGTTTTGGTGACCTGATTCGGCAAGCCCCTCCCGCCTCCACCCCGTGACCTAGGCTGATGTGGTGGGGGGCTGCCCGGTGACCGAGGAAAGGGCAACCAAGAGAGGTCTGTCGGCTTCAGCACAGGAGGAACGTGAGGCCCAGGGAGGGAGGACGGGCCCAGGCTTGCCCCCGAGTCAGGACACAGCTGGACCCCAGCCGAGTGTGTGAATGGGGAGCATTCCCAGGCCGTGTGCTCGGTCACTGGTTCCTTCTTTCATTCCGTGGAGGCGAGGGCGGCAGGAACAGTCCCAGGGGGGCCTGTGACCCAGCCACTCACCGGTGCCAGGGCCCATGGGGAGAAAAGCAGGGCTGTGCCCCCTCCGCTGCTATGTTGGAGCACCCTCTCCCCCCCGCGGCCCCGCCTTCCCACTGGGAGATGTAAGCAGCTCCCCTCCTGGCCTGAGCTCGATCCCCCCACCCAGTTTCCCCTTTCCACACTTTTTACAAAATGAGGTCACGTTTTATTCCAACTTACCCTGAAAGGAGTTCTTTCCTCTAAAACATCGGGGTTCCTGCCCTTCATTTTGCCGCCGCACACTCCCGGGGGGCGGGCCTCATGTCAGCCTCTTCCTCACGGCCCCCCAGCTAGTGCGTGGACGTGACCGCCGTCTGCCGTGTCTCTGAGCGCAGCTGGCCGGGAACACGCCCCAGCCCCTCCCCTGCCCCCGACAGACGTGACCTGAGCGGGAGGCCAGGCACCGGTCCAAGCACCGGGGACCCCGCAGGATCTGTCCGAGTACGTAAACCTTCAACTGGCCCCTTTCCAGACTCCATTTCCTGGGGTCGGACAGCCCTGCTCGGGCCGGCCAGCACGGCCCACGGACATGGCGAGTCCGAGGCCCCGTTCCGGGTGGGATCCTGGGCTCCTCTCCACTCACGGATGGTCGCCTGCTGAATACAGATTTTCCCGATTTTACCTCCGACGGGATGGCAGCAGAGAGCCCACCCAGGGTGACCCGGCTAATGAGGACCCTTCAGGCCTCCTGAGCTGTGCGCGGACAGGAGACTGGTGTTTAGGGAAATGTTAACTACGTGGGACCCAGCACTGATCCTGGTGCCTCCCACGGGGCCGGAGAAGGTCCCGTACTCTACCCTCCGTCGATTTTCCCCAGATTCCCTTTCTGCCCTTGATATCCCTCCCGATGCCGCGCGTACTCTTTGCGCGACGGGGACAGCAGCGAGGAATTCAGTTGGAGACCCGCTAGAGGCCCGTTACCACGCCGCGCCCGCTTTCATGAGTTATTTCATTCAAACCTTCCCATCCCCCTTGGGCTTTATCATAATCTCCATCTCCCGGGTGGATGGCTGTGTGATTGTCCTTGGGGCGCTCACCACCGCCGGAAGCGATCTTGCTTTTTTATTTGATCCCGTGTTGTTCGTTTCTCCGACTCGACCGTAGGCTCCTGGGGGGCGACTCCAGGTTGGGTCCTCTTTTTCCCGGCTGTGTCTCCAAATCTGTCACAGGGCCTGGCAGGACGGCCGTTCTCAGTAAGGTCAGAGGAATAGAACGGGGTGCGGAGAGCTAGAAGGTCATGTCCGGGCTTCTCCAGCTGAGATGGACTGGGACCCCCGCGCGCTCGGCGTCGTCACACAGGCTCGGTGCCCCGGGCATGTGTCCATGGTAGGAGGAGGTGATGGGGTTGAGGTGTCGCTCACGCTGGGGCTTATGCTCTGCGAACTCGGGCGGTGCTCCTGTGCCCTCCCCACTGGAGCCGACCCAGGTGGTCCCACCTGACTTTATCCAAGCCCGTCCTATAACTTGAGCCCAACAACCCCCTCCCCAGAAACCCTGGCTCCTCACGTGAGGTTCTGCCTCTCACTCTACTCTCTCTCACCATTCTGCCCACTGCAGCCCTGGAGCCCGTGCTTCTTGGCCCTGGTTGCACATGGGAGTCACCTGGGGAGTTTCAAAGACCTGGGGCTCCTTGGATCACTGTCCTACCCAGGAAGTCTGCCTTGCACGGTGAGTTCCAGGCACCCACGCTTTCGGAGCTCCACAGGTGACCCCGGTGTGCAGTGAGAGCCGAGGACCCCTGACTCAGACTTCCACGGTAGGCAGTGGTGGCATGGGTGCGTGCTTTCCTGGGCTCATTCCCCGGAAGTGCCCGTGAGCTAATCCACTGGCTCTGCTAAAAGGCCTTTTGCAACTTTGTCGATGGGGAGAGGGACCCAGGAGGAGGTAAACTGAGTCTCCTTTCAGGAGGCAAAACCTCTTCCCAGGTCCTCCTTATGTGATGACCCTTCCAAGGCCCACAGAAGCATCTTGACACATTGAGAGATTTCAGTGTTCTAGAAATATTGCAACCTGGCTGTTGACAGAAAACTCTGGAACGTGAGCAGGGGGTTGAGGGCAAAGTAGCCTGGGAAGGGTGCTCTTTTGGTAAAGTTGTTGGGGAAACAAAGGCACAAGCCATTCCCCACCCCCTCCTCGTGAGTGGCAAGTCTGGCATGAGCAAGGGTCTGTCTGTGTTCAGAAGGGGCGGAAAGTTCCAGCACAATGGTGAAATCCACCACTTGCTGAAGGGGTTGGGGGCTATGCTAGGTGCTTCCTGAGAGGCATCTCCGAAACAGGCTCTGTGATGATCTCCACCGCCCCACAAGGACAGTGAGGCTCAGAGAGGTTCATCTCCCACGGTCAGGGTTCCCCGGCCCTGGTTCCAGCCTGACTGTCCCAGCACAGGACACCTGCTCCGCCCAGAGGGTTGAGGGGGGCTCTCTCATTTGGCGGCATCTCTGATCTCTCCCCTCTAAATGCCTGTAGCACCTCCCTCCCTGGTGTGACAAAGCAGCTTGTCTCCAGACACTGACAAATGCCACGTGTGGCGGGGGGCACAGGATGGCCCCCAGGAAGAACTGGTGCAGAGAGACTGTCTCGGGACAGCCTGGTCTCATTGGTCTGAATGGGGCCTTTACTCAGGAAGGGTCTAGGTGCCTGGCCGAGAGCAGCCTCCCCACAGATGCCTCTTGGGGTTGAAAAGCACCATGTCCCCTGTTTTTGGCACCTTCCCTCCTGCCCAGGACTTGCACTGAGCTCCCACACACTTCCTGCTGGCTCTGTCCACAACCAATGGGCAGAAGGAGGAGATACGCACCAGCTCCCACTGTCCCTTCTCCAGGGACCCCCGCATTTCCCCGTCTGTCTGCCTCTGCTTCATGGTTCCTCCCTCCCTGCCCCGGGCCCTCCAGGACACATCCCCATCGCTAGTGCTCCCAGGCTCTGGAGAGGGTGTACTGCTCCCCACCCGTGGAACTTCTGGCTCTCCTCCCAAACCATGGCTCCCGGACAATGCTGGACACCTGCTTCGCTGTTGAACACGGGCCCCGCATGCACCAGGCCCTCCGCCAAGGTTTTTTAGTGGAAGCACTGAGGAGAGCACAGAAAGGGCCGTTTGGAAAGCCTGTGCCTCTGAAGCACAGGACTGTCGAGGTGGGCAAGCCTGACGGTGTGGGGGAGGGATGGACGCGTCTTTACTGGGGGCCCAGGGAGGGTGTCATAAGGCAAATATTCAGCAGTCAAGGGGGTTGCTTTATGGTGACAGTTTGTGCTCGGGCTGGGCCAGGCAAGTGTGACGCATCAGAGGCCGAGGATCCCTGAGTGTCGACTTCATTCCTCTGGCCTCCTCCCGGTCCCCTCAACGCAGATGGTGTCCTGAGGTGAGCCCCATGGGACACCCTGGCTTTGGGGCTTAGCCACCCGGACCTGTGGTGCCACTTTCCGACTTGGAGAAGATGGGGGTCGGGTAGCAGCCCTTGGGGTGTGGTTCATACCCGGTGTGTGGCCCAGCCAGCACAAGAACCAGCTCACCCGTGGGCACGTCTGTCCCCACCCCCTCGGGGTCCAGACCATGCCTCCCAATTCGTCCCCCCAACTGGCTGGGGCAGGGGTGGGTAAGAGGAGAAGCTCTGGGCATGGCAACCCAGTGGCACCACCTCCCCTGGCCTCAGTGTGTGCACCTGGAGAGTAATCTTCAGAATAACCCCCAACACAATGGACACGCGTGTGCACACACACGGACACCCATGCAAATCCACACACGCACACACACACACACACAGAGTAGGCTCGACCCTGGCAGCGGCTGGCACACTTGCTGTCTAGACAGGACGGGGAGCTGAACGGTCTCCCACGGCGGGAGGCAGGCAGCTTGGAGCTGCGGCCAGGCCTGCACACACGTGCACACGCACGTGCACACGGGGTCGGCTTAGTGATGCTTCATTAACACTCAGAGGACGATTGATCACCATCAGGAGAACTTCCCGTGCACTGTGGGCTGGACAAACCACTCCTGCTCTTTGGAGCCCAGCAATAAACCGTCATTTATCTCGGAATTAAGGAAAACGTGGCCCCCGGGGCTCCTTTTCCGCCCCTTCCTTTGTGGCTGCTCCAGTCTGCCAGCCAGGAGGCCGCTCACGTCTGGCCCTCTGCAGGGAGCTGGCGGGCACCCCCGAGGCCCCCAGCCAGACGCTGAGGGTCTGGACTCGGGGATGCGAAGATCTCCTTCACAGCCCCCAGAGCCGGTCTCAGCCAGACAGGAAGGAGGGGACGCCCATGCGGCTGCCAGAGCTGCCGGCATCTCCCTTAAAATATTCCAGTCACATCGCCGACGGCGAAACCGTAACCCGGGTGCATTGTAACAGAGGGAGAATTTCATTTTGTTTTTGAAATGCTGTTATTACACACTCGGGAAACCCACAAAGGCACCTTGGCAGGACAGGATCAAATACATACCTGAACTCGGAGTGCGGCAACATTTACTCAGCAAATGACATTTTAATGCCGTGAGTCGAATTTACATACTAATTAAAATTTTCCTTTAAAACATGGAGACTTTTGGCCTCTCCGCCTACCCACAGTGACAAAGATTAAAAGATTTTTTATTACATCCTGTCAAACAGAGCTCACTGGGAACGGTGGGCACACACCCGCACCATCCCCGATCGTCTCCCGGGCAAATCCAGCCACCTGGCCCCCACCTGCTGTCCAGCAGGGCTGGGGTCCAGGGACCCTGGTCCTTTGAGCTGGGGTCTCAGCTCTAGGGAGCTCAGATGGGGGTGCAAGGGGAGACTTGGTGTCTGGTTTAATACCTCCTGAGAACATGTTTCTGGTCTTCAGTGATCCTTGGCATAACTTAAAAAAGAAAAAATGCTACAGCCGCCGTGGCGGGAGAGACACTGGTGGTTTTATTTTGTTTCGGGGGCTCAGGGTCCTAGGGAAGCAGGGAAAGGGTGCTGGCACAGCCAAGTGTGCCTCTTCTCTCCTTCCCTTCCCTTCCAAGATTCCTGTTGATCTCAAAGTGTGGTTCTTTGCGTAGAGAACCCCCTCCTGGGCACTGGACAAGTAAGGGGTCCCAGATGGACCCCCTTACACCGAGGGCCACACTGATCTTCCATCAGCTCATGTGCTAGAAACACCCCCTTTCTTGCCTGTTCTGGGGCTGCTCTGCCTCAAAGGTCCCCTGTCACCCTGCTCAGTCATTTGATGAGTATTTATTACATACCTAGAGTGGTCAAGCAGCATCCTAGGAAGACTGGCAAGACCCCTGCCGCCTCAAAGTTTGCATGTCTGCGGGGTAGACCGACATTCCATGTACAGGATAATCCCCGAGAACGGCAAGTACACCGACACCCATAGAAATCTGTGCGTGAGTCCCTGTCCAGGTGCCTGCTCTGTCTCTCTACATAGAGACTCATCAAGCCTCACAACCACCCATAAGGCAACGTCTGACAGGACCGTCATGGCCATTTCATAGATGAGGACCCAGAGGCACAGGTAATCCAGGTAACTCACACAAAGTCACACAGCGTCTTGGTGGCGAAGTACATTTTGAACTCACAAAACTGAGCCCCAAAACGAGTTTGTGACTCCCTCTCACAGGTGCTGGAGGAAAATAAAATGGGTTCTCAGGAGAGTGAGTGTCCGAAGACTAGGTCTGCTTGCTTTCTTTTTAGTTGTTTTTTAAGGAAAACTTGGGTCGAGGTAGAACTCACATTTGGAAGAGTCCAGAACTGGAAGCAAGCGTTAGGCTCCGGGTTTTCACAAAGTGACCACACTGTGCGATCACCTTCCACATGAAGACCAGTTCCAGCTCAAGAAGACCCCCACCCCATCCCGGTCTCCCTCCTACTTCTCTCCTCATGGATGCATCTTGTCTCTTCTTTAACAGAATGTAGAGGGAGTCATACTGTAGGTGCACTCGGCTGTCTGTTCTTTCACACAAATCCCAGTGTTGTTGGGCGGGAGCCCCATCCCGTTGTATGAAGGATACCAAGATGCCCCCTTTTTACGGGGCACACCGTGCTGTTTCCAGCGTGGGGCTGTTGTGTGGCGCCCCAGCAAAGTTCTTGTGCGTGGCTTTGTGCACATATGGACATCTATCTGCTTGCTGGGTCTCCACCAGGGCTGGAACGGACCCTAAGGTGTAAATACGTTCATCTTACTAGATACGTTTGTCAAAGTCAAAGTCTGTTTACACTCACACAGGTAAGCAGTTACTCCACGTTTTAGCCCACATCCAGTGTTGTCTGAGTTTCAAATTTTAGTCATTCTGGTGGGTGTGTGTAGTATGTTACTCTGCCTTTATCTTGCTTTACCGTAACGAGCAATGGGGTGAAGCCCCCTGATGTGTTGACTGGCAGCTGGAGTGCTCCCTTTTTGTGGCGTATCCTTTCTTGTGGGTCATCTTCTTACTTTACTTACATCTTCGCAGTTCTTTTTATATTCCGAACATCCCAGTCCTTTGTCGAATGAATGCCTGTGTTGTGAGTATTCCGTCCTGCCCTGTGACCTGCTGGTTACTCTCTTATTGGTTTCTCTTATTGGATAGTTGTTATTAATTTTAATTTTATTGAAAGTAGTTTAGCGATCTCTCTTCTTTGGCCAATGCTCTTTGTGTCCTGCTTGAGAATTCTTTGCCTACCCCAAGGCATAAAGATCACTTCCTGTTTCTGTCTTGAAGCCTCACACTTTTGACTGTACATTTTGACTTACAAATCCTCTTAAATTGCTTTTTGCGTATGATGTGAGGGAGGGGTCCGAGAAGGTCTCTCTGAGTCGAAGCAGCCAGAGCCCCCTCTGGGGCTGGGGCAGATCAGCATGGATAGCAAAGGCTGCAGAGAGGAGGCAGTCTCTCTGGGGAGCATTGGAAGCCTTTGCAGGGTTTGAAGCAGAGCGGGCAAGACCAGATGGCCTGAGTCACTGGGTGGGCAGCAGCATATAAAACCTAAGGGTCTGGAACATCCCACGCCAGCGGGTCAGCCCTCTGGCACCTCCTAGCACATCAAGCCCTTCTGTCCTGATTGACCCACCAGACACCCATCCTCCCCTGACTGTGGTTCTCTCCTATCCTTCTCCACCCCAGGAGGGCTCAGCCTGGTCCCTTCTGGGGACCCAAGCACACACTCTCCCACCTCTGCTCCTTCCTGAAAAGCCGATTGGTCCCTCACCCCAGGATTTTAGTGCTCACCCAAACCCTCTTCCTCAGTCTCTCGCCTCCTCTCTAAACTCCCTCTCCCACTCTTGACTATTTTCATGGACCCTGCAGCTGATGGCTCTCCCCTGAAGGGAATAGCCCTTCTGCCATGAAGGAGATGGAGTGTGGCCTCCTCCTCCAGGTGGTGTCTGCCCGACGTCCAGTGTATTCCAGCCCACCCATCCATGAAGCTTCCCCAAAATGTTCTCCTCGGGACTCAGTCTGAGAAAAGTGCCAACGGGAGCCCCATGGATGCTGCTGGCAAGGATTAGGTGCCAAGACTACGTGCAGCTGCCAGGGAAGGAGCTCTCCCAAGTCCCAAGTCTTTCCACCTGCCGACGAGATCCTCACAGCCCAGCTTCAGAGTAGGGACTGCTCCTGTGCAGCCAAGAGAGATGTCACAGTGCAGACAACCAGAAGGGGCTCCTCTGCTTTGGCAGAAAAGACAAAGCCTCCAACCATCAAAATAATTCCACATCCATCACCATCTGATTACCTCCCATGGATGGTGAGCTCCAGGCTGGGCCCACATGCTGGTGAGGAATGGTATGTCCTCAGGTCTCAGAGCTCTCTTCCCACACCACCCACAACACGCACACAATCCAGGATGCTCCATTCCCCCTGAGCATAGCTTTCCTGATTGCTGTTCTTCAAAACATAGGTCTCCCATTAGGGATTAGAATTTTCCAGCAATCACATGAATAATGAGAACCAGCTGAGAGTCTGTTTTGGAAAAATTAAAGACCACAAGGAAAGACTCTCCAAAACACAAAACCAAAAGAATGTTCCTGTCCCATAAGTCAGAAACCCATGGGTAGGCTGTTTATCTGCTTGTTTTGACTTTGAGGAACACTTTACAAGAGGAAGCTCTCTCGTGGGAGGATTTGCAAGTGCAATGAGTGGGGGCAGATGTAGCATTATTTAAATGCCTGGAAGTATTGTCTTCTCTGTCAAAGCCGAGGAGCCCCTGGTCTGGTTGTTGCCGCATAACAGATGCTCCCAAGCATCATGGCTTCAGAGGGTAACTTATTATTATGCACCAGTGTTCTGTGGGTCAGGTGGACAAGGCACAGTGGGGATGCACATGTCTAGGATCTGGGCTGGGCTGACTCAAATGGCTGGGAGCCGGCGGAGCATCTCAGCCTTGCTCTCTCTACACGACTCACCGGGTGGATGGCTTGGGTTTCTTCATAGCAAGGAGGACTCACGGTAGTCAAACTCCTTACACAGTGGCTCAGGGCTCCACAAGGAAGGAGGTGGGAGCTGGCCGTCCTCTTATAAGCAAGGCCTGGAGCGGCAGGGCATCCTTTTTTACTCTACCCAAGTGGTGGAGCCAGTCACAGACCAGCCCAGGTTCAAATGGAGGCAACATGGACTTAACCCGCCATGAAAGGAAAGCCAGATAATGTGTAACCATCTTTAACCACCACCACCCTAAACCTGATGGTACCTGGAAACTTCGAGGCCCGAAACTACAAATTGCAAGAA
This sequence comes from Lontra canadensis, assembly GCF_010015895.1. Lineage (NCBI taxonomy): Eukaryota > Metazoa > Chordata > Mammalia > Carnivora > Mustelidae > Lontra > Lontra canadensis. The sequence goes on along the minus strand of NW_022631059.1, from coordinate 4,882,545 downwards.
TCAAACCAAAAATAAATAGAGTGCTCCAGGTGGATCAAAGAAACTGAAAGTAGAAAGTACAACATGTTGCCTCTGTACGCCCCAGGGGAAAATAAAAGCCATTTGTTCACACATGCATTCACTCATTCACCCATTTGTTCAATGAAGGGAAGACCTACTACGTACATGGCACTGTCCAGGGTGCTAGAGATGCGTCAAACAATTCAGACAGGAACCCGCTATCATGGAATTTACAAACAATTGCCAGGAGGGGAAGACATTAAACACACAATTACAAAAATATTTAACTATCAAAAGGTGACATCATGGAGTCCTAAAATCATGTACTGGGGAGCTTTACCCAGGCAGGAGGGTTGGAGGAATTTCTTTTGAAGAAAGGCTGTAGACATAAAATGGACCTAAAGGGCCAGCTGGAGTTTTCTGGGTGAGGGAAGGTGAGGGGAGAGGGGCCTTCCCAGCAAAGGAAGCAGCCCAGGCAAATGGTCAGAAGCAGGAAGACAGAGAGGAAACCAGGTGGCTGGAGCACCAGATTGCAAGAGGGGAATACGGTGGACTGAACATGCCTGGGCTTGATCCTGGAGCTTGCTAAGGACTTTTCCCATCACAGGGACTATGGTAAGCTCTTGAAAGGTTTCAAGCAGAGAGGGACCTGGACAGACCTGGATCTTCTAAGCTCATTTTGAGGGCTCAGGGAGGAAACCAGGAAACCAGGGAGGGATTGGCAATGGTTGTCCAGGTCAGAGATAACAGGGACTTCTTCCAAGCAGGTGGGGTGGGAATGGAGCACATTCACGAGGTAGAACTGACTATCCTTGGCAATGACACAGAGCCTGGTCAAGGGAGGCTCCCTATTAATATTTGTGGAAAGAGATGACACATGAGTGAATGAACCAGGGGTCAGAGACGAGACAGAAGTTTCAAGGTGGACCCCAGGCTCGGGTGGGAGCCCTGGAGTGGGTTTTGGAGCTGTGGGTGAAGCAGCACAGTGGGAGAGAAAGGAGGGAGAGGGAGCTCTCTTTAGACCCAGTGAGTTTCTGGTGTCGGAGGAGCAGCCACTCCTCCCTTCTTGGGTGAGGCTCTCTCTCGGGGAACAGGGCTTTGTTTCTGGGCATCAGCACTGGGACAGAGCTGGTCCCCTCTGCTAAGCCAGGCAACTGGCCAGAACAGGACTCCCCTTGGAAGGCAGGCTCTGTCCTGGGAGAACGAGCAGCAGAGGAAGTGGGGAGGAGTCTGCAGCCCACCCCAAGGGCTAGACCAGGGCTTTGATGTTTCCCAGAGGGAGCTGAGACTCCAGCCCCATGTCTGACAATGCCAGTCTCAACAGGGTGCACGCCCAGCCTTGGGCCTCCAGCCTTAATTATATCCCAGACTGTTTACAGTGTGTAATTATTGCCATTAATTGACTGTGGGAGGTCACCCTTCTCCCTGCAGCCAGCTTGCTGACACTGTAATCCCCCATCTTGCATGCCTGCCTGAGCCGCAGGAAGGAAAGGTGGCTGGGTTCTGGCTTTCTTCTATTAGCAGGATTTATTTATTTCTGTGATTTTCCAGAGGAAGATAAGCCAACACAAAGGAATACACACGCACACACACACACACACACACACATGCATGCACGCACAACAGCAAACTCCAGGCCATTGCTGGGATCCGTATTCTAAACGTAAACAATCGTTTCTGCATCTCTCACAGGTGCCTGCGCTCCCTCCCTTCCTGCCTGTAGAACCTCTCCTTCTCCCTCCAGATCTGTCATCATTCGCGAGCCTTAATTTTCTCACTGGACAAGTGGGAGGACAGTCATAACCCAGCTCAGAGGTTTGCCATGAAAATTCAGTGACTGTCAAATGTGAATGCAGTTTCTGGGGTGTGAGTCCCCGCACGCAGTGACATTGTCTAAGTTGTCACAGACAAGTCCCGTCTCTGGGTCCTGCTTGGGAACGCATGCATGCTGACTCGGGTTTGAACCTGGCATGTATAAATCCAAAAGGCGTACAATGGCACAGGTACTCTGGGCGCCCACCCAGCAGAGAGCCAATGAGTCCAGGAAAACAGGGGGTCTCCACATCTGGCCTTCTGTTTCTCGGTGTCTACACACCAAAGCAGGTGCAGAATGAGCTGGGCGGACCTCATCAGTGTGTCCCCCTCACACCTATGCTTATACAAGCTCCTACCTTGATGGGAGGTCTGCGTGTTTACACCCCTGTGCACTGGAAGGAGCGCTCTGCAAAGGTGAAGGTGCGATTGGGGTTACACAGCCTACAGGTGGGGAAGCCAGGACTGGAACTGCACCTTTGGACTCCCGGTCCAGTGCTCCTCCATAAAAGCAGCCACATCAAGCCCAGAGGACGTGCACCATGTGCTCTTAACAGGAGTGTGCCCAGACGTAAGCTGAGTCTCCCTGCAATTTTCCCCGGGGAGGAGGACGCCCCTCACCTAGGGGCTCACACTCTCCTGGGCTGCCAGCCTCTGTCTGGCTTGCCCTCCTTGGAACCTCAGGACCTGCTGCTCTGCAGACGGCCACTGGCTAGGCCACGTGCAAAAACACTAAGAGAGAGCTCTGGGGCTGAACCAACACTTCAGACCCACTGTGCTCCCTGCATGGACGTGGGCCAGTGACCTAGCCTCTTCCTGCCTCTGAGGTCAGGCAGGCTCCTGAGCAGTTCCTGAGATCTGCGTGCAGGTGATTTATTAAGGAAGGGCTCTGGGAGGTGTGACCTCACATGGAGTCCCAGCCTCGCCCAGTCCCAGCAGCAGCTCTGGAGCGGAAGCTGCCCCTTGGTTTGTTCTCCCTCCAGCCAAGGGAGCTGGGTTTTCAACCCCCACACCCACCAGTGTCCAGGGACAGTCACCTGGGGAGGCTGAGTCACGAAAATCCCGGACTCTGTGGTTCCATGTCTGCTGGACTCCAGCAGGTCTCCGAGAGTACAGGCACAGGCAGAGCCAGGGTGGGGGGAATGGAAGGGTCAGGGGGCTTGGGGGACGGGAGCAGAGCGCCTGCAGTGTCCGCTGCTGGCTCCCATCTCCTTACCTGAAGAATGGGAATGATAACAACACTGAAAAAATAAAATTAAATTTAAAAAAAAAAGGAATAAAGCCCTGGGAAATTAAAAAATAAAAATAAAAACCAAAAACCAAAACCAAAACAAAAAAACACGGCTCATTAAATGTCATTGCTAATTACCTAAAGATTTAATATCTGAATCACCCTTGACTATTCTCTGGAGCTACAGCGTTCTCCAAAAAGTCTCCTCTTTCTTTACATGGCGTGTATTTTTTAACAGAATATATAGTCACTTTCTATGGGAATAATCACAAAATTATGGAATTACACTTGATTATTAAAAAAATAAAAACACATTTTTAAATTGAAAAACAAAACATCTCGTATTGCAACTGCTGTTGGTCCATGGGAGACTTCCACTCAGACAGAAGTCAGGCTGGAAACACAGCAGATCCTTCCTGCCTCCGACCAGACAGACCAGAATGCACGGGAGGCAGGGAATGACCTCCTCTTTGCCTCTCGGGAGCTGGGGCACCTGAGTCCCTGCATCTCTAAATCTTGTAGATTTGGACAGGGCACAGGTCTGGTCACTTAGAGATGCCCCAACTGATGGGGCCCCATGCCTCGCCCTCCATTCCTTCTAGACTGTTCTTCAGAGAGGGCTCGTCCCGAGGGTTTCTCAGGACACTAGGAGAAACTTCCTCTAAAGACACAGTGCTGGGGCTTTGTCTCCCCTCGGCCCAAAACATGGTCTCAGTGTTGGCAGTGTCCCGCTCTGGGAATTAGTTCTCTCAAGAGAAAACAGTTTGCAAGTCCGACTGTGTCTAGCGGGATCAGAGTGTGGGCTCACCAGGGGCCCGCCCGAGGCACATATTTCACATCGTGTAATTAGACTCATCATGGTAATTGCATTAACTGTCACTTCTTGAAATTGTACTCTATGTTCTATTATTAACACCCCCATTTCACAGATGAGGAAACAGTCTCAAAAGGCAAAGAATGTCTGTCTCTCAAGTTCACGAACCACCTCCACTTCTTGGCAGCCTCTCCACCTAGGGGCCCCGGGGGTGGGGGGGACCCAGGAAAGGAGCGGTTTCTCCTGTCATGCCCGGAAGGGGCACCATCTGAAGCAGGTACCATGAGTTAATGAAGCAGAAGCTGTCGGGGAGGTTAGAAGGCTCCGCTCTGCAGGTGGAAAGCACAGAAGCCACCCAGGGCATCAGGGAGGGGAGCCGGAGATTATTAACTCCCTTTCAAAGGGAGCTGGTTTTTCTTGGCTTATCTTGCCCATCAGGCCATCCAGAAGCCAGGGTCCAGCCAGCCCCCAAGGGTTGTGGTGGGGGGGGCTGCCTGGCACTCTCCAGAGCATTCTGGGGTCCTGGCCAGGCCAGAGAATGAGAGGGTGCTACAGATCATGTTGGTGACTGGTCTGTATCCCTCTTCACTGCCCCAGGCTTGCTTGAGTGGAGCATGGATGCCTGGTTTTAAACAGAAGTCATCTCCAGGGGCCCGTGCTCTTCAACCCAAGCATCAGCCTTCATCCTCTCTTCCCCCTTCCTCCCGTGAAAAGCTACTTGTCTGAGGAGAGGTCAGCAGCTCTGGGCTGGGGCACCTGCCTTGTGATTCTTGTCTGGGATTCAACTGCCTCCTGTTTAACTGTCCTTCCAGGTTTAATGATTAGCGTACAGGAGACTGAGGTTGTTGGTTCTTTGCTGACTTTCTCTTCTCCCTTCAGGAGGCCAACCTGATCTCCTGCTTGGGGATGAGTCCTGACCAGTCCAGGCAGCTCATGGTTGGAGAACAGGCATGTGGACAGTGGGATGTGAGAAGACATGGAGGGGCTTCTGCCGTAGGTTTGCTCATTTTGCAAAGAGACCTACAAGGAGAAATGGTCCTTTCCCTGCCTTACAATCTTGTCCCATCTGTGTGAGATACTTGGAGGGGTGGCAGCCTTTTTGTGACACTGAGGGAACGCATCCAAAGACAAAGCCAGCACACAGAGGATAGCGGAGGAGAAACAGTCTCGCACCATCCCTGAGCCACTGAATCCACCGACCCAGGAGCTGCCCCGCCTTTAGATCTCTTTCCCGACAACATAACCTATTCTCTTATTATTAAACCAGTAGAGACAGGATCTTCTACCACTTGCAGCAGAGGTCTCCCTAATGTGTCCAGCAAGGTTCTTGTCCAGCACTCCTGAGTTCCTTCCTGCTCCATCCATGAAGGAGAGTGACTTTTTGCTTCTTTGAGGGGCTGCCAGAAGCCTGCGATGCAAATGTTCATTTACATTCAACATCCAACAAACCTTTTTGAGTGCTTACCGTCTATCACCATGCCGTACGTTCTAAGTGCTGGAGTTTCAGCGATAACCAAGACAGACCCTATTTCTGCCCTCATGGAGCTCACAGCCGTGTGTCTGAGCCCTTGGATGTGCTGGGTGGTGAGCAAAATCACGAAAGCCAGTCCCCAGAGGGGGAGCCTATGGCCTTGTGCCGCTCAGGCTTCGAGCCTCTACTCCGTGTTGGGAATGGTGCTGAACGCCCAGCATATGTGGTTCCCACATTTAACCTTCAGAACTGAGGGACAATTACGGTCCCGTTTCAAAGATGGGATGGTTAAGGTAGTTGCCCAAAGGCACACAAATTCTCCAGCAACAAGCGGAGAGTGGGAGAGGCCCCTGACCTGAGAGCACAAGCCACCGGCCCACAGGGCTTCCTGCCTCCCTGAGCCACTCACTCTGCGGCAAACTCAGCCTCGGGGCTGCCGGAGGGTTGGTTAGCTGCTTGGTTGTCCCTGGCAGAAGGGCCTTCCTGTCTCATCCACTGTACTCAGCTGGGTGCAAGCTGCTGGTTTCCTGACACGTCGTAAGAACCAGGAGAACAAAGGAGCTATGGGTGCCTGCCTTCCAGCCACCCAGGGCCAGAGCCGCAGTCCTCAGCCCTGCTGCACAGCTGAGCCACCAGGAGCTTCAGACCCCACGGCCAGGCCAATCCAGAACCTTTAGATCCCAATCTCGGGGGGGTGGGGGCAGGGGCGGGCCCAGGCCATTCCACGTGCTGCCTGCAAGAAGCAAGGGGACCAACAACGTTCCAGGCAAGTGAGGCGTGTGCGTGTGACGGGAGAGTCTACCATGAACAGAGTGAGGGCTGAGATGGCCAGTTCAGACCCCTGGCCCCTGCGAGGACTTCAACATTTATTCCTGGGGAGTCTCATACTTGAACGGAGAACCCGTCAGCTGTGTGCAAGACGGCCAGGGAAGACAGGAGGAGGCGGAGGGGCAGGGGCCGGGGTAGAGGCACAGCGCTGATGGTCTCGGGTACATATTGGACAGCTTGGACCCCTTAGCCTGGTGACCCAGTGAGAAGTAGTTGGCAGATCTGACCAGATTTGTGAAGGGACTGGATGTGGGGGAGGAGACAGATGGGCAGAAGGTCAAGGAGGACTCCAAGGCAAGGGTTTGGCCTGAGGAATGAGGAGAATGGGATTCCATTTATTGAGATGGGTCAGATTCGGGGGCGGGGTTGAGGCTGGGGGCACCAGGAGCCCCATTTGGGGCTATTGATGGAGCTGACGCTTGGCATCTGTGTGGGAGCCAAGAAGAGGATTCTTCTTAAAAAGTCGGGAAACCTTTACAGCACTTTTGATGCTAATAGATGACCCAGCAGAGGGGGACATGTGGGTGGTCCAGAAGCAAATGGACAGCAGCTGGTGCCTGGGGGAGGGCTGGACAGGGTTGGCGGGGTGTGGGGCGATGCTGTAGAAATCCTCCTCCCACGGCCATGAAACCAGGTGGACAGTGAGGAGCCGTGGAGGTTTGAGGAAAGAAGCGGAGAGTGAGAAGTAGTTGTCTAAGAGAAGGGAAGGTCAAAGAGACCAGGGACAGGATGTTGATTTGCTGGGCAGCTCCAAAGGGCCCTGCGACATTGGCAGTTAAAGGGCAACTTCTAAAATCATTTAAGTGCCAATTAATGTAGCTGGTGACAATACCGACCTGGGAGCCACCATGATCTGGGCACATGTCCCGGCATTGTTCGGTCCTGGGCAAGGGGCATCGCCTCCGAGTCTCAGTCTCTCCCTTTGTTTCTCCCCTCCTCACGAAGGAGATTGTGAGTCTCCCTGGTGGGCGTATGGGAAGACTAGACACGGTGACACAGGGAACCTGGCAAGGGACACAGAGGCAGGGGACAGAGTGATTCTCACCCGCCTTCCTGAGCCCTCTCTGAACTTGCTGGTGGTTGTCCCAAGTGTTCTGACTTTTCTAGGACTCACCGCTGTTCTGTGCTTTCTGTCAGTACATGTGTCTCATGATGGGACAGTGCGTTCCTCCAAGAGGAATGAGTCCTAGGCCTCTTGGATCCCCGTGGCCGGCAGCACATCAGGCCCCCGGAGATCACCGAGCAAACACAGACGAGAAGGAACGCACACTCACCATCCGGAGAGGGAGGCGGACTCCTGTGTGGCCCGTGGGTTGGGACCTGGGACCCCGGGGCGATCTGAGTCAACCTCGCTAGGTTGAGTCTTCAATAAATAAAGTCACAGACAGAAAGCAAGGGAAGGGGAAACAAGGAAATTGTAAAATCGATAGGCGGCTGACATCAGAATTTACTGTGCTGTGTGAGATACCGAAAACCACAGAGTCTGGATCTGAAAACATTAGCATTTCAGAGGCGCTCAGTCCCCCGCTGGTGGGCAAGACGAGCCTCCCTCCGCATTCGATCACCCAGCAGTCACTGCATCGTCTGCCTTTTGCTGCATAGACACTAACTTCTTCCTGACATCCTTATGGATGGAGCCGTCTCGAACCATTTCCAAAAGCCATGAACAGAATCAAGAAACAATTTCCCACCTTGGTTGCCGGCAGAAAGGCTGACTTGGCGTTACTTTTGTAATCATTGATTTCAAGGGGATGTTTCCTGACAGGCGAGCTCGTGAACCTGGGAGGGGTCAGGTGGGGAGGGCGCATCCCACGTCCTGGGCCATCTTCCACGTACAGGGCATCTGGGGAGAAACAAAGCTTGGGGCTAAATGTATCTGGTTGGGGAGCCCGTTACCCATTTGCTCTCAGGACTAACTCGCTGGGACAGATGGAGAGGCCCAAGAATTCCAAACCTGTCTTTCCAGGTGTCCGTGAGCGTGGGGTCGAATCATAGTCCACATTCAACCAAACGCTCATCGGTCACTGACTTTGTGGTATGTCTGCTACGCTGAGTCACACGGAAAACCATGAAGAACAAAGCGGGGGTTGGGGAGGGACTCCCCTATGCTCTCAACTTCCCCTGTCCACCCCTTGGATTCAACCATCCCCCATCTGGATTCCCTCTCCTCTAGTCAGGCTCGCGCTGTTTTAAGGACCCACTTCAGTGATGTCTCCTCCGTAAAGACACTTTAGATCCCCTGTGTCAAACAGGATTCTCTCTGTGGCAAGGGACAAAAAAACCAACTCAGCTTGGCTTAAATAAAATAGGTCAATTTATTTTCTCACACAATGAAAGAATCCCAGGGGAGACCTTCAGGGAAGGTTTGATCTAGGAGCTCCATGGATGCTCCTAGGGTATGATCAGCTTGGTGTTGCCCCACTCCACTGCATGGGAACAGTGGGACAAGGGCATAGACAGGAAGGGTCTTACACCCTAAGGCTCTAAGCATGAGAGACAACCATCTCCCAGCATCCAGGTGTGAAATCCCAGGGATCAACTTGGGTTGGGTCTGGAGTTGGAGCTGCTGGTCGGGAGCACTGCCCTCCCCACCCACCCGTCCTTGCAATGGGAAGGGTAGTTCCCTGAAGGAGAGGGAGGTGAGGGACTGGGGAGAATGTGGGGGTGCTCTGCCCCACACCCCCCTCCCTTAATCAGAACCAACCTTTCCCTCTCCACAGGACTAGGGTGGGCAGCGGGGTCTCTTTTGCAGCATGATCTGTGAGCCTGCCTTGCTCCCCTATGGGACCCAGAGCTGCCCGGAGCAGGGACAGTCTTCTGTTCACGAGTATATCCCAGAGCCAGGGGTGGGGCTGACACCAAACGAGCCCTCAGCAGGCTTTTTTGGGCTGAAGAGGGGGCTTTGGTTAGCAGCCACGAATGAGAACTATGCCCTTTCTTGAGATTTAGGGGTTTCGAGCCATAGATCCAGAAAGAGATGTTGCAGGGTCTGGTAGGTGGACGGACAGGCAGCCGCTGGCGCGCTCTCAGGAGCACCCTGCCTCCCTCACACATTCCTATCGACAAAGATTCTCTCCTGGACCAGACTTGAGTCAGGCTACCCTGACCTCCTCTCCACGAGGCCCCACCCTGGGCTCGGTCTCCACCCCTGCAGAGCCCCATGGACAACCCTGCGCGTCCTTGTGGAGAGAACCCCCCTGTCTGATCAGGGTCCTTACCCACCCCCTGCCAGCCTTCCTGGTATGTCTCACCCCCTTGCCTGCCCTTAGCAAGAACCCTTGGCTGACCCAGAGCCCCCAGACCCGGGAATTCCCTCGGGGTCATTTGCTACCCTGACACCCCTGCCCCAGCCCTGCTCCTGGCCGGGAGTCCCCGCTGCTCCCGGCCGTGGTCCGGACCCTTCCACGCCGGGGCCTCTGCCTGTACTGCCACGGCTCCTGGGGAAAGCTTGTTTCTGCCGCTTTCATGACACCGCAGCTCTGTTTTCCTCAACAGTGTCCTGGAGTCATAGGGTTTTCCTACCTTTGAGCCAAGTTTCTGTTCCGACCTTTGGAGAAGCAGGTCGTAGCCGACCCGGCCTGAGACGCCAGGGTGGCTCGCCCTCTTCCCCCCTTTCTCCTCCCTCCTCATCCCTCCTCCGCCTCCTCTTACTCCTCCTCCCGCCTCTGGCCCCTCCGCCACTGCGGTGCGGACTTCAGCACACGTGCGTGCCACCAACATCGGCGGAGGCCGGCAGCCGTCCCCCCAGAGGACAAGGGAGCGGTAGAAGCCTCCCGTTTCCCAAAGCCTGGCAGGGCCAAGCACGCAGGGTGCTTTACGGTTCCCGGCGGGGGCACCCAGGGCAGCTTCCGTGTCAGGTGGACACCTCGCCCTGCCAGCTGAGTCTGCCCGAGCGGGGATGTTAACTTCCTGGAGCGGACCTGCGTCCACCGCACCCTGACCCGAAGGCACGAGATCGTGCGGGCTCCCACCCAGCGGAAGCACAGACCGCGGGAGGGGCCGTCCGGTCAGCCCCGCTGGTCCTTTACACTCCGGCCAGGATTCCAGACCCGCCAGTCATGGCAGAAGCTTGGCCAGCCGCGGAAAGATCCAGAAGGAGACCAGGGAGGCCAGGAGCAAGGAAGGCAGGAGGTGCTTCAGTCCCGGCCCAACGGGTCTTCCCAGCTTGCCAAACCCAAAGGAGCCAGCCCTCCCTGTGCGTGCGCCTCCACTGCACCTGTCCCACCTGCACTCGTGGGAGGATGGGGTCCATCGGCCTTTTAATTCTGCCGATCCCCTCCCTGCCCGGTCAGACGGGTGCGCTTACCCCGCTGGTGTGGTGACGCTGCGGGGAGATGATGGGCGCCCGAGGGCGGCTGTGCTGGGCCTCCCTCCGGAAGACTCCAAGTAGTCCCACAGTGGCCGGTCGCCGGCACAGGTGTCCCGAGAAGAAGCTGCGGTTCTTCATGTGAACCGCAAACAAGGTGGCGGTTGTTTCCGAACCAAGCATATTTTTAAGGGGTGCTCTAGGGTACTGTGCCCACCACACACCTACAAACCGCCTGTGACCGCGTGCCTGCGCTTGCAGCCTCGGAGACGTGGAACTCCATACAAGGAGTCTCACCCGACAGGCGATTTCTCCAATAAACCCCGGGAGCTGTTTCCTGCTGGCGGAAGATGGCACAAGCAGGGCCCTCGTGGACGCTGGCAGGATTCCGGAGTGATGAGGAGGGGCTGGGGTTCGTCTCTGTGCGCACGTGGGGGGTGCGGGGAAGAGAGTCATCATGAAGTCAAACGGGCCCGCGGGGCGGCTCTCCATTCCATGCCGGCATCTGTCGGGGGAGGGTTGCTTTCAGCACCTGTCCCGTGAGCCACTGGGAGGCCTGTGGGAAACTGCTCTCCTGCAGGTGGCTGTTGGTAAAGCGGGGTTCCTGGGAGCTGGGGAGAGGCTTCCTTGTGCTCCAGAAAGCCACTTGTGTCCTTCTGCTTAAAAAACGACTTCCAAACAGTGTGGAGCTTCCTCAAAAAGTTAAAAATAGAGCTACCCTTCAACCCAGCAATGGCAATACTCCGTATTTATCCGAAGGTACAAACATATTGATCCCAAGGCCACCTGCACCCCAGTGTTCATGGCAGCAATGTCCACAGTAGCCAAATTATGGAAAGAGCCCAGATGTCCCTCAACAGATGAACAGATAAAGAAGATGCGGTGCATATCTACAATGGAATATTACTCGGCCTTCAAAAAGAATGGGATCTTGCCATATGCAACAACGTGGAAGGAACTAGAGGGTATTATGCTGAGCGAAATAAGTCAGACAGAGAAAGACAAATACCATAGGATTTCACTCATATATGGAATTTAAGAAACAAAATAGAGGAGCCTAGGGGAAGGGAAGAAAGAATAAAATAAAATCAAAATGGAGAGGGAGGCCAACCATAAGAGACTCTTAAGTCTAGGGAACCAACGGAGGGTTGCTGGGGGGAGGGGGCAGGGGAATGGGGTCCCTGGGGGATGGGCTCGAAGGAGGGCATGGGATGGAACGAGCACTGGGTGTTCTATGCAACTGATGAATCTCTAAATTCTACCTCTGAAAGTAATCATAATAATAGAAAAAAGAACCAAATTCCAGGGGGAGGACTTCCGTTGGCCAGGCTCTGTGCCCACCTCTCACCTAGGAGAGCAGGGGACCCCTTCCTCACAGCTCCATCCCACGTGGGACCACAAATGGCTGCTCCATCCAGCCAGACGTTTCCCACAGGGTCTGCGCCTCTGTCCTTGGATGCTGTCTGGGGGATTCTGCTTCCCAGCCTGCTGGTTCTCCAGCTTCTACACCACGAGAGGCCCAGTAAATCCTCTGTCCCTTGCGTATGGCAGGGTCAGGCTCTGATGCCTGCAACCCAAGAACCACGACTGGTATAATCCATGAGCCTCATTTTCTCTCACCTGTAATATGGACAGAATAATGTCCAGTGGATCTTGTTCCTGGGGGCTTACTAGGTCCCTGTGACAAGGGCTGGGTCAGAGGTTTTTGAACGTTTCGGTCTTGGGACCACTTTACCCTTTTAAAAATTATTGGGAATCCCAAAGAGCTTTGGTCTTTGGAGATTGTATCGATCAATATTTAATGTGTTAGAAATGAAAACTAATATATCTTAAAGGCGCCAGAATCACAAGCACCCAGGTCAAGGACTTCAGCCGCACGTCATGTGCCTGCTGGAAGACTTCACTGCGTTCCTATGAAAGAACGAGGGAAAGAAGGCAAACGATGGCTTAGTATTAGGAGGGCAATGGTTTGGAGCCTGTCAACCCTCTGAAAAGATTTCAGGAACCCTGAGGGTTCCCCAGACCATGCACTTTGAGAATCACGGTTCTCAACCCATGACCACATGTGTCTGCACTCTCTGCTGTGGGTCCATTGTGCACCTTCTAATAGGCATGCTGTATCTACAGGGCACAGTCCTGAACCCAGGGCCACTCCAACTTCAGCATGTGCAAAAATCCCTGGAGAGCTTGGGAGAGCATGAATTCCTGGTCCCGGTCCCCAGGGATTCTGACTTAGTAGGTTTGGTTGGGGCCCAAGGGTAAGTATTTCCTACAAGCTCCCAGTCTTTCAGCAGCACTATTCTGACCCAGAAACTCAGATCACAGACACACACATTAAAAAAAACTAACTAGGTTCTAAAAAGTCTTTAAATAACCTATGTCTGATTCTGAGCTCCCATTACTCAAGAGAAATTCAATCTTGGTCATCCTAGGATGTGCAAAGGCACTGGGGTCTTGCACAGAGCCAAGCATTTGCAAGACCCTCTGGTCATCAGTTCGTGCCAAGTCCTGCCAAAGCCCCAAATTCTTAGAGTTTCTGTATCTTACTTGGGGTCCAGGGCAGAAGCATGGTCCCTTCGGCTGCTAGAGTTACATGGAGGGAGGCGGAGAGTGGACAAGGCCCAAGGTAGTCTGGGTGAAGGCAATGGGTAGGAGGTGGGGTCAGTAGGCCATAGAAGCACATTCTAGAGAAACCCACTGCAGAGAACCAACAGGGCTCGGTGGTCCTCCAGAGTGCTGTGCTTCAGGGGGCAAGGGCTGGCCCTCAGGGGTATTGTTCTGCTGGATGGCTGCTCTAGAAAGATAAGGACCTGGTTTCCTGGAATTTGTGGCCCCAACTCAGCCCACAGCAGACAAGTGGCCGTGAGCTGGGTGTCTGGAGAGAAGACTGAGAAGGGCTGCTCACCGCCCACACCCAGCCCCACCTGGTTCATAGGCTCCAAATGCCTTGTCCGCCCCACAGTCTGATGAGCGCCCAAAAGGAGATTGGAAGTCACTCCGGAATGCCGCTGGGAGGCCGGGAGCCCAAGTCCCGGGCCTGGAGTGTACATTAAATACACATGCGTGGGGCCGCCAGCAGCATTCGGAGCGGAGACCGGAGCTCGCGGCCATATGGGGATGTGGTTGTGGGAAAAAATATTTATAAAATGGCTTTTCCAAATGTTTAATCTACAGCAGATGCATCTTACAATAATCTGTTTGGCTTGGCTTTCGCTGTGGGGAGACGCCGTTTCATCGTGCAGGCCTCCTAGAGCACAGGAAATGGGGACTGAGATTCATCTGTGACTCAACTCCAAGGAAGGATCTGGTGGGGGGACAACCTGGGGTGGCTGGGAAGGGCAGCAGGGGCGGGAGGTGCGGGGCCGGGAGGAGAAGGAAAGGAAGCCTCCCACCTCCCTGTGGCTCCCGTGGGTCACCCACAATTTAATTTTCAGCTCCCAGATGCTGTGTGTTTAATTCCCACTACTGGAATAATAAACGGCCGGCCGTCTTTCTTACTAAAAATTATGCTGTCGCTGTGATTACCGTTGAGTAATGGGGCCCCACACCCATTCCTAACTGTGGGATTTCCATGACTTTTGCAGAAAGGAAAACAATCCCTTATTCAAAGTATTTAATATCAGAGATATTTCTGGAATGGGAAGCAGGCCCGCTGTTTTCTCTAGCCTCTTGTTCGCTATATGTCAGCCACCTTCTCCATCTCTCAGATCCCAGAACGCCCAAGCCCTACCCAACCACAGGGCCTTTGCCTATTCTGTTGCTTCTGCTGGGAAATCTCTCCCCTCACTCTTTGCCTGAATAACTCTTGCTCTGGGCTTAAACGTCACCTCCTCAGTGAAACCTTCTGGACTTCCAGGTCTCTGTAGCTTTGCTGTCATAGGACCTGCGCTTTCTGCGTTACTGTTGAGGCACAGAACCTCATTTCAAACTATGCAACACTATGGTTCAGGTCTGTCTCCTGCACATGACCTTGAGCACCACTGCTGTGGACGCCTGCAAGGCCACTGGCCTTCAGAGCTGGCCAGACCGACAGAGCCAGAGAAGGGAACATGTGACTCTCCGGTGATCCCTTTCGGCAGACCTGGGCAGGGCAACATCACAGCAGGAAGGGTATTTATGTGAAAATGTTAGCAGTCCTTTCAGCCCTCCGAAGATCACCTCCCACCTTGTCTGAGGACAGGGAAGGGGATGGCCCCCCCTGGAAACTCTCCAGTTCAGCTGTGGAAGGCAGAACAATGGCTTCATTGATGTCTACGTCCCAAGCCCCAGGACTAGGTTACCTTCCGCAAAGGGACTTTGCAGTAGTGATTACATGAATGATCAGGAGATGGAGGGATCATCCTGAGTTATCCAGGTACCTCGCTGGTCCGATTGAGTTAACATGAGCGCTTCCCAGCAGAGAACCTGGCAACATCACTAACCACTAGGGAGATCTAAATCTAAACCACAAGGAGACAGCACATCATGCCATTGGGATGGCTACTGTCAAAGAAAAACAAAGTAACAAGTGTTGGCGAGGACGTGGACAAAAAGGAACCTTCGTGCACTGTTGACGGGAATGCAAACTGGTATGGCCATGGCAGAAGACAGTGTGGAGTTTCCTCAAGTGATTAAAAATAGAATTATCCTCTTATCCAGCCATTTCACTCCTGGGTATAAACCCAAAAGAATTGCAAGCACGTTCTGGAAGAGATATGTGCACACCCAAGTTCTTAGCTGTGTTGCTCATGATAGTTAAAATGAGGATGCGAGCTGTGTGTCTCCATCGATGGATAAATCGATAGGCACACTGTGATAGACCATGCAGCATTGTTCCACCTTAAAAAGGGCATTCTGACACCTGCTACCATGTGGATGAATCCAGGGGCCATAATGCTCAGAGAAATAAGCCAGGCACACAAAGACAAATGTTGCATGGTTCCACTTACAGAAGGTTCCCAGAAGAGTCAGATTCATAAAGACAGAAAGTAGAACAGATGACCAGCCTGGGGTGCCCAAGACCCTCAACTCTGACACTTAGGATTTTTTTTCTTTTTTTGCCAATCTCAATCTTCTAGAAATATAAACATGATCAAACTCCCTTCTCCTTCCCTTCCTGGTCCCTCCCTCTGCTCTTGGAGGAGGTCTCCCCACTACTCTCAGAAACCCCCACCAACTCAGCCCCTCCCAGCCCTGACCCTCCTGCTCTACCTGTCCCTGAGTGTTAGCTACTTGATCTCCACTCAGACCTTGTTCTCATCATGCCTCTGCCCACCACAGGCTCTTTGCACATGCTGTTCCCAGACCCTGAAATATTATTCTTAGCCCTCATCACCCAGGCCGCTTCTGAACCCACTTCTCATCTCACCTTCTTATACCTCCTTACTGCGGTCGACCTTCCTTTCCCTCTTCCTCCCCACTCTGTTAATGTTCTCACCACACCCTTTTCCTCTTCTTTTTAGCACTGATCAGAGTTATAATTTTATGCTTTTTGTGTTATTCTTTTGTTAATATCTGTCTTCTCTGCTAAGATAATCCAACATTCACATAGCATTTACCTTGTGCACATCCTGTTCTAAGCACTTTACATAATTACTCATTTTATCTTCAGGAAAACCCTCTGAAGTCGATACTATTATCACCCTTATTTAACAGATGAGGAAACTGAGGCACAGAGATATTAAGCAACTTGTTCAAGGTCACACTAGGGAGGGGAGGAGTTGAGATTTGAGCCCAGGCATTCTGTCTGTCTCTGTGTCTCTCCATGTGTCTGTCAATCCATCCATCCAATCAACCATCCACCCATCCATCCATCCACCCATCCATCCATCTAACCATCCATCTGTCTAACCATCCATCCATCCATCCATCCATCCATCCATCAATCCACTCATCCATTCATCAATCCATCTAGCCATTTGTGCATCCATCCTTCTATCCATCCATCCACCATCCTGCCATCCAGCCATCCACCATCAATTCTATAAGGACAGAAATCATGATAGTCTTATAGCTCTAACCCTAGGATCTAGCACATTTGTAAATATTTGGAGAATTAAGGATGAATCTTATCTTAATTGGCAACAACTCCCTGCAGAAGAACCCTCTTGGAACAACCAATGAGCAAGGAGAAGAGAGCTTTGCCTGCCTCCACTCCCTAGAGCTGGCTAAGGCAGCCTCCCCCTGAGATGTTTAATGATCCTGTCAGCATGTCCTGTCCACAGGCTGCTTGAAGCATGTCCACTGTTCCACAAGACAATGGCCCCACCTCTGATGACCTTGAGGGGCTGGCACAAGGTTCGGTCTCCAGTGGAGAGAGGAAGAAGAGCTCCTTCTGAACTCTGCATTCCTGGACCACACGGCGGTGGGCAGAGAGCCTCCTCCATCCCCTCCCAGTCCTGAACCACCGTCCCCACACCCAGGATAGAGACACTGTGCGAGCTGTCCAAGCCCGGTTAAGGTGGTGGGTAGGTGACCACTCACCACAGTTTGGGCGGTCCATTGCCAAGTAGGAGCATTTCTTGGCTCTCCTGAACCCTTTCATTGGGAACAGACAGACACCCGCCCAAGATTATCTCCAAAAGACTCTTCCAGACCTTGAATGAGTCTGAAAGAAGAGGCTAGGCAGATCCAGTTACAGTCGTGTTTCAAGCCCAAGACCCTGATCCAACTCCCTCACACCCCAAGCTTCATTTTGTCATCTGTGAAATGGGGATGCTCGTGGCCCCTAGTTCATGGGGCTGCCGTCTGTACACAATACGTAAGACATGCTCAGCACCACACCAGGCCCCGTAGGAAGCAACCCGTATACGTTAGCTGCAAGGATTGTTAACGAGACCCCCTCAGCCTTCAGCGGCTTCTTGTCTACCCCATCCCCACCAAGAGCATCTCTCTCAGCCCCAGCTGGGGCGGAAATGAGGAAATGAACCTGACATTCACTCCACACATCCCTTTGATGAGAGCCACCCTTCAGGAGGAGAGACCTCATCGAAATGTAATTTTTTCCCATTAATCATCCACCCAGACAGCTCTTGGTTCTCCAATTCTCTTAAGCAAATAACAACCAAAAAAAAGAAAAAAATCTTTTCTTCCAACTCGAAGTGCAGATTTGTGCAATAAAAGCACAGCCCCAAAGTCCTCATCTCGTCTTATCTGGCTCTCCTTTCATAAATCTACAAAGCTTCCCTCCTAACTCTCGGTCTCCCTCCCCCTCGTTCCTTTCTCTGAGGCCACACACACACACAGGACAGATAGCATCACTGTGAGCCCCCAACATGTCTCCTCTGAGCCCAGCTCTGAGCCCCTGAGCGGCCGCTGGGCAGGCGCCCACTGCACATTTTTCCTGAGCACTGCCCACCCCAGGCTCCTGTTTCCCTGGCCTCCTTGCTCTCAGCCTGTCCTCTTCCAAGCCACATAGTGAGGGGAGGGATGGAGCACAGGAGGAAGAGTGGCTGTGAAACCTCAGAGCAGGATTCAAATCCTGTCTTGGCTGTGTGATCTGTGCAAGTCACTGCCCCTCTCTGGGTCCAATTTCACATAGTAAAGTG
Organism: Lontra canadensis; assembly: GCF_010015895.1. Lineage (NCBI taxonomy): Eukaryota > Metazoa > Chordata > Mammalia > Carnivora > Mustelidae > Lontra > Lontra canadensis. The sequence continues at coordinate 4,864,557 of NW_022631059.1, read as the reverse complement.
AGTGTAACAAAACCGACATCCAAGCCTTACTGTATGTCAAGGGCTGCCATTGCTGAATGGATCAATTCAAAACTATTTGCTGAATGTCCACTGTGCGCTAGGGCCAAGGGGTCCCACCGCGCAGGACCCAGCCTGAGACCCCTTGGGCACTTACTTCCTTTGGCCAGTCACAGAAGTGTTCTCCAAATGGAAGTTGCAGAGAACAGGTGTCCCCAAGACCATCTTCACCTTGATACCAGTTGCAAGTTTGGGGGTCCCCTAGAGCACAGTTGGTTTTGATCAGTCATTAGGACTCAGAATTCACTGAGAACTGATAGAGTCATGGTTACAGTTTATTACAGCAAAGGATACAGGTGTAAATCAGCAAAGAGAAGAGACACAGGGGACAATGCCCAGGACATTTCCAAGCACGGAACCTCCAGTTGGCCTCTCCCCCTGAAATCACGGAGAGATTGCCTTTCCTGGCAATGACGTATGACAGCAAACACAGCGTACTGCCCACTGGGGATGTTTTGTGAGCCTCAACATCCAGGCCTTTTATAGGATTCAACCACTAGACTCAGCTGGCTGGCCACAGGGCTAACCTTCTTGTCTCCAGGCCTTCTAGAAGTCAAGTTGATGTCACATGGCTCAAGATGGCCAATAAGTAAACCAAGCCGCTCTATGAGGCTAGATATGCGGAGGAATTCAGAGTGACTTTCCAGAAGCCTGGAGAGGGGCAGATCTCTCTTTGAGCAAGGTGAATCCTTTACTGCCAGAAGTTGAACTCTGCAATCTGTCCCTCTCCTCCCCTTCCTGCCAGGCCAGTGATGCCCTTAGATGGACACAAAGAAGGCCAGTGTAACATTGGTTAGAAAAAGGATAAAGAAATAAACAAAACAAATGCTCAGGATGAGGGTACATTTAAACAGTGAAAGACATGCCCATCCTGTGGACTACAGAGCAGATAAAATGAGGAGGCGCTGCTCCGTGCTTGATGTAGGAAGAGGCCAAGGGCATGCTGTTGGTTGGAAGGCAAGTTGTCAAGCCCTCACCATTAAGAAGCTGTGTGGCCCTGAGCAAGTGATTTAATCTCTTGACTTTGTCTTTGTCTCTAAAATGGGGCTCTGTCCTCCCCCAGTTTGGGAGCCACAGGTAGGGAGCTGCAGGTGCGTCGTGGGGGCTATGCCTGGACAGCTCTGAGCTGTACATCACGCCTGCAAGTCCTCCAGAGCAGAGGGGGACAGATGGTGGCTCCTCCATGTGACATTTGTCACTGGGCCAGTGCCTTGATCACTAGGTCATTAAAAGTTCTTGATAGACTGAGTTGCTCATTCATTCATTCATCTATATTGAGACCCCATGCTGGGTGCCACAGACTCAGGCGTACCAAAGCCAAGCAAGGTCTTTGTGGTCAAGAAGTAGCCAGTCTAGTGCAGAAGACACTGGGGACTGAGCCCAGAGACAGGGTGCAGTGGCCCAAGCTGGCCCAGTGAGGCCTGAATGCCCTGTTCATGAAGGAGAAAGATGTTCTAGCCAAGCTGCATAGAAGTTGACCGGGCTAAGTGAACAGGGCATGGAAATGGTGCTCTTGGCCAGGACAACTGCCCGGGGAGGGGTTTGGAGTCCTGGCAATGAGGGAGGGTCAAGACTTCGAGGGTGTAAGAGAGTCCAGGATGGCCAAGTGGGAGGTCCATGGGAGAGGGAGTGCAGGGACAAGGCTGGGGAGGTGGTGTCAGCGGGGCGGGACTCCGTGGACCCAGGTGCAGAGGGGGACTCTATCCTGGAGGTGACAGGGAACCCCAAAAGCTGTGATTCAGGGGTGGCATGCTGGAGCTGTGTGCAAAAGGTGTGTGTCTGCTCATGGTGGAAGGAAAGATTCCAGGGCTCAGGGAGGAGGCAGGAAGGCAGCTACAGTCACCCAGCCGAAGGGACGCTGTCCTGGTGGCCCCCAGACCCTTTTCCGGTTCCCCTGCTCCCTCCAGCTCCTCCTGGCCTATGAGAGCTAACTGGCAAATAGCCAGGAGTTTGTGGCCTGTTGCTACTCTACTGGTAGTTTTGAACTCGGGCACAGAGGGAGTATGGATACCCCAGAAATGGCAAAAGTTACAAATCAGGACTTTGGTCTTCCCACGTCTGGAAAGCTCATTTCCCAGTATGCTGTCACTTCCTAAGACTGCTGCCCCTTCTTTGGAAATGTGTTCTTGACTAGGGGGAGCCCCCCACCCACCCCAAGGGCACCCCACAGCCGGGGTTGCAGCACACACCCCCTTGTGGGGTGTGCACCCCACAAGGGGGTTTGAATGCCTCACCTCCCGCCTGAGGCAGTTTACAATGCAGGCATCCTTCCTTGGGGGACCCGGCTGAAGCTGGGCACTAGCTGACAGCTTACCTCCTTCCCTGCCATCGCTGACTGTCCAGCTGCTCCGGGGAGCCCTCCCAGATTCAGCACCTGCACCGGAACCCCTGTCTTAGGCTCTGCTTCCCAGAGCCTGACCGGCGACCCCACCTCCCCAGGCACACTCACATGGGGGTGCCCCCTGGCTCCCTCCAGCCACAGCTGGAGCCCCATAAAAGACCAGCAGGGTGTCTCTGCCAGGGCTGGGGAAGACCCAGAACCAGCAGCTACCAAAGTCAGCGGACCTCTCTTCAACCACCCGCATCTCCATTTTGAAGACAAAAGCCACTCACAAGCCCCAGCTCCTGAGCGCTTAGAAATGAAACGAAATTCAGTTTTGAATAACAAGCCTTCAGTTGTTGGGGTGAGATCAGTGTGGAACCACTGTGTCAGTCCCAAAGAATGTTCCCGCTCCCCGCCTCCCACCCCCCGCCTTTCGGGTGACCCGGGTCAGAGAGGCCTGCCCCGTGCATCAGGTCACCAGACACACAGCCCTCTGCTCCCAGCAGCCACCGACCGCGTGCAAGGAGGTCCTTCTGGCCTCTTCATTTTGATCTGTTTTAAAACTCTTGGTGTCTTGAGAATCACCCCTCCCTCGTGAGCTCAGATCCCCCGGTTCACGGGGAACCGGCCTCGGCAGTGTTGGGCACACAGACATCCAGAGGGGGGACCTGGAGGTGACCACAGACTATCCCCAGATGCCGTGTGATCCTGGGCAGGTCCCTCCCCTTCCCTAGGTCTCTCTTTCCCCATATACAAAACACGAAGCTTGCCTTGGATTAGCATTTCCTGAATTACCCCCACACTTTCAGCCCCTCCAGCCACCCGTACTGTGGGGGGTGGCAGCCACGGTTTCTGTGAGTCACTTTGCATTTTTCAGCAACTTTTAATTTAAAAGGAATTTAATTTAATTTAAAAGGAGTCTTGGTGTCGCCGTCATATAGGGAAATGAGCATCCTTGCCATTAATAGAAAGTAATTACAGAAATAAATGTCTTCAAATGATTGTTTTAACTATAATTTCTCTATTATTCATAATTTTGATAAATAAATATTTCTAAACTAATATTACTCTATGCCAGCCCGGTGCTCCTGCCTGCTGAAGTCGTCGGGCCTAGGGCCTCGTGTCGGTTCACAACGGAGATTAGAAGCATCAGAAGATGCTAACGGTTCTTCATGCAGATGAGACGTTCCCCGGAATCACCCAGTGGGATGGAAAGGGGTATAATTTTTTTAAAGATTTTATTTATTTATTTGAGAAGAGAGAGAGAGAGAGTGAGAGAAGGAGAAGGTCAGAGGGAGAAGCAGACTCCCCGTGGAGCTGGGAGCCCAATGCGGGACTCGATCCCAGGAGTCTAGGATCATAACGTGAGCTGAAGGCAGACGCTCAACCAACTGAGCCACTGAGGGACCCCGAAAGGGGCATAATTTTTGCACTGCATGAGCCAGTGTTATTTAATGCCACATGAATACACCAGCAAAACCCACCTTACCCTCAACCGGGGACCCTACGCTTTAGAAAACGCTGGTTTGGAATCTTTCCTAAAAAGATCTAATTGGGCACAATACTTAGGAGGTCTAGAATCTTGCTCAGCCTTTGTCCCAGGGTTCGTCCCAGCACTGACAGCTCGGATCAGTGACCCAGAGAACCTGCTAAGGAGACAGATTCCCGGACGCCCACCTCCCAAGTCAAAAATCACTGGCTTGAGGGCCCCAGAATCTGTCTGTCACCAGTTCCCCACCCCTGGATTGGAGTCTGAGGAGTGGCATTCAGGTTAGAGAAACGGGATGGGTGCTTGTCAGGGGGCTGACGAGAGCAGGCCCGTTCTTGAACCGGTGCTGAAAAAGCCAAGTTTCAAGAGCGAGGATCTGTCTGGGTTACCCTTCCAGGCTCAGCTGCTGCACATCCGTGCAAAGGAACGGTTCTCTTCCGGGTGGAGGTTGAGCTTCCCAAAGGCATCTTCCCAAGAGACACAGCGAATCCCTCTGCCTCTGTCCTCAGAACGGGGTCATGTCAACCCACCACAAATGCACCTCGGGGGAGACATCCTGGGCTTGAATTTTGCTGATGTCAAGCAGCGAACACTCATCGTGTCCCCAGGAAGGATGAGGCCTGTGCCAGGCTGAGGCCAGCTTCCCGGAATGTTGGAGAAAGCAAGAGCTCTTCACACCGAGGAGTGTAAACCCAGAACCTGCGAGCCAGGATGGACGCCCGGCCTGGCCTTGGCCTGTGCCACCAAGAAAGCAGCCCCCACGCGGAGCTCCGGGCTCTGCTCTCGCAGCCAACGTCAACTTGGACATAGGCTGTCCGCTCCTGCTCTCTCGTGGGGCTCCAGTTGGTCGGCTCCGTGTCTGTTTTGAAACCACGACGTTTCTTCTGGCTGTGGGGTCTGAAAACACAGGGCGCTTTGGAGCCAGACCCATGCTGTTCCCTGTGCTTTCTGGGAGGACGCCATGTTGAGAGAGGAGCCCAGCTGGGGCTCAGTGCAGGCTCTGTCTTTGGAAATCACACGGATTCACAGCCCAGACAAGAACAGGGGCCCATTCCGAGGGCTGCCTCAAGGGGCAGGGGGCCCATGGGGTGCACTGGGAGAAAAGCTGACGGGCGAAGTCCATGTGCCCCTCTCCTTCTGAATTAGATACATCTTGCAGGGAGAGAACTTCCATCAAGAAAGGATAGACTCAGGCAAAATGGCGCAGCTCCAACAGAAAGGGCCATGCCTACAGGAGTCCGAGGGCAGCCTTGCTGCGAACTACCCGGATGAAGGGGGTCCCAGAGGACCACCACATTGCAAACACAGTGAAGTTCTGCAGGCTGGAGGTGGGAGAAAGTTTCCTGAACCATTTCTGTTGTCACTCAAAACCAATAGTTAATATTGGCGTGGCCTGAGTTAGGAGGGTCTCTCATGAGGTTTATTCTTGGTCATATAAATGGAAATCCCTCTCATGGCCAGCCCTGAATGTCCTTCTTTCAAGGACATGGTTATCCCCACTGTCAATGTATGCAGGATCCTTTCATTTGGTCCCTAAGTAAGCACATCAAGCGTTCCAGCCAGAGGGACCGATGAAAAGTTTCCTGCTCTAACATGGACGGACCTCGAAGACTAGTTGGACTAGTTGAAGATGAGTTCTTCCTCAGTGGAAGAAGCCAGCCATGAAAGGACAGGTACTGTGGGATTCGCTTACAGGAGGGTCTTAGCCCGTTGGGTCTGCTATAACAAAATTCCGCAGGCTGGGGGCTCAAACAACAGATACCCGTTTCCCACAGACCGGAGGCTGGAAGTCCAGAGCAGAGCGCCGGGCATGGCTGGGTTCTGTTCTCTGTGGAGCTGCAGACAGCCAGCTTGGGGTCGTGTTCTCACATGGAAGAAGGGGTGAGAGAGCTCTTGGGGCGGGAGGGGGGGCTGTGATAGAGGACACTGAGCCCACGTGGGGTTCACCTCCTGACTCCGTCCCGGTGGGAGTTACGTTCCCATGGAACCTAATCTGGGGGATACAACCATTCAACCCACTTCAGGGAGGCACCTGGCGAGTCACATTCATAAGGACAGGAAGTAGAATGGTGACTCCAGGGGCTGAGGGGAGAAGGGAGAAGGGGAGCTGTTCTGTGGGGACAGAGTTTCAGACTGGAGGATGGAAAGTTCTGGAGATGGATGGTGGTGATGGTGACACAAACACGTGAAATGAACTTAATGACACTGAACTGTACACTCTTTAGGTAAACTTCATGTTAGGCATGTTTTACCACAATTTTTTAAAAGTTTCCTCAAAGGCCACTCTTGACTTTGCAAACATGACCCTTGGGGGTTAACGGTTCACACTTCCATCAACGGCTCAGAAGTTTCACCTCCTTGTCCGGAACCCGAGTCGCCGGAGATTGGGGTCCCAGGTGCCTCTAGCTCTTGCCTCCCTTCCCAGCCCCTACCACACCACGGTTCCCCACCCCTGAGACTGCAGGGATGGCCCGCCAGAGCCTGGTCCCTGCAAGGCCACCCCACGGGGCTTCCTGTTCTAGTACCAACAGGACGGGGCCAGGAGGACATCGCCCAGAGGGTCTGGCTGTTTCCACTCCTTGTTTTAAGAAGGCTTTTAGCATAAACTGAAGCCAAGTATGCTTCAGGTAAATATTTGCTTTGCTCCTCTGTGCTCCCAGGGGACCAGGCCTGGGGCCAGATGAAAGCAGCAAAGAAAGAGGAATTTATGCACTGAGAAAACTTGGGCAAGAAGCAAAGCCAGATGTTCTGCCCAGCTGTACCAGCCACAGCCAGTCACATTCTTGGGGACCGTGCATGGCCTCCCACCATGTGGAGGCGACCCCCTGCTACAGGACACCATTTCCATCTCATGGGGAGAAGTTGAAGAGCATGGATTTGCTATTGGAGGCTTGGGTGCCAGCTCTGTTCTCTGAGCTCATCTGGAGGGCACCACATTCATGCCCGTGCTGGCACAGTGCTCCTCATACCGAGCCCAACATGGGCTTCATGGATAGTGAGGCTGAAGGAGGAGGAAGAGGACGAGGGAGGGACGGGGAGGATAACAACCTTCTATCCAGCCAATCCTGGTCAGCAAAGCCTCATGGGCAGGTGACTCAGATGGCCAGTCAGGGCTCTTCCCTTTATGGCCCGTTTGGAGCTGGAGAAAAGGCTTCTGCTTTGGGGTGTGGCACTCGGAGGACACCTGCAGACGGTGGTGACTGCCATTCTAGTGTGGGGCAGGGCAGCCTCTTTACTGGAAGACAGCAGGACCCAGTAGAATCAAATGAGAAGAGACAAAGAATCTAGAAGGCAGAGCTTGAGTCCCTGGATCCAGCCAAACCTGCAGCCAAATACTCCTGGAATTCCTAATGAAAAGGAGCCAACAAATTTCCTTCTGTTTCTCAGCTAGTTCACTGGCTCCACTTGTTTCTTTGGCTTCTGCACCTGCTATGGAAAGCAAACTGATACACAAAGATTGTCTGGAAGGAGAGAATTACCTGCCTGGGGCGCAGGGCCTCTCAACTGTGGGACTCATCTAACCAGCTCACTCAACAATTGACTTGAGAATTGGGGAAGAAGAAGTAAGGATCAGCCCTGGGCTCTGCCACCAGCTGCTCAGTCAGGCCTGGGGTCTGCCACGCGCTAGCCATGTGGACTAGGGAAAGTCGCTGCAGTTCTCAGAACACCCACCCCTGCAAGACAGGATGATGATAGTCACACCTTCAGGCTCATAGGGCTGCAGGGGAATGCGAGAAGCCATCAGGAGCCCCCCCAACCCCGCCAGGACTCCTCGTCCCCATGATAGTGCTCCTCACCCTGCCCTGGGGTCATCTGCAGATCTTCTTCAAACTGGGAACTACTCTGGGGCAAGGGTCTTATCTGTCCCATTCATCACCAAGACCCCTCCCCCCACTTTTGAAAGTTGTGCACCCAGTCAATAAGTATGTTTCTGAGGCTTCACACCACTGGTTTGTGATGGTTGCTCACCCAAGAAATGCTTACACAGGTAAATGCTAACTATCCCCAGGGCCCTCTTGTCTCTCCCCCAGTAACTGGCAAGATCATCACTTTGCTGTAAGAAGCCCAAATGGCTGGCATCCTTCTGCCGGGTTCCAGCCAGCAGGGTGTCTGCTGTGGGTTAGTCTGCTCTACCCCTGGGAGGCATTCAGGGCAGGGACAGGGTCTCATTCCTGTGAGAGTGGAGGGGAGTCCTGGGGGCACTGCAGATTTTCACATTCAAATTTACATGTCATGGTACTGGCACAAAAACAGACACATAGACTGGTGGAACAGAGTAGAGAGCCCAGATATGGACCCGCAACTCTATGGTCAACTAATCTTCGACAAAGCAGGAAAAAATATACAGTGGAAAAAAGACAGTCTGTAAAATAAATGGTGCTGGGAAAATTGGACAGCTATGTGTAGAAGAATGAAACTCGACCATTCTCTTATACCATACACAAAGATAAACTCAAAATGGATAAAAGACCCCAATGTGAGGCAGGAATCCATCAGAATCCTAGAGGAGAACATAGGCAGTAACCTCTTAGACATCAGCCACGACAACTTCTTTCAATACATAGCTCTAAAGGCAAAGGAAACAAAAGTGAAAATGAACTTTAGGGACTTCAGCAAGATTAAAAGTTTCTGCACAGCAAAGGAAACAGTTAACAAAACTAAGAGGCAACCCACTGAATGGGAGAAGATATTCGCAAATGACACTACAGACAAAGGGCTGATATCCAGGATCTATAAGGAACACCTCAAACTCAACACACGCAAAACAGATAATCACGTCAAAAAATGGGCAGAAGACATGAACAGATACTTCTCCAGAGAAGACATACAAGTGGCTATCAGACACATGAAAAAGTGTTCATCATCATTAGCCATCTGGGAAATTCAAATCAAAACCACATTGAGATACCACCTTACACCAGTTAGAATGGCCAAAATCAACAAGACAGGAAACAACAAGTATTGGAGAGGATGTGGAGAAAGGGGAACCCTCCTACACTGTTGGTGGGAATGCAAGTTGGTGCAGCCACTTTGGAAAACAGTGTGGAGATTCCTTAAGAAATTAAAAATAGAGCTTCCCTATTACCTTGCAATTGCACTGCTGGGTATTTACCCCCAAAATACAGACATAGTGAAAAGAAGGGCCATCTGTACCCCAATGTTCATAGCAGCAATGGCCACAGTCACCAAACTGTGGAAAGAGCCAAGAAGTCCTTCAACAGATGATTGGATAAAGAAGATATGGTCCATATATACAATGAATATTATGCAACCATCAGAAAGGATGAATACTCAATTTTTGTATCAACATGGATGGGACTGGAGGAGATTATGCTGAGTGAAATAAGTCAAGCAGAGAGAGTCAATTATCATATGGCCTCACTTACTTGTGGAGCATAAGGAATAACATGGAGGACATGGGGAGATGGAGAGAAGTGAGTTGGGGGAAATTGGAGGGGGAGAAGAACCATGAGAGACTGTGGACTCTGAGAAACAATCTGAGGGTTTTGGAGGGGAGAGGGGTGGGGGGTTGGGTGAGCCCGGTGGTGGATATTAAGGAGGGCACGGATTGCAAGGAGCACTGGGTGTGGTGCATAAACAATGAATCGTGGAACACTGAAAAAAAAATTAAATTAAAGGAAAACATGAATTTTCATGTCTAAAGTTCTCCCCGAGTTCTTTGGTGTGTGTGTGTGTGTGTGTGTGTGTGTGTGTGTGAGGGGGAACAGGAGGGGGACAAGCAGCAGCTGGGGGACTGGTTGGGAGGCAAGATGGCCACCCAAGCAGCAAGGGACAGTAGTGCTCTGGCCTCAGCGGGGCAGTGGGCCAGGGAGAGTGGACCAGCCAGGACTGAGAGTGGGAATGGGGACCCCAACTCTGGAACTTGGTGGCCTCACACACCCTGGACACTACCCCCTGCTGACTTGCCATCTTAGACTCTCTGGGCCTCTGTTTCTTCATCCATGAAAGGGTGTCATCATAGAACCTACCATGTTGGGTTCCCGTGAAGATTATAGAACCTGTCATTGCAAGGGCTGACCACAACCCAGACCTTCCTATGGGCCTTACCACGGCAACCACTCCACAGAGACGCCCCCAGGAGGTTCCGGGGGCCTGGGGCAGGGACCATGCTAATCATTGTTTACACACGGGGGCCCACACACACAGAACACACTCCAAATGCTGGACGATCCAAATCACAGGAGATGGAAGCAGCTCATTTGGGAAACCAGTCTAGGCAGCCTGGGCCTTCCTTTGTCAATGGTGTGTCCCTTCAGACCTGACCCTCCCTGGAAGTTCACGAATGTTCTCAATCCTGGGGACACCCTCAACGCTCCCACTTCAATTTGCGGCAGAGAACAACAGTCAAAATTTTAATTTACAGGTTCTCTGTAAATTACCGCCTGGTCTGATTTATAATTCATAGTACAATATTTATTTCTAAGAGGAAATTAATTTTGGAAACTCAGTGGGTGATTAAATTAAATTGCAAAACCATTCCACTTGCTTGGGAGGGGGGAAGTGGGTAACTGGTGATTATATTTAGAGATAAATGGGGAAGAGTCTATCCTCAGAAATCGTGTGGCAGGAGGAGGGGCTGAGTCTCATCCCTGCTTGGAGGAGGGGGTCGTACAGCACATCTGCCCTGCACGCTGGGGGACTTGCCTGGCCCTGCACACTGGGGGCTCGCCTATTCCTCGCGGCTCTTTCCTGGTGAACTAAACACTGAGGATAAGAAGAATATAAGCAGAAATTACTGACATCCAGTTCAACCTCACTCCCCATCTTGCCTCTCAACTGTAAACCAAGTAATGGGCAGTGTTAAGACAATTGGTCTCTGTGGTGGTGAATTTTATGTGTAAAACAACTGGTAAAACCTTTTTTCTCTCTCTGTGTGTGTGTGTGTGTGTGTGTGTGTGTGTGTGTGTGTGTTTCTGGAAGAGACTCGCATGGGAATCAGTAGGCTGGGTAAAGATGTCCTCGCCAGAGCAGGCGCATAGCACCCAATCCGCTGGGGGCCTGAACACAACAAAATGGCGGAGGATAGGCAAATTCGCTCTCTCTGCCTGAGCTAAAACAACCATTGGTGCTCCTGGTTCTTGGGCTTTAAGACATAGATCAGGGCTCTTGCACCATCGATCCACTAGCTCTCCCCTTCCACACCCCAGCCCTTCCTGTGGGCCTTACCACAGACCTTCAGACTAGGACTGAGTTGTACCAACAGTTTTCCTGGGTCTTTTATTTGCAGATGGCAGATCATGGGGTTTCCTGGCCTCCATAATAGCATGAGGCAATTTCTATCCTCTATCTTCTTCCTTACTATCCTACTGATCTGTTTCTTGGAGTAACCTGACTAGGAGAGTCTCAGAGGGGGACAGACCTGGGAGCTAATCCCAGCTCTGAAAGTGTTTGGCTCTGTCACTCTGCCCCCATCCCCTCCTTAGCAAAATGAGGATAATGACAGTCCATAAGTGGTTGGCAAGTTCCTTCAGGATTGATTGGAGAAATAGGTACCATACGAGTTACTTACTATGTACAACTAATTCCCCCACAGACGTTGTATTTCATATTCTGTGGACTGGGAATTTGGGTGGAGCTTAAATAAGGGGGTCTGGCTCAGCGTCTCTCATGACACAGGGGTTAGAATGTTGACAGGCATTGTATCATCTGAAGGCTTGGCTGGGGCTGGAGGGCCCATTTCCAAGATGGCGCCCTCATGCAGCTGTTGGCAGAAGGCCTCAGTTCCTTGTCACGAGCATCTCTCTATAGATTCCTTGAATGTCCTCAACATGGAAGTGTCTTTGTCCAGAACAAAGAGAAAGGGGGCGGGAGTGAGGGACAGTGCCTAGCTCCCTCAACCCTTGGGAAAGACTTCCCAGAGGAATGCCTTATACCACCTCCCAGGGGTCCAGCAAGACTGAGCCCCAGTCACCTGCAGGGTGACCTGCTCATTAACATACCCTGTGTCAGCCCCCAGCCTTACCTTCCCTCATTTCCTCACATGTTGTGGGAACATCCCAGGGTTACCTCCCAAATGAACCCCTTGACCAAAGTCTTGTCCTGGGGCTGCTTCTGGGCCAGTTTCAGATAGCTATGGACTTCAAATGCACACACCCTAAGACCGCAATGATGCATGAGGTTGTGCACACACGTGTGTGTACACTACACGTGTGCCCACTCACATATGTCTACACCCACTCATACCTGTGCATGTGTGCATGCATACACATAGACACAAAGCAACCAACACATTGCCTGGCCCATAATAGTTGCTCAACAATTCCTCCAAATAGGTGAATGAATAAACGATCGGCTTTCCTCCATCCCTAATCTTCCTCACACTCCAGCCATCTGGACATCGGACAGAGATGCCCGAACAGGCAGGCCGGTATGTTTCCCCATCCCCCACGGGTAGGGAACTGTGCTTAGTCCAGGAGGCTATCTGCAGGCAGGAAGGGGCAGGGAGCCCCATAGCTTCCATTCTGCACCACCAGCAGGCTGCCCAGTATCTGCTGGGGGTTCCTCCCCCAGCAGCTCACTTGCAGGGCCCCCCACCCCCCACCCCAGCCCATCTGTTCTGCATGTGTGAACGTTGTCAGATTGTTTGAATCAATTGTCACTCCAATTAAAATGTTTATGTCTGCAGGATGACTCGTTTCTGCTAATGTGTACGTAAATTGTCTCGTGTTTGCTGTAGATATTGACATCTGTGTCTGGTCTCCCTGCTGACGGCCAGCCAGAGATCAGGACCCATGCAGTCACTTCCCTGTCCCCTTGCTCACACCCGGCACCTGCTCAGGGCTCCAGCCCAGGTCAGTGGGAGGGTGAGCAATCTGCCTTGCCTATCCTCACCTTGACCAGCTGCACGCAGAGACACACACACCCACGCGTACAGATATGCACGCACATGCACATGTACACACCTTTAACTTTAATCCTTCTAATTTCCTTTTAATTCTTTATAATTTAAAAACTACTTCTAATTTTCCTGAGACTGGATTTAGATGGTAAGGCTCTCAGTGCCTTCTCAAAGCTGGTCAAAGCTAGTCTGCTGATCCGGTGAGACAGCGCCCCCCAAGATGGATCCCGTTCATGCCTGGGGTTCCCGATATCACTGCTCAAAGCACCAGGGTGGCTGCTAGATACAGAAGCTCCCTGTGGTGACCCTCACTCCAAAGGCTGGGTGCATAATGAATGAACAGAAGAACAGCAGCACCGCCCAATGGATGTCTGCTGCTGGACTTGCGACATTTACATCCGTTTCTCGAGTAATAATGGTATTATTTTTCTACAGCTGCGTAACATTGTTACCCCAAACTTAGTGGCTTAAAGCAACACACATTTATTATCTCACGGTTTTGGTGGGTCAGAGGCTGGGCATGGCTGAGTTTGGACCTTCTGTGAGGGTTTTGAAAGCTGCCGTGGAGGTCTCTGAGGGCTGCATTCTTATCTGGAGGCTCAGCTGGGGAAGGGTCCAGTCCCAAAGGCCTCGGCGTGGTTGTTGGCAACATTCATGTCCACAGCTGACAGACTGCCAGTCGGGGGCTGGCCTCATGTCCTAGGATCACCCACACTTCTGGGGCTCTGATCCACTCTTCGGGCAGCTCACGGCGTGGTTGTTTCTTGGGGGTCGGCAAGAGACTCACTCTCCAATCGACTTAGCCTGTGTTGTATAAAAGCAACCTAAGCAAGGGGGTGACATCTGCTTCCCTTTGTGATACTCTGTTGGATAGAAGCAAGTTGAAAGTTCCACCCAGACCTAAGGGGAGAAGATCACACAAGGGTGCAGCTCGGGGACTCACCTTAGGGTGTTTCTGACCCAATTCACTTATCCTACAGACTTTTCCTGAGCCACCCCCCACCCCATGTGCCTGTCCTGCTCCTGGTAAGAAGCAGCCATGATGAATGAAGCTGCGAGGTCTCTGCCTCGTGTTGCTCACCATCCAGGGCGACAGCCCCAAATAGATGAGGACACTAATCACAGCTGTAATCAAAGCTGTGGTGGGGAACGAGCAGGGACTGACAAGGAGCAGAACAGAGCATGGTTTGGCCAGAGTGGTCAGGATGGACTTCCCAGAGGAGGTGACATTTCAGTGTGCACAGGCTACGTGGAGATGAAATTTTATTTTAAAAGCAATAGGAAGGGATAGAAAGGGTAAGTCTAGGATGTGGCAGGATTCTGTTTGGGTTTTCAGGTCACTTTTGTCTCTGTGGAGCAGGTGTGAGAACAGAGACTCCCAGGAGGAAGATTTTGTAGAGAAATGGGGACTGGCTTGGCCAAGGTTCCCAGGAAGCAGGCTCTGAGATCAAGTAGATCAGCACCAGAAGGATTATTAGGGGCCCTTGGAATCCACAAGGGGTGACGGGGTTGAGGAGGAACAGGAGTGGATGGAGGTCCAGGCTCATGACAGCCTCAGTCTGCCCCGGGGGGGATTTGTCCTGAGTAGGGCCAAGTTGGGCAGGCCTTTACAGTCCTGCATCCATCAGTCAGTGGCCACTGGCCAGCCAGGAGGGATGAGGTGTTGGGCAGGACAGCCATCTAAGTTGGGGCCAGCCAGGGGCTGATGGCCGAGGGCTGTCTGCTGATGGAGATCCTAGCAGCTGGGGTGGCCGGTCCCTCCCCACCCACAAGGGGATCTGGGAGGCATATCTGTGTCCATCACAGCATCATGGCAGCGGGAGAGGCCGGGCTCCCTGAAGGCAGGCCTCTCATGTGCCCAGGATGGCTGTGAGCCCAGAGAAGCAGCCACCGGACATGGGCACGGAGGTGGTGTCGGCCCAGATCTGTGTGGGGCTGAGGTACTCTTAAATACCCTCTGTGGCCGTGTCTCAGCTCGGGGAGCTGTCTGCCTCCCTCTGTCCCCACCTCCCAGGCCAGCGACAGGCCCCCATGTCATTGTTAATGAGAAGGTCAGGACAGCACCTGGCTTATGCAAAACGCCGCAAGCCGGCCAGCTGCGGTGGGAGGGACACGTGTCCACCCAGGACACCCACGCTCCACCGCCCCCAGCCCAGGGCTTCCTCACCTCCACACCACCGACATCTGGGATGTGTCCTTCCCTGTGGGGAGCCATCCTGGGCATGTCCGGATTTCAGCAACCCCCGGCCCCATGCCAGGAGCACGCCCCCTTCCCCCGACCTTTGACAACCCAGACTGCCCCCAAACACCAGCAAATGTCCCAGAGAGCAGGAGGATCCCTGACGGAGCAGTGCGGAGCCCACGTAAGACAGACAAGACCCACGACAGGACCCTGGAGAGAGAGAAGGGAGGGGAAGCCTTGGGGCCGTCCTCACGTCGGGAACAACGGAGAGAACATCCCCGCCTATGGGGGGAGCCCAGGAGGCCAGGTGGGGTGCCACGCAGCTGGACCAGCACCGCCTCCACGAAGGCCTCAGTAAAACCCCAGGACACGAGGGACACAGAGGCGAGCAGGAGGCGACGCTCATCTCTGGCTCTTCCCCCCATTTTCCGATTTTTATCTCCCCCTTTTCCCTCCCTCTCTCTGCCATTCCAGATTATTTGTGAATAATCGTGATTTGGGCTTCCCCAAATTGCTTCCCGGGGACCCAGACACTCAAAAAGGCCATTGCTTGCCCCTCTGGCAGCCAGATGCCCTTTCCCAATGCCACCCCTCCGACCCTGTCCACGTGGAATATTCCACAAAGGGACGCAGAGCCTCTGTACCCCCACGGCCTTGCCCTCACCCAGCGCAGAATGTCCTTCTCATCCTCTCCCCTTGGGGTTCCTGCCGCCTTCAGCTGAAATAACACCAGGCCTGCAGGAGTCCGAGCCTCTGCAGGAGAGGGCCGGGGAGACAGCCGTGCTCCGCTTGGCCTGGGAAACCTCTGAATTTCTGTTTACCCAACCCACTGGCCAGCATCCAGCCGTGGGGTCCTGGCTCCTGCCGGGCCTCCAACCTTGCCAACCCAGGTTCAAGGGCTTGGTCTCTGCCAGCTTTCACACCCTTTGCATCCATCCCTGGGCACCTCGAACCAGCTCCGTCCTTGCCCCAGCCTCGCTCTCAGCCCTCACCGTGATGGCACAAGGGGGCCAGGCTGGAAAGAAGGCACAGTGGCCCTGACTCATGGAGCTCAGGCGTGGAACACAGGAGCCCTTCTGGGTCCCCGTCATCCTTGCTCCCCACATTCAATGGGCTCCGAATTGGTCAAGAAATAGATTCTGGATGTGAGCGCTTCTTCCAGATCCCACCGTGCTGCCACCCACACCCTTTCTTACCCAGACACCTGCAATGCCTTCTCCTGGCCTCCTGGGCCTGCCTGGCCCCCAAGTCTGCATCTCAGCAGCTGAAAATGTCCTGTTAAGGTGCAAGTCGAGTCCTATCACTTCTTGGCTCATGATCTTCCTAAGGATTTACATCTCATGACATCTTGGCCGTGACCTGGGTCCCACACCACCACTCCTTGCCTTTTTGCACACTCTGCCCACTCTGCCCACCCTGCCTCTTTGCCAGTCCTTCGATGCCCCAGGGCCTTTGCACTGGTTGTTTTGTCCACTTGAAATAGGCTCCTTGCTATTCTAGTGGGTTACCCCCTTATTTTCTTTAGATCTTTACATAAATACTGCCTTCCCTTTGAGGCTTTATCTCACCACCATACTTTTAAATTGCACATAAACACACTTGCACACACACTCACGCACACATACACACATCTCCCCTCCCACCTTCATTTTTCTCCATAGCACTTATCAGCACCTGGCAGCAGAGTCCAATCGCCCGCAGGGCCTGCTCTTTGGAAACAATTCCAGCTCAAGATTCCTGTTTCTGTTTATTGACTACTATGGGCTATGAGGGTCTCTTTCTTGTGGGTAGAGCTCTGTAGGACCTAAAAATATTCACAGTAGCCGCCACTTATTCCAGGTTCACTGATCCCAGGTCCACGCAAAGTGTCTGACGACACCGTCCCACCAAATCCTCAAGTCAACTCTCAGAGACTGGAAGGATTATTAGCCTCATTCTACAGAAAGGGACGTCATCCCTCAAAATCACTTCCATACTGGGAACTCACACTCAGAGCTGTGGAACAGCTCCCTGAACCTCAAGTCCAAATGCCACCCATTCAGGTCAGAACCAGGGCAGGTGGGCTCCAGCCACAGGAAATGACACCCTCAGCCAGGCCAAGCCCAGGCTCCTCAGCTGGGACAGGTGCCGGCCTGGGCTTTGCTTGGATAGGGAAGCTTGGCAAGACTTTTGGGGTCTGGGGCATGGGTGGAAGCCTTGCTTGGGATAAGGAACAGGGAGAGACAAGGGTGCTCAGACATGACACCCCGCCCTTCTGGGTCTTTGGCTAACACCTCCCCAGGCTTGTGGATTCTAAGACTGTCCAGACCTCCTGGGAATTTCTTCAGGGCTCGGACTAGAGAGCTGGGCCATTCAGAGCAAGGGAGATGTTCTCCAGGCACATTAGAAGGAGGAAGCCGGTTGGGAAACCAAACCTTATCTATAGTCCTTGAGGAATCTGAAGATCAGGCAGGGTGATTGGGCTTCTAGAGCGCTTCTAGCCGTCTGTGCCTGCGCGTCTGTGTATGTTAACGTAATGTATGAACCTCATGAAAGATATGTAGGCATTTGTTGCTCAACATCATAGTAAAGACTGTCTTCCTTGTTTTCAGACGACGCGTCCTGATAAGAGTGGAATCATTCAGAGTCATGGTGCTCCGCACGGAGCTGAGCTTGGAATGTGTGTTCTCTCGTTGACGGCTCACGGCTATGCTGGCAGTGGGAGCGATGACACCCCAAGTTACAGGTAAAGAAACTGAGGCTGAGAAAGCTTGAGTAACTTGCTTGGGATTGCAGAGCTGGGGGTGGCTGTCCTGGCGCTCCGTCCTAGAATCTCCCAGAGCAGAGGTCCCGCCCCCTGATCAGGCTAAGAGGGTGGGCTGTGTTCTCCCCTAATAGGAGATACGCACCACCCACAGCCCCGGGGAAGACCCAGGCGGCACGCAGACAGCGCTGGAGGGAATATCGTCTCGCAGAGAAAGCAAGCTTGTTCCCTCAGGTCCTTCCTCCTTCGTGGAGAAAGTCTCCCGGGGGTGCTAGCGTGTCTTTAACCTCCTTCTGACACATGAGTAATAGCAACTACCAAAAAGGGAGCCTCGTGCTCCGAATCTTCACGGGCTGCCATCCCCGGCCAATGCGGTGAATAACGTCGACCGTGTCTGCGGGCTCGTGTTCTGAGGAGTGCCGTCCGTTGGCGGCATGTGACCTACTTTCCCAAATACTGCCATCACAGCAAGCTCCCACTTCAGAGACATTTATCTGACTTGAGAAGGCAGAGTGCCTTAATGTAATGTGAAGGAAATAAGAGTTGTCCAAAAATAATTGAGGCTGATTCGACCCGATTCTAGCCCAGGTTCTGCTGGAATCAACCATAGGCCTGCCAAGGAAGGGAGAGAAAGCGTGGAGTTCAAGGTCTCTCAGCCTGGGCACCAGTGACGTCTGTGACCAGAGCATTCGTTCTCCGAGGCGAGGGTCCTTCTGTGCCCTGCCGAGTGCTGGGCAACATCCCTGGCCTCTCTCCACCAGAGGCCAGCAGCACCCGCAACCCCCAGTCGTGAGAGTCCAATGTCCCCAGACCCTGCCGCACGTCCCAGGGGAGAACTGTCGTTCTAGTGGTAAGAGGGACCCGGAGAGGGCCATCGACCTCCAGAGGAACCCAGAAACAGGGCTACAAGCCAAGAAGCCTCGAGGGGAGGTGGGAGGGCAGCCGCCCCAGGACACAAACACACCTACGTCCCCAAACTGCTGAGGGTCACCCTGGGACTTGCAGAGCCCAGGCGGGAAGAAGCAGAGGCACAAGGCTATTTAGGGTCCCGCCTCTCCCCGGGTTCGTGCAGCCCGGTTCCCAGAGAGACTGCAGCTGCACCGTCAAAAATACCCTGGCTGTTGTGACTCGGGGAGCTGCTGGGTTCCTCTGTGTACGCGGAGGGCGAGGGGGCGGGGAGCGAGGAGACGCTGGGTTTGGGGGAGGACAACAGAGCAGGAGGAGAAATCCGAATGGAAGCAGAGTCTGAAAGGAGAGGGATGGGATGCAAGGACTGTTTCTTGGAACCTTGGAACCTGGAAGCTTAGACGCCAGAAAAGCTCCCTGGGACAAAGAGGGGGTGGACGGGGAGGTGGTGCGCCCTGGGTCCCCACGGTAGGGCTTCTCAGCGTTGGCTGCAAAGACAGCCAGGCCAGCGGGGAGCCAGGGGGCATCACCACCCCCCGCCCCGCCCGGGGTTCCACGCACACACCTGAGCGAGGACCAGTTTCTCCCTGAGCTCACAGCCTAGCAGGGCAGTCTTGGGAAGCTGCTTCCGTTTTATTTCCAAATTACCGCTCTCAGCTGCACGAAGTTTGTGTTTCCCTTCCCGTGGGCCTCCCTGCCCGCAGCCCATTCTGTTCTGTTGGTGTGATTTTTAATGCTTCTGGGCGATTGTTACCACGTTAGGGACTATGCCAAAGCTGTGGGAAGCAGCAAGATCCTCCTTATCACTACGTCGTCCCACAGCTCGAGGCGACGGCAGCCTGGGGCGGGCTCTGCACCCTGCAACCTCGGCCCCAGGTTCGATCCCGAACGACACCATCAAGCTGTGTCCACGCAGCTTCGCACGTTCTCGGAAGGAGGAAAGAGGAGAGCACTCCCCCGGATACAGACCAATGAGGGGAACGCGAGCCCCGCAAACTGGCGGGAAAGTTGAAGATCCTCATTTCGGGAAGTGGGCGTGGCAGAACCTCTGGCCAGATGTTAACAGATGTTGCAGGCAAAAGGGGCTCCCTGTGGAAATGCAGAGTCCGGTCTGCAAATGCACACCCCCAGTGTCTGAAGGGCACGGGCCGTTCAGCATCTCCCAAGTCTATTTGACACTGCCTCCCCTTTTACTCTTGGGCCAAGTACCCGCCAAGGACCAGCCCCTTTTGCAAATGCTGAAGCAGGAAGGCTGCGCACGGCCAGGCATGCGCCCAACTTCACCCAGATGCAGGCGCATTTTTCTACCTTCCAGTCCGGTTTTGCCCGAGCAAAAACACCGAAGCCATTTGGAATGCCAGACCCCGAGAGACACCTGGTCTGTCTGGGCACTGCTGTTTCCCAAGGGTCTAGCAAGGCGTTTGGACACAGTCCGCTTTTAGAAACTATTTCTTAAGGGTGAATAAGTAACCTGGTGAGTGACCTAATTGTGTCTGAGTTGTCCCCCCCTGAGATCTTCAAGAAGGCACTTCTGCTCTGATGCCCGAGCAGCTGACACCGGGGGCAGCTGGTGACACCCCTTACTTACCTTTACTCCCATCTCTCAAAATGGGGTGCAGGCAGGCTGGGTGTACCCCAAGGAAGGCGCAACCCAGGTGCCCAGAACAGGGAGGTGTCAGCCTCGGGGTCTGCCCCAACGGGGACCCCTCCTTACATGGACTCCTTGCAGGTCTCACCCAGAGCCTGTCTTCATGGAATGACTTGCCAGGGAGACTTATTTTTCCATTAGGAAGATACAGACAGATATTGTGGAAGAATGAGAGCCGTGAGAGTTTTCCAGATAAAACACAGGCTCTACATAAATTCCAACCTTGTAGCCCCTCCCCAGGTCCCAGGGAGACAAGCCCCGGCTTTTACCTCCAGTGGAATCTGGGTGGAAACGTTAGAGAAGTTCCAGCTCAGCTGGGGTGAATGAAGATTAGAAGACAAAGGGATCGTTCAGTGCTTGGAGCTCCTGAAAACCACGTTGGGAATGAGAAGCAGAGCACGGGCGGGCTTGACACTGGGACCCCGGGAGGTCGTGGGGATGCTCCCAGCGCCTCTGCACAGGGTGGGAAGCAGGTGGAGGGGTGCAGCCAGGGGCGAGGGTGAGCCGGCAGGGAGCACAGAGAAGGAACTAAAGTCGAAAGCCCGTGGGGTTGCTAGAGGAGGAGTGGGGCACAAATGGGGAGGAAGGGGGGAGCATGTGCTCACGTAGCTAGAACGTCTCTGCCACTTCTCTCCATGTCCCAGACCTGCCTCTCCACCTCCCCCTGCACAGCACCTCAGCCTCTCACCCCTACACTCCATCCCCAGGGGTCCTACCCTGTCTTTACCCCAGTGTCATCTTGTATGTGCCCTGGGTCTCTGTGCCCCCTGGTTAGACACCGAGTCTCTAGCATGTTTGTGGGAACCTCCTCCTCCCACCCTTGCCAGCCCCTTCCAACTCAGCCTCCCAGAGCTTTCCAGACACCCTGCTCTCTGTCTCCTCCGAGCCATTGTTTCTCCTGATTCCAAAAGATGCTGGATCATTCCCTCGGGCCTTTGAAAGTCCTGGATTCCTGAGGCACTGTGCTTAGGGAGAAGTCGGCCCCGTCCCACGGGTCCCGTCGAGATACCCTTTTTGGGTTTGCTGAAGCTGCCCACACTTTGAAGGTCTGGTCTCCCCGCCCGACTTCGCCAACAGGCAATGCCCCAGGCACCCAGTTCGGGCTCAATTCATCATGACCTCGATTAACCAAACTCAATTAGCCAAGCGGATAATACTGGGGAAGGAAGCAGGCCAGCCCCACACTGGACAGTCTGCTGTGGCTAAATGGGCATGAACGCGGCCATCTGCCCAGAGAGATAAATGGTACCGTCACCATAAAAGCACGAATGAGTTGTTGAGATTGTAGTAAACACGGAGAAAGTCTGCAGCCACTCGATGACCATGAAGTTAGAGTTTGCATGCTAAATCTGACACCGGGAGCCTCTATCTGGCCACCGTGGGGCTCATTCCAGGGGCAGGCTTATCCTCCCGTCTGTTTCGCCCACATCGCCTGCTAAAATTACCCCAGCCCCGCCCGTGTTATGAAGCAAACTCTGGCTCAGTCCGATTTTTTATTTTCCACTGTAGGTTTTTCTTCAAAAAGGATTCTGATGAAGGGACCAACGGTGAAGTAACCAACAGGGTTTACAAAAAAAAAAAAAAAAAAGTATTCTGTCATTTTAAAAAGTAGCCTGGGGGTGCCTGGGTGTCTCAGTTAGTGAAGCGTCTGCCTTCGGCTCTAGTCATGATCCTGGGGTCCTGGGATCAAGCCCATGTCGGGCTTCCTGCTCAGCAGGGAGCCTGTTTCTCTCTCCCTCTGCTGCTCCCCCCTCCTTGTGCTCTCCCTCCCCGCCCCTGTCAAATAAATACATGAAATCTTTAAAAAAATAAAAATAAAAGGTAATCTGCCTGTAATTTCTAATTGAAGCTTTTAAAACATGGAAAAAATGTGTCTTTATATACCTGTATGTATATCTTATTAATATATATACAGATATCAATGTACTTACACACATCTACAGACACATGTCTATAGGCACGTATGTGTACATATGTTGGTGCACGTACACATACGTCTCTATGCAATATATAGCCTAGGCCAATAGACACTATTTTGCACATATAGACACAAAATTGACATGTACATTCACAAAATATATTTTTATATAATCCTTTTAAAATTACTATAACGATTATAATAAATAATAATTATAGATAAAATAAATAAAAATAAGTAATAATTATATATTTTTATATAATCCTTTACACAGTAAAGTTGTGCCAAAACCAGCATGGAAGGGAGGTAGGCAGCACCCCCATCCCCACCGCTGTGTGGTGCTGCTTTCCGGGTCACGAGGCGCCTTTTCCCATGAGGTTTTATTTTCCCCATCAGGTGAGAACTTTGAAGGTCAGAGGCTTCTGACCGGCCTGCAGTCGCCCAGCTGGACTCGAACTCAGGTCTCCTGACTCCAAATGCCACAGCCCATCCTCTCCGTTGCTGCCCCGTGGCGCTCACTCACCGTTCCGCGAACCTCAAAACTGTCCCAGGGAGAAGGCTGCTTCAATTGTTCGATATCTCTCCCCCCTTGCGTGGAATTTAATCCATAGTTTAAATAGGGCATAAATCAAAGTTGCAAAATTAATGAGATGTCTTCGAGGCGCTGGACCTGCACTCTGGCTGACTGATACCTGCCAAGACAGTTCCTGAATTTAGGCTCATGATGGATGTAGTCCTGGGAAGAAAAAGCAGGCCGGGTGTGCCAGCTGAACGGGGAGAGGAAACCACTGCCGTGTCATTGAGACGCCTCCCGAAGGTTACAGCAGAATAAAGCCACGAAAGTCACCCAGGGTCCCGTGGGCCAGTCACCCCAAGTTCTCCACTCCCCGCTGGGCCGTGTAATGCAGTCCATGAAAAGATAGACCTGTACCTGTTGTCTTTATAATCGTCCACGCGGACCAAAGTGTTCTGCAGACCCACTCGACGGGCCCGTCTTACCACAGCTATACACAGGGTTCTCTCCAGAGCACAGCAGATCCTGAGTCACACCCAGCACCCCAGTCCACCAGCCTGAACGCCCCAGACCATCCATCCCCACTCGGGACCTCCAGTGCCAATGCAATCTTAAAGCTCAGATCGCTGTAGAACCACAAAGATAAGCTGCTTCCCCCGGGGCTGCGCACGTTCCCACCCCGCTGACCGGGACTAGAAGGCAGGCGGGTATCTTAGTGGGGCCCCTTTGAGCTCATTCAGAGAGGACAGGCCCTGACAAACCTGCTGAGATGTTCCCTCAAGGGCTCTAATTTATGAAATTGTTAGCAATGGACTTGTGGGGAAAATATATTCAGAGCTGATCAGTGATCAAGACAATGAGAGACCATTTTAGAAGTTAATGCAAGAAAGATCCTTGTAAAATAATAATACTCAGAGCCTGGAGAGGGGGTAACAACAGAGTCTCACACGTTATTAGACACACCTTCATGATGAAAAGCAACTCGTTGGTGTATGGGTGCCCAAAAATATATTAAAAACACTCATCGACTTTATTAAGTAGTATCACTTTGGGGAATCTGGCCCCAAGAAAATAATCACAAAATGAAAACAGGTTAATATAAACAGACATTAATCTTGGCATTATTGGACTTTTACAAAAAAATTAAATGTCCAACCCTGCAAAAAAATGGTTAAATAAATTATAAAATGTCCTTGTGGCGGAATATTTATACAATTATTAAAACTGATGTTTATGAGGCATTTTTAATAAAGGGAAAATGGCATGCTTGGGACATAATGCTGGGTGAATGCTGGGTCCTTAGCCCATGTCACCCAGAGAGGACGAGAGGCAGAGCAGCGCCTGGAGTCAAATCCACTGAGAGATGGCTCTGGGGTTGAACACGTGGAACTTCTTGTTCCTCCTTCACGCCATTTGAATTTTTTCTCCCCAATTTAAAAAATTAACTTGATTTCCTTTCCTCATAGGAAAATATGAACTTGAACTACATCAGTTACTGTTGGGGAATGGTCGAGGCTTTCGGGATGGTGGCTGTAGGAAGCCACATCGTCTTCTCAGGAACATACCCAAATGAACAGTGTCGCTAAAGCCGCACAGTAGCGCCCGCCTTCCTCTCAGGGCCACCGAGAGGGCAGTCACGCCAGGTGAAGGAGCGCAAGGGGGAGGGACCGTGCAGCTGTTCCCCCCACCATTGCCAGGTCTGCAGAAGGATGTGGGGAACACCAGCCTTGAGCCCAAGTCCTGGCCTGCCAGTGACGTCGCACCACGGCGAAGGACAGAAGTGCCCAGATAACTGACCCCGGACTTCTCTAAGCCTCCCAGCTGGTCTGCGAGGTGGGCGGGGCTGGGGAGGGGTCTCTCTGTGACAGCCTATGGCCCTGGGGGTCTGGGAGCCCGGCCTGGGACCTGGTCCCTAGCTGCCAGGAGTAGGCTCTTTCTCCTGTCCTCTGTGAGATGGTCGGTCCTGTGTCCATCTCACAGAAGAGGAGACTGAGGCTCCCCGATGGCCAGGCGACTAACCCAACTCCTGCGCAGTCAGTTCTGCCTTGAGGTGACATGTGGCTCTTAAAATCACCATCCTAGGGGTGCCTGGGTGGCTCAGTGGGTTAAGCCTCTGCCTTTGGCTCAGGTCGTGATAGGGTCCTGGGATCGAGCCCCACTTCGGGCTCTCTGCTCAGCGGGGAGCCTGCTTCCTCCTCTCTCTCTGCCTGCCTCTCTGCCTACGTGTGATCTCTCTGTCTCTCTCTGTCAAATAAATAAATAAAATCTTCAAAAAAAAAAATCACCATCCTACGCAAAGCCACACTAACAACCGCAGGGCTTATGGTAAAAACGGGGTGAGGAACGCAACCTCCAAAACATCAATAAAACATTAAAAAAAAAAAGTTAGAAATTCGCTCAGTTTGAGACACGTGAACCAGGTAGGAAACACCTCAATTTTTCAGCGAACTTGACCCCCAGCTTGCAGGAGGCTGGAAGCTTGCCTGCAAAGTGGCATCGCGAGGGCTGCGCTTTGGGAATCACCCCAAAGAGGAGGAAGGAGGGCCCGACACGGGGTGGGGACGGGGTGTGGTTCCAAAGCTGCCCGCTGAGCAGAGGGCATGCTGCGGGCTGTGTATACGTGTGTGCACATGGGTGCGGACCCGCCAGGCCTTGAACCAGCCGGGAGCACGTTTCCACATTCACCCAGTATTTCTTAAGGTCAGTGTCGCATCTGAGCAAACAGCAAAGGCCCGTTATGTTCCAATTGTGCACTCATCTATCGACCCCGTCGGAAAACATCTGTGTTTTCCCAAGCCGCTGTAGGACGCCCCGCTGTACCCAGCCGGCAGCGGGGCCGTCCGTGGAGTGCTGGCTTGTTTCCGGTATCCAGATTGTTCTTTTCTGTGATATGTTTCTGCAGACTTTTCCTGCTTTTTCTCAGTGGCAGCCTGGCTCTAGGGCTGCTACTGAGGCAGGTGGGCTAGGTGGGAGTGGTGGCATGCCGTGGTGGGGAGAGGCTCATGACGGCATGTGTGCCCTTCAAAGCTTCGGGATGAGGGAGTGTCCAAATTCCACTCCAGATCCATCACCTGCCCACAGCCTGGGCAGCTCTGGGCTCAGGTTCCTGATCTGTGAAATGGGGGCAAAGGGAGCACAACCCTCCCTATGTGACTCTGAGGGTTATATGACATCAGGCATCATCAGTAAACTCGGTACCTCCCTCCTCTGCCTCCCTTAACATCTACTTCCTCCTCTTCCTCTTCCTCCTCTTCCTCTTTGCACGCCCTTCCCTCTTTCCAATCCTCCTATCTGCTTTCTCATCTTCTGCATCACAGCCCTCTTCCCCATCATCCTCATCATTGCCATCTTAGTGCAAAGAACTAATGTCATGACCCACCAGTTCCTGGGACTCTGAACATGAACATGGGGGCAGATGTGTCGAGAGCACCAAGTTCTCAGTGCCCTCGTGGGTCGGGGTCCTGCATCCTGCTCCTTCTGGAAGCCTGGACATCTCTCATCGTGGGGAGCAGACTCTTCCTGTGGGGGAGAGCAGGAGCAAAGCACTCCTTGGCTTGGTGTGGGACAGCGGGAAGTCAGAAGCAATCCTCTGGCAGGGTTTTAAATCTAAATTTTTTTTTTTAAAGAATTTTAACATTTGCCTTCTTCCCTTCCTTTCTCTTTCTGAGACTGTGGATGCAATGTCTGGAGATGGAGCAACCACTTTGCTCTCCTGAGGCTGAAACACACACCATAGGATGAGTGAGAGAAAGAGGGTGGATGGATTCCGACAGCATTACGGGGTCACTGTTTGCATTTACCTGTCTCTGGGCTCCATGTTACATGGGGCCTCGGGGTCAGGGGTGAGCCCGATTTTGCTGAGCTATTGTTTTGTTTCTATGTCACACAGCCTCACGCAGTCTGAATCAGCACGCCACCGGGACAACAACTGTTGTTACTGACATTTTCCGACGTTCACTCCCGGCTCAGCCTGGATCCTTGGCAAGCATGTGCCAGCATCATTGAGCAGTCTGATGGAGACCTAACTTGAGAAACAGAATTGATTGCCAAGATTCATTACAAAGCTAGAATTAAAAGAAAACATGATCCAACTATCTATCCACCAATAAAAGCCAACACTTTGGCTTGGAACACTTCATCTTTCTTTTTGCAGACACATTGGAGGATTCACTCAGTTATCACGGGACCATGCACTACACCTTGCCTTGCTACTTCTCATGTAGCTCATGCGAACACCTTTTCTCATGGCACTGAATTTACCTCCCAGTAAAAGTAATGAATCAAGCAATGAGATGACCCTGATCCTCCAGTTAGTCTAGACTTGCCTGCTAAGGAGCAGGTCTTTGCACTTACGCAAGCGGACATGCACCCCACAGACACCTGAACCAACACTTCCTGTTCGACGTGCATCTGCAAAGACTCCAAAGCTGCTGTGAGGGGTGTTTTCCCGATGGCTCCCTAGGATACCTTGGAGGACATGTGGAACCCTCTCTCCCTTAATAGATACTTACCTTCTTCCCAAGTATTTCTATGAAAAATCATAACCATTTTCACAATGAATTCGTACTTTTGCCCAATAACAGAAGATATGAAACTTTAATTCTGAAATTCTACCCCACAGCCCTCGGCCCTCAACACAGCCCCTGAGCTGGGCTCAGCCTCTTTACTTTCTGCTTCCTTTCCTGCGTTAGTCCAAAGTCCGGCCCATGTGTGGAGTCCCACCTTCAGAGCGACAGTGAGTCAGAAATTATTTGTGAAAATAAATCCAATGCTGATAACGTGTGGATCATGCTATTAGTCCTATGCTGCTCACTGAATAAAATGATGCAAGAAATAATTCAGAGAAGGTCTTCAGTCACAGCCGCTGGGACCAGGCTGGCTGGGGAGTTCATATTCCCATCCCCCTCCCCGAAGCCTCTCCCCCCACCCCACCCCCACCTCTGCCCTCAGCCCCGACCAAGGGCCATCTGTGTGTCCCAACGTGGAGTCAGCACCGCTAGATTTAAGAGAATCAGAAATACAGATTTTTACTTAAAACCTTCTCATATGTTGTAAATATTTGCCACTTCTGAAAAATAAGCACAAAACAAAACAAAAAAAGGGCCCTGAAGTCAAAGGGCCCTACTTTGCGCAGAGAGGGCAGAATCCGGCTGCCACCTGTGGTCCTCGGTCCCCAGGTCAGCGCTGCCCTCCCTGCCACCCCGTCTGGTCAGGGAAACAACACATATTTGGGAGGAGGGACACCACGTTCTGGTAAAGAGCCTTTCACTTAACACTGGTGTACCCTGTGCTTTAGGCACAAATGAGGCAAATTAAGGACACTCGGCTGGGAACGAGAGCACATTTTTTCCGTTAAGTTGCTGAGCGGTTCATTAAGAGCCCCGGAACATGGGAGGTGGGGCTGGGGGCGCATAAACTCCCGAAAGGCAGAGGATCCACGACCTCGTTCTGTCCCAACCCCAGTCTTCAGGGCCACGGCAAGGAGCAGGGACGGGGCCGTCGCCTCCCACCCCATGTGGCGGCAGCAAGCCCAAGGCGCTTGGGGGCTTGTTTTGGTGTCCCCCTCCCCAACTGTCTAGGCCTCCAGACCCAGATCCGGGACTTGTAGAGCAAATTCTGAAGAGCAGGCTTGTCGCACTTCACGGGAGCCGGGCTGGGACAGACGTCCTCGTTGGCCTGGGGTGCTCTCGTCCCTGCCTGACCCCAGCAGCCATCCACCTCGCTTGCTTCCAAGGACTTGACTGAGTTGTCTTGTCTTGTGTTTAATCATTCAGACTTCAGTCTAGACAGGCCGACCCACCCCTCCCAGTCGGTGGGGACTAAGAGTCCCGTATCCTGGGGCCACTTCAAGTCTGCCCGAACCTCAGGGAGCCAGTTTAGAGTCCGCAGTGAAGTCCTATCAGACTGCAGGAGGGAATCATCTAGAAGACAAGACGAGGGCATTTAGCCAATGCGTCCAAGAGCAGAGCACCTGACATGGCCTTGATTCTGTAGGCAGGACAGCGTGACTGACCGCCCGTGGGAGGGTTCGAGAAGCAGCTGGATGCCCTTGACTCTCGAGGCTCCAAGAACCGTCCTCCGGCCCATGGCTGGGGCCCCGCCTGGGAGCTGGTCGGGAAACCAGACTCTAGAGCTGTCTGTTGTGAATCTGCTCTCAGGGATGACCCCGGGGCGACGTGGTTTGAGAGACACTGTCTATGGGTTCTGTGTTTCTACAGCACAAGTGCATGAGAAGGACGGAAGCGGCTTCCAGAGAAGTCTGGGGGAAACTGAGCGGGATGCTAGAAGTTTGATCTCACATCCGTCGCCCCCAGGGCAAGAGCTCTTAAGCTCAGACCCCCCCCCCCCCCCCCCAGCCCCGGGGGGGGGGGGGGCTCCTGTATCTGCCAGACACACCAGCCGCTGTGGTTCATGTTATTTATCCCCGACTATTGTGAATTTTTGAGGACAAGGGACTTTGTGCCTTTTTCTTTTTTTTTTTTTAAACTCTTCTGTCTAAATTTTCCAAAACTGTTCAAATAGAATTACCGGAATTCACATTCGTTAAAAATGCTAGAGTCTGCAAGGAACACGAAACCCAGCCGACAGGGGCGTAAACAAGTGGAGTTGATTTTTCTTGCGTGTCAAGGGGGAAGGAGGGGGGCTGCTGGGTTGGGGCCCGGTTTTGGGGACAGGAGCCAAGGCTGTCGCTGCCCACCCGCCCAGCTTTCCAGGCCCCGTGGCTCTTTGTCCTCAGTTTGGGGACCTCTTGGTCTCAAGATGGCTGCTGGAGTTTGACATTTTCAAGACAAAAGGAAAGCAAAAGGGGGAAGCCAGAGAATATGGGCTTTTTTTTTTTTTTTTAAGCAGGAGAGCAAACATTTTCTCAGAAACTCCCTGTCAGACCTCAACATACATCTCACTTGTGATTGCAGTGGAGGCTGGGAAATATGGTGTCAGGCAAAGGAGTGTGGGGAGGGGAGGGTCCCCTTGTAGGTGCTCAGTGGTCTTCACCCAATGGCTTTTACCACGTGGGTTTGGATTGTTGGTGTGTGTGTCCAGCTCCCCTGAAGCTGGACCTGGGAGGCAATGAATGTACCTTGAACGTGCCGGCACTATCTCAGTATGTCACTGAAGCCAGCACGCCGGGCACAACGTAAGGGCTCAGTAAACATTTATCGGATGCATGAATATGTAAGTATAACCCTCAGTGGCCATGAACCTTGTTGCCTCCACGAGGATCTCGTTCCCAGAGCGGCTCATCCTCAAGCATTTGCAAGATGGTGTCATTGGCTTCATCTGGTAACTCTACCAACTTCCAGCTCTCTCCATCATGACTTCTCTTTCCAAGCTAGAGCCAGAGCGAAGTCAAACAGACGAACTTGCCTCCGAAATTCCAGTTCTCTGCGGAGCCCGAGTTTGCAGCGCGACCCTCGCGGGCCCGGGTTCTCCGCTGGCGACCATTCCCATAGGGCCAACTACATCAAACAAGAAGCAGAGTAAGAGCCAAGCTCTGGGGTGAGGCTGAGCTGCTTGTTCTTGAAGGAGTCTCCAGCAGCCCCAAACTGCGTGCCCTCCAGACTGGCAGCGGGTCACGGCCCCTGAGACGGGACGGGCCCAGGGAAGAGGCGATTCTGCCCGATCCGTACCGTCTGGCGGCTGCAAAGGGGCTTGGTCTGTCACAGGCATTTCACACAGAACCAGGCTAGAGCTGCCACCAAGAGCAGAGACAGTCTACCGCTTCGCTGGAGAGCTGGGGGTTGTCAGGGCTGCGTCTCTCCTTTCCTGAGCCAACCTGGAGCGTCGAAAGCTGCGGAGGTGCTGGGTCTCTCCAGGAACTGATCTGGACGGGACAAATACAGGTTTGATGTGCTGGCACGGGCCCTGGGTTAAAAATAGCAGTGATCTAAATCAGGTGCGGCAGCAGGAGGGTGCGGTCGGGCCGTCCAGCCTCCCTGGGGGAGGCACCGGAGTGGGGCGGACAGGGAGTCTGGGAACCCCTGGGTCTCGGCGCTGCAGGGTGCAGGAGCTGGAGCAGGTAAGGGCACAGGCTTCAGTGACATGCGTCCCAGGGCAGGTCTCTTCCTCTGTTTCCACATCTGCAGAAAGAGACTGAGGATTAAAAATGGGAAGGTAGACATCAAGGAGCAGCAGAGGCCCAGCAGAGCGGCTCTCCAGAAACAAATCATCAGCACGGTCAGCAATACGGCCAAGTCCGACTAAGGTGCCCTGTGGCCTCCCCCCCCACCACCATGAGGAAGTGGTACAGTTGCCAGATTGAGCAAATAAAGACACAGGACACCCAGTTAAAATTGAATTTCAGATAAACCATGAATAATTTTTTCATATAAATATGTCCCAAATATTGCATAGGACATACTTCTACTAAAAATTTCTTTCTTTTTTACCTGAAATTCAAGTTCATCGTGCCATCCTGTATGTGATCTGGCAACCCTACCAAGTGGGGACAAAGTGAGGAACAGAGGCTGTAAGGTGGCAGGTGGGAGGAGGGACTCGACATACCTGAGCAGATCGTGTCAAGTCCATGTGGAGATACCTGAGCACTCAAACCAAAATTTCCAATTTGTGAAATCCAACTACCAAGACCTAAAAGGGGGAAAAAAAAAAATCCTCCTTTAGTCAATAAGAAAACCAGTGTATTGACCATGATGGGGAAGAAAGTGTCCCATTTTCCCATCTGCGGCTTCTTGGCGGAAGCATCTCTAGGCCGTTGGTCCCATGTGCGCTCCCGTTCCACTTTGCAGATTAAAAGAGCAAGCCTCGGGCAGGTGGCGTGAAGTGTGAGGCTGGAGAGTGGCCGAAGCCAGTTACCTTCACCAGGAGACCCCACCGCTCGGCAAGATCCCACCCCCTCAGTTTGGGAGGCGGTGGTAGAAAGTATCAAAAGATATCAGGAGACCATTGCACTATCTTCGTAGGATTGTTGGGTGGCTTTGTAACTTCGTGTGTGTTAAGTACCTGGACCCTCTTCCTGACTGGACAAATACTATTTATTAGAATCATCACCAAGGAGACAGTAAAGCTTCATCGTTACAGTATCATTCATGAAGTCCAACAGAGCTGGTTCATCCCGAGGTCCACCTCTTACCAATCTTGGGCACATCTTTGAACCTCTCTGTGCCTCAGTTTGCTCATCCATAAAATGGGTACATTATAGGACCTACCTCCCTGCGTTGTTGAGGATGAAACTGAGTCACACATGGGAAGGATTTCATGCAGTGCCAGGCACAAGTCAGCACACAAGGGTGAGCTAGGTACATTTTAGAAGTCAGGGAAGTTGGAAGGAGAGCCTTTCTCAAGACTCTCCCTAAAGTCTGGACACATGGTGGGTCTCCTCTCCGGCCAGCCCTCCCCAGGCCCACCGTGTCCAGACTTTTCTCTCGTGTTTCCAAGAAAGCCCACAGCCCTTCTCTCGTTATTTCTATACCAGGAATAATGTGGACCCAGAAGCCAAGTGTCTTCGCAATTTCCAATTTGAAACTGGGTCTTGAGGAAAAGGGCTGTCTTTCCAATAAATCCATCCACCTCATCATTAATGACCCTGGCTCTCCCTGCCCACCCAGAGTGCCTGCCCGTCGGAGGTCAGACAGCGGTTAATGAGCTTGCCATCATTAATTAATCCATGAGGCAATGTTTCTGTAATCCTGCACACAGCCAGGAGGCAGCGCCTTGACCCTGTTCCTGGGACCCGTTCCCCACCCCACCCCCCGCCCCAGCTTGTATAGCTCTGTTTGCTACAGTCTCTCAGCCTTACCCAAACTTCAGACTCCCCCACGGACCAATGTGTCAAGTGCATTTTCTGAGGTCCAGGGGTGGTGTGTTCCATAGACATCTTTACAATTTCATAGACACTGCACCCCAGAACGCCCTTCAGCTGAGAGCTGAAACTCGGGGCTGGGAGACAAAGAAGTCAGACCCACCCGGGACCTCTGGGATAGGGAAGCCCATGGCAAGGAGGGCAGATGTTCCTGACAGCCCATCTCCTTGGTCAGAAGCCAGCTCTGGGCTCTCCTTACCTGTCCCTTGACCTTCACACCCTGTGAGGTAGCTTTTAGCATCCCCTTCTGCTTAGAGCGAAATCTCAGCCCTGAAAAGGACATGGTCACCCAGACATGTAAGTAGCAGAGAGAGGGAGGGAATCCGTCCACCAGGCTATGTTCTATCTACTAAGGGGACTTGTCACACACGGCTCTTACACAAATTTGAAGCCCAGTGCACAGCCAAGCTCCGGGCATCATATGTACACGTAGCTTCCTTGATGCCTACAAGGCAGTGAGGGTTTTGTAAAATCCTGGTGCAGTTTAAGCTGGTGGTTCATGACCCACTGGTACAACCACTCACCAATCTTTTTGTGTACAACAAGATGTTTTTAGTTTTGCAGATTGGAGCTCCATGTTGATTTTCTCACATCAGCTACACCCATTTTTACACGACCTAGAATTGCTAATTTCCAACCCTATAAAGTGAAGCAAACAGGGGGCACCTGGGTGGCTCAGTCACTTGAGCGCCTGCCTTCAGCTCAGGTCATGATTCCAAGGTCCTGGGATGGAGCCCTGCATCAGGCTCCCTGCTCAGCGGGAGTCTGCTTCTCCCTCTCCTTCTGCCGCATCCCCCCACCCCGCCTGCGGCCACTTATACTCACTATCTCTTTCTCTCTCAAATAAATAAATTAAATCTTTTTTTTTTAAAGATTTAAAGTGAAATAAATAACTGAAGCCAAGGGTGCCTGGATGGCTCAGTTGGAAGAGTGTCACTCCTGATCTTGGGGTTCTGAGTTCAAGTCCCACGTTGGGTGTAGAGATTACCTAAACGAATGAATAAATACAAACTTAAAAGAACTGACAAACATTTACAAAATTTCAGAATGTAGAATTCTTCACGGTTCAGGTAGTTTTGAATCTTTGCAGTCATCTCTCCCACACCTAATTCTCCAGCAAGATTTTTAGCGACTCACATTGATCGAGTCATTCCAAAGCGCCTGACTAATTTTTCACAGAAATGACTATTACCTTTCTTTTCGCACTTACGGTTTTTCATCTTGTACACTAACTCCATTGAATTACAGAATTAAAATTACAAGTGTAACTGTCATGAGCAGCTTTGGGAACCAATCCGTCTGACTCTTGGTACCCAGGTGACTCATTAGAGTCCCAGGGGCAGAACGGGAGGGTTCAGGGGGGTGTCGTCGATCACCCTCAGACACTCAAGGTGCTGCGGGCATCCACACGGTGTTTACAGAGGCAGCGGGGGCGGGGGGGCGGGTTCGCCTCGTGTCTTGCGACCCTGAGGCAGGTAAAGGACGTTCCCACTCCCTTGTCCAGCTGGAGGTAATGGGAGCTGTGGCCGCTGCAGCGATTTCTACATACTCAGTGGGAGGGCCCTGCATTAGTGTCTAACACCACGGCAACACCTCGAACGTACCATATTTGCAGTCTAAAGATTAGCTAGTACACGTGAAGTCACTCAGTTTTTACCAGGAAGCTTTCCTGAAAAATATGAATTCCTACTCCACATCCTCTTGGAGAATTGCCAAGCAGCCAGGAGGACTGGGTTGGAGGTCTGCCTCCTGCTCTTCTCAAGGCGTTCCTACACCCTTGCGGGGGGGGGGGGGGGGGCCGGGGAGGAAGGGGGCACATTGACAAGATTGAGTCCATTCAGTGGCTTAGGGTGGGCTGGTTGGTGTCACATAAGAAGGCACCTGATGGACAGAAAATTAATCTTACATACTTGCAAATGTAGAATTTTAATCTCCATTTTACAGATGATCAGATAGACTCAGAAGTGAAGTAACTTGCCCAAGGTCACACAGCTGGTAAGTAAAAGAACTGAGAGTTTACCTCAGTTTAAACGGTGTGCGCTTTCCACTGAACAACTATTGCCCTTGAGCTATGCTGGGTGGAGCGGGTTGAGTTTAGTCGGTTTGAGTTAGATTAGGTAGGGTTGGGTTGAGCTGGGCTGGTTAGGCTGAGTTGATTTGAGTTAGGTTGGGTTAAATTGGGCTGAGCTGGGCTGTGTTGGGTTGAGCTGATTTGAGTTAGGTTGCCTTGGACTGGGTTGAGCTGGGCTGGTTAGGTTGAACTGGTTTTAGTTAGATTGAGTTGGATTGGGTTGAGCTGGGCTTTGTTGGGCTGAGTTAGGTTGGGTTAGGTTGGGTTGAGCTGGGCTGGTTAGGTTGAATTGGTTTGCATTAGACTAGGTTGAATGGGGTTGAGCTGGGCTGGTTAGGTTGAACTGGTTTGAGTTATACTAGATTAGACTGGGTTGAGCTGGGCTGGGTTGTGTTGAGTTTGGTTGGGTTGAGCAGGTTGGGGTTAGATTAGATTGAGTTGGCATGGGGTGCATTGAGGAACACTGAGTCACACTGAATCCTCTGCTAGGTACTCTTGGATTCATAAGAAAGAGGCAAAACTTCTCCACAGACTTTCAGCTCCTTGAGGGCAGAAACAGGTAAAAATACACAAGAAACAGACCAGAATCATATATAACTCATTGTTAAAATGTGGTCAAATTATCAAGCTAAGTCACATTTCTCCTCGAGCAACCCCACAGGGTCTGAGGCACCCCTGTGAAGCTGTGAGGGAGGGGGGGCCTTTCTGTCACGTGGTCTAAGATCTAACTATCCTCCTGGTCATGGGTCACAGAAGTCCCAGTACCAACCCCTTCATGTGCAAATCACACACTACAACCCCTAAGCTCAGCAGATGTTAGCAGAGAGAATGACCTTTTACTGAGCACCTGTCGTGTGCAAGAGGCTGTTCACATACCCTCCTGTTCGTTTCAAAACCTCACACCAGCTGTTTCTCAGAAGGCATGATCCCTACCTTTTTCCACACAGAGAAACCTGTCCAAGTTTGCACAGCTGATCACAGACGGCCGTTAGACTTAGATCTAGGTTTGCAGGACTCCCAGAGGCTCGCTCTTCCACGTCCTCACAGGCCCATTCAGGAAGGCAGAAATCAGCACCAACAGGTTGATCCCGCCTGGGCAGCTGGAAGGGCTCCCTCTGGAAGGAGGAGGGAGACTGGCATGAGAGTGACCTTTAGACCAAAGAAGCCTGCTGCCCTGCGGCGCTAGGGACAGATGTGGCCAGCAACCGGAACAGTAAGGTGAAGGGTCCAGTGGGCGGGTCTTCTGACCCTGTCTCCATCTGATTTATAAACTGTGCTCTCAGCCATCCCTATAGGTGGCATACGAGGTAATGCATGTCAGGTGTTTCATCTTCAGACTGGCAGAGTTTCTCTTTTCTGGGTGAATTAGACAAACATTGATGGAGCATCTACACTGGGCCAGGCTGGGAGGAGGGTCAGAAGGCACGGTCCTGGAGGGGCAGCTCTGTGTCTGGGGACACATGCGTCCCCTGCCACTTCCATGCTGGGCGGTGATAGGGAGAAGGGTGATAATAGCGGAAGCTCAGGGTGGCTGTGAGGGCTGAAAGCAACAGTGTGCGTGGGGCACGCAGCACGGGGCTGCGGCACAGACAGCCCCCGGGGCCAGCACTGTTACCGCCTTCTCAAACATTATAGTCTGTATCAAGGTCATGGCCAAACCCGCACAGGGCTGGGAGTACCTTCCCTCTGGAGCGAAAGCCACCGCAGATTATACATGTCATTTTCTAGAGCAGCCTGCCTCGGACAGAGGGACGTAGAGACGTGTGGGAGAGCGAGCGTGTCCCAAGGGAGCGTCTCGATGGCGGGTCTCTGGGCGCTCACTGTACGGTTCCTTCAACATTTCTGTCGTTTTGATAATTTTTATGATGCGACATTGACAGTGAAGTACAGTCTTTCCAGCCTTCTAGGGAAGGTAGTTGAAGCATCATTTCTTCTCATTTCTTTAATTTCTTAAACATTTTTGCTCATAACCGCACAGTTTATAAATGCATGAACAATTACTACTGTCAGGCTCACAAACAAAGCCCCCACACAGCAGTGTCTCGTTCCACAGATGGGAAAGTCTACTAGATGAGATGATTTTTTTAAACCCAGGGTGAGGAGGGTGGGGATGTGTGTCCATAAGAGATGTCTCAGACCTGGACTCTTGAGCAAGCACGTTGAGAGGATCTGGTTTCTTGGCCACTTCCCCCGGAGCCGCCTCTGTTTACCAGGGCTCGGGTTTAAATCTTTCCGATCAAAGGCTTCTTTGCAGGAGGTACAATAGTCCCTTTCTCACTCCTGGGTTTTTTAAGTCCAAATGGCATATCCAAGCCAAAGACTGACCCCAAACCCAACTCGGGGACCTTAATGCAGTGATGAAGAGCATGGAATTTGAGGGCTCAGCCCCTAGGCGGACCTCCTGGGTCTGATTCCCACTAACACTGCGATGGGCTGGCTCTTTGCACCTCCATCTCCTCATCTGGAAAACGGGAATGACCGTTGTTGGCTTTTTGGAGAATCAACAGAGATATTACATACAAAGAGACCAGATGAGAGCAGTGCGTAGCCTGTGACAAATAATTGTTCCCTATTACTAGTAATAGCTGGGTAACGTGTCTGAGCCTCATTTCTTCATCTGTAAAGTGTCAATGGAGATTATATACTGTGTTTTTGTGAAGATAACGGGACCCTCCTCCTGGGGCTTCTGAAGGATGAAAAGCCACTGACTGTGCAGGGGAAGTTGTTTAATAGGATGTCCTGACTCCATAAAAGATTGCTACATGAAAGATCCAATTTGAGGTGTACAATGGGACACTTGTCCTCGCCTCTGCTGCAGGAATGCGACATGCTTGAGGCTGAAAACGTGAGCTATCCTATGAAACGCACAAAGAGAGAGACACAGAGAGAAACCAGCCGGTCTGCTTCTCACGTGCCTGGGCCCTGTTCCACTGACTCCCAGACGGCCGTGACCTCGATACTGTGTGTGCGCCACTGGCTGGCCCGACCCCCCTTCTCATGACCGCGCGCCTCCCTGGGATGACCTACATTTCCACGGTGGCGGCCGGAGCAGACATTCCAGGGTAATTAACACACACACACACACACACACACACACACACACACACAGAGCTGGCCCAGGCCTGGCAGTGGCTGGCATGCTCGCTGTCTAGACAGAGCTGGGAGCTGAATGGCCTCCTGCCGTGGGACGCAGCAGCCTGGGGCTCTGTCACCTGGCCAGCCACCACCCCTCCCCACTTTAAAGAGAGGCATCCAGCCAAGACCCTTCCGAGGAAGGCATCCTGGGGAATCATCAGGCAAGAGAGCGGCGCAGGAAGCTCAAAGCACGGTCACTTATCGTCACAAGAAATGGGAACGACCCTCTCAAAAGACAGCTAGGTAAGCCTGTTACAGGATATCCAGACGTGGGGCCTGCGGGCAGCACCGACGAGCTTGCTGGAGGAGCCCGGCTGATGGCAGGCAGCGACTGTCAGCGCGTGTTACGTTTTGCAAAGCAGGACTCGGAGCGTGTCAGGGGGGTGGCAGCTGTGTGCGCAGGCGGCACGTCCCAGGAGCCCAGCGCTCCCTCCAGCCCTCACGGCCAGACACTGGGCTCTGTGCACACTCCTACCGATGGCCGGCGTGCTAATGCCATCAGGACTCGTACCGTTGGCACAACACCAAGATTCCGACCCACCCACACCAAATCCCAGCCCCGCCCCTGGCATTTCCCAGACGTAGATTGTGGGGGTCTGCCTTATCGGTTTGGGCACCAGCACTGTAATTTCCCGAGAATTACTCTTCCAGTTGACACACCCTTTTCACAAAAGCAAACTTATTTTCATTTTTTTAAAATTTTATTTATCTGAGAAAGAGGCGTGCGCATGTGCGTGCAGGGGAGGGGCTGGCAGAGGGAGAGAAATCCTGAGCAGGCTCCATGCCCAGCGCAGAGCCGAGGCCCGGCTTGACTTCACCACCCTGAGGTCACCACCTGAGCGGAACCAAGAGGCGATCACTGAACTGAAGCCTTGCTTCTAAATAAAACCGTGTATCCCAGCTGTGGGTGGAGACGCGGAAACAGACGGCATCGACACATCAATACAAAACATTTTTTTTTAGTTGTTTTTTTTTAAGATTTTATTTATTTAGGGGCACCTGGGTGGCTCAGTGGGTTAAAGCCTCTGCCTTCAGCTCAGGTCGTGATCCCAGGGTCCTAGGATCGAGCCCCACATCGGGCTCTCTGCTCGGCAGGGAGCCTGCTTCCCCCTCTGTCTCTGCCTACTTGTGATCTCTGTCTGTCAAATAAATAAATAAAATCTTTTTAAAAAATTTAAGATTTTATTTATCTGTCAGAGCGAGAGAGAGAAAGAGCACAAGCAGGCAGAGGTGGAGAGACAAGCAGGCATCCCACCAAGGAAGGAGCCCGATGCGGGACTCGATCCCAGGACCCTGGGATCATGACCTGAGCCGAAGGCAGCGGCTTAACTGACTGAGCCACCCAGACATCGCAGCATGAAACATTTTTTTAACTTGCTTCTGTACCACAGGACCGATCATCATACCTGCCAATGACATATACGCCCAGAACTGGACAGTCCTGTCTGGGATCAGCTGCTAATTTACCGAGTAAGGACACTGAAGTTCAGAAGGGGACATGTTTTCCCTCGGCTCACTCAGGGCTCCAGGACACCTGGACTCTGATTCACCTGGACCTGGCCGGACGATCATCTTCCCAGCTACCTGCAGAACCATGTGGAACCGCGGTCTGTCTCCACGGGGACAGGAGCAGCCCCATATCCTGGGGCCCAGCCACTGAGCCCCCAGGCTCCTGGCCCACCCTCCCAGCAGAGGTCTCTCTCCCTCCACATCCTCAAGTCAGGCAAGTGCTGGTATCACAAGTGCCCCAAATGCTAAGCAAAAAGCCAGACAAGAATGCATCAGCTTCATACAAAATTATTTTCAGTTTCATGGTGCTCAGCCTCACAATCCGTCCCGTTGCCCCTTCAAGGGTGCCTTCACACACACACCCTTTTTCTTCTTCCAACAGTTACAGCAATTTCATGGGACGAATCAGGATCCTGTTTGTGTTGAATCGTGTACAAACGTGTAGCTGGTCTCCATCCTCCTTCTTGCATCTTCCTCGTGCTCCTGACCTCACAGTGGGGCTGGACGGGCACGAGGAACCTGGCAGAGGTCAGGAACCAGAGTCGCATTACCAGATCTGGCTCAGGCTGGGAGCCCGCGCCACAAAGCGGGTGGAGGGAGCTGCTTCCCTCCGGAGAGGGGTTTCTTCCTCCAAGATCCCCTTTGCCTGGATGCCACCAGACACATGATCCAAGCTGGCCTGTCAGAGTCTCTGGGGGAATGAAATGGATTCTGCAGGAAGCTTGTGATCTGTTCTCTGACGTCCCCCAGCTCTGGAGGCAATGGAGGCTCAGGGCTGTGGGAGGCCATCTCTGCTGTCATTTGGAACCCAGCCTGCTTTGGAATGAAACCAACTAGAAATAGGAAGAGCGTAGAGATTGTGGGAGAAGAGTCAAGTCTTGCTGCTGTCAAATGACTCCCCAGATACAACCGTGCCTGAAGGTTGCCAAACTGCTCGACTTCGAAGTTGCGCGTGTCAACAAATTTCCTGGGGTTTTGTTGCTATTGTCGTTAATCCAGTTTTTTATGTTTCCTTCTCTTGTTCAAGTCACAGTCAGGAAACGTCCCTCTGGGTATCTTGCCCACCTTTCTTCCCCTCGACCTTCATGTCCTGCCTTAATCCGGGATGCTGGGTGTGACAGAGACAGAGGAACCCTGATGAAACATTTGATCTTTCAAGGCTCAGTTCAGGATTTGCCTCCTCCAGGAAGCCTTCCCTGATTCCCTAGCATCCTTTCCCAGGCTGTTTAAAATCCCATCTCTCTCACCCCACAGCCTTCTGTGAAGACAGCACTGTGGATAAGAGACAGACTCTGGAATCCAGAAATCCCTGATTAGAATCCCGGCTCTACCTCTTACCTGCTGTGTGACCTTAAGCAAATAGCAACCTCTCTGTTCTTTAGTTTCATCATCTATAAAAATTAGAGTTCACACGAGTACCTAAACCACAGGTTTGTTATGAGAATTAAACAGGTTAACCCACATAACGGACTGAGAGCAGAACCCAGCAGGTGATTGGTACTTAGTACTCCCCATCGTTCCTACGGCCTGTCTTGACCATTGTTGTCATCGGCTCATGCTTGCTTCCCTCAAACTACAGCCCTTTCTCATCCTTTGATTTCAATACCTTTGCCTCCGTGGGCCTCACACAGTGCCTGGCACACATCGAGCATTAAGGAATGTTGGCAGACCGGTGTGTGCCCCCAAATTAATAGGCAAACCCATACTCCCATCCTTTCCTCTACCTGTCGGGAAGAACTTAGACTTTGCTGGCTTATTTCTGGTCTTTGTCCTACGAGCAGGATTCATGGGTGACAGGGAGGGCAGAGAAGCAGAAGCAAAGGGGGAATGAGGAGAAGCACGAGGCAGAGGAGACGCAGGGGAGCGAAAGGAGGGTGCACTGGGGGAGAATTTGGGGAGGTCTGTGTTGTGGCTGTGCTTTGGGGACACCTGGGAGTTAGCAAAGGGCATAACCAGGGGTCAGGGATTCTGGCCCTAACCATCTGGGTGGAGCTGGGAGCCACTGGGATAGAGGGTGTCACAGAGCGTCCGTTGTGCATCGAGAATAGAGCTCCTTGAGCGTTTTTGAGAGATTTCAGCAAAAACAGAAACAGCTTTGCAATTATTTCTGCCCATCAGCCGGTTGTTTATTTAAATGACCCAATTGTGAGACTGGGTGCCAAGGTGACCTGCCTCATCTGACATGAGTGAACAAAGGAAGAGGAGGACCAGCTTGCAACACTCTCACCAGGGGTCCTAGACGCCCTGCGGCTGGAGGCAGGGACGGGATGCTCAGATACAGGGACCCATGGGAGAACAGCATCGCCTCCCTGGTAGTCATGGGGCGGGGGCGTTTACTGCATCTTCTCTTCCCTGCACGAAGTGGGAGAGGCCAGCGGCTCGAGGGTTTCCAAGTCTCAAGTAGAAAAATTAGTGTGACACCCAAAGTCTTGACTAGGGAGCCAGCTAGATGGACAGATGGGCGGTTCTGTGTGAACCTCCTTGGGGGACGGTGTCTGGAGGTGCCCCCTCTTCCTCTCTGTCTCTCCATCTCCCTCCTCCTTTCAACCTGGTCTGGCTGTGTCGCACGGTCACCAATGGGAGACTGCTCCAGGATGGGGGCGCGTGCGGGCAAGTCTTTGGGCCTGCACTCCCCCACCCTTCTCCGATCCCACACTCACCAGCTCCTCCTCTGGGGGTGGGCGGGGCCCTCCTCTGTCACAGTTGCACGGGCTTTCGGTTCTCCATACTCAGCGAGAAGCAGCCTCACCCAGAGGTCTTGGCACAGCATGCCTTGGTGGCCCGAGATTTGCACCTGTCTCAAGTCCCAGGTGACAGGGACGCAGCTGGTCTCAGCACCAGTCTCCGAGGACCCTGACCTAGAGCCCCGCCACTGGCTGCAGCGTGGGCCTCACCTGGGAGCGTGTTGCAAATGCAGGTTCCGGGGCCCTTTTCCAGGGTCCCCAGGGGACTCCCACGCACACCGCCGTCAGAGCAGTGCTAGGGTGAGGCAGCGTGACCCCTGGCAGGGTTCAGACAGGGCCTCCCAGTGCCACCCCACAGTCCGTTCCCCTGCCTGCAAAGAGGGTGTGGAGAAACAGTTCTTCGTGGTCCCTCGCGTTTCTGTGTGTCTTAGGAGCAGGGGGTAGGGAGCTTTTCCTCAGGAGTCTCTTTCCCAGGCAAACAGCGGGGTGCTAAAGGGCAACATCCGTATCCCCAAGTCTCTTGAATACAGAGAGCCCCCCTCTCCACTTCTCCACCCCACGGTCACTGCCCTGGGCGACCTTCGTCACTCCGTGCAGGGGCGCCTCCACCATCTCGCTGCTCCCATCTACCCACACCCCCTCCTCGGCACAGCTGGGATCTCAGCACAGGGGGCAGTACAGGGGCTACAGGGAATGGGGGGGTCTGTCTACACAACCACTATCTTAGAATAGTTAGGACTAGACCCCTTGGGACCTGGCTCGAATCCTGGTTCTCCCACAAACTAGCTAGTTCCTCTCTGTGCCTCTGTCTTTCTCATCTGTGTAGTGGGTATAATACCTACGTTAGACGGCTATCCTACAGAGTAAATGAGCTAATACGGATAAAGTGCTCATGAATGCGAGCTGCTGTTAAAACCTCCTCCAGTCCGGTCCCTGCTCTCCAGCCCCTCGGACACCACCTCTTCCCAGCCGCCGTCCTCGCTCCCTTGGGCCACGGCCCAGACCCACGGTGTCCAGTCTCCAGCCTTGCTCTCCTCCGACTTGCTCTCCGTGCAGTGGCCACAGTGAGGTCCCCGCACAAAACACAGGACGTCTAGCTGAGTGTGAGTCTCGGATCAGTAACAAATACATTTTTAGCCTATGTATGTCTCAGTTGAGCCCACGCTTATGCTAAAAACGTATTCGTTATTGATCTGAAAATGAAACTTTACTGGGCACCTTGTACTTTGGTTTGCTAAATTCCGCAACCCTAAGTGAGGGAGACTTATGTAGAGTACAAATGGCATCCTTTGCTCCTTGCTCAAAACCCTCAGTGATTTTTCTTCACAATTAGA
Source organism: Lontra canadensis (assembly GCF_010015895.1). Classification (NCBI taxonomy): domain Eukaryota; kingdom Metazoa; phylum Chordata; class Mammalia; order Carnivora; family Mustelidae; genus Lontra; species Lontra canadensis. The sequence goes on along the minus strand of NW_022631059.1, from coordinate 4,821,367 downwards.
AAATAATCTGTATCCTATGCTGACCTACGGGGCACGCCTGGCCTGGCCCCTGGGCACGGCTCTGACTGCATTTTCCTGCTGACTGTTATTAACCGTTTCTGCAACATCAGTGGCCAGACAGCGCCCCTGTCAGGTCTCACCGCCGCCCTCCCCCGCCAGGATCCATCAGTGGCTGAGTCCTCACGAAAGCACAGAACAGAGGGGGCGGGGAGGGGGGCGGTTTGGAGGTCTTTCTGGAGCCTCAGGAGGGGGCACAGCCCTCCAGGCATCTTGATTTCCAACTCTGACCTCCAGAAAGATAGGGAAAACACCTGTTGTTTTGAGCCACCAAGGGTGTGATCATTTGAATGGCGGTCTTGGGCTAAAGCAATGTTTAAAAGTTCCCTTTGGCTGAAACCTGCAGGACTGATTCCAGGACAGGGGAGGAAGCAGGGAGCCACATCAGAAGCTGTCCCCGCGTCCCCCCTGGGGCAGGCTAACAGCTTGAGTCAAGGCAGCGACAAAGGGGAGAGAGGAAGGGGGGCATGGAGATATGTTCCAACTGTCACAGAGGCCCCCACTTACCACCACTACCTGCCTTCTGCTGGTATGATGCAAATTACCCCAAGTTCAAGCCCAAGTTCAGCCCTGGTGCTGGTTGTCATCACTGTCACCGTCTTATAAACGAGGAACCAAAGGAACAGAGAGGGGAGCCCACAGGCCTGGGATCACACAGCTCGAGGCACGGGGTAAAGATTCTACCCCCGGTGGGGCAGGGGCGAGCCCGCGTGTGCCACCGTTCATCACCCAGAGCAGCGGCGGGCTGAGGCCGGAGGGGGCGGGTGGTGACGGAGGCAAGGAAATGAGTGGCTTCTTATTAATTAATAATTAATAAGGAACTAAATCTTGGGTGGTGCTGTTCCCAAAAAAGGGGCCGGATGGCCAGCTTCGGGGCGGGGAAGCCGTGTGTCTCCAGAAGGAAAAGGGCCAAGGTGCTCCCAGGAAGCCCATGGGGGCAGAAAACTCTGGAGCCGGGGCCCTCAGAAGGGTCCCTCCTACCCCAGCCAGGCCGGCACCCAGAGCCCACGAGCCCGCTGCAGTCAGGGTCAGTATCAAAAGGCAAACAGGGGCGCCTGGGGGGTGCAGTGGGTTAAGGCTCTGCCTTCGACTCAGGTTATGATCTCAGTGTCCTGGGATGGAGGCCCACGTTGGGCTCTCTGCTCAGCCGGGAGCCTGCTCCCCGCCCCACCTGCTTGTGATCTCTGTCAAATAAACAAATAAAATCTTTAAAAGAAAAAAAAATGGAAGAAGAAGGCAAACAAAGTCCCAAGCGGACTGGCCAGAATCCCACAGACTGAGAAAGGTGGGTTTTGGCGTCATGTCTCAGAGGCGGTGGTCTGTCTTGGCGTGGGGGTCGGATCCCTTCCACTCGGCGATGGGTGTTGGCTTCTCTGGGAAGCCATTGGTTTTCCGTCGGTTTTGCCGGTGCAGCTCTCCCGGGAGAGCTCCTTCTCCCAAACCCCCTACTTGGACGAAAGAACGCCATTTCCCAAAACAATGCTAGGGTTTTCCGTGGAAGTGTGAGTCATCGCCATCCCAGAGCCGTCCAGATGAACCCTCGGGCACCTTCAGCCACCCTGTCTGCCCCCAGCTTGGTCTCTTATACCAGAAAATTCGGGAACATTCGAGAAGCTCGAATTCTATGGCATCTGCTAAGGTGGTCAGAGCTCGGAGATCACAGCAAATCGTGGCTGGGTCAGTGAGCACTGAGTGCAGATATTTCACGAGCAAAACCCATTTTCCTCATTTTGAATCTTTCAAAAGCTCTATTCAGAAAAAGGAACCCCGGGACACCCGCAGCACTAAGTAAATTAGTGTAATTTGATGACAGCGCTGACGCCTGCTGCCCCGTACGTGGAGTGTGGTTCTTAGCCTTGGTCAAAGGTAAAAACGGCCTCTGTTCATCAAGTTGGAAAATATCACGTTCTAGGAAAACTGAGCCAAAGAAGGAAGGCAGAGGGAAGAAAAAAACGCTTTGGATCCTCAGTTGAGGCAAATCCACATGCAGGTCTCCCATCTGCGGAGGGGCACGGGGGTGTCAACGGTGGCTGTGGGTAAATATTTCAGTGAGTGACTGACAGAAATAGAACATAGTGGGCCCTCGGTCTGTCCCGAGCTCCCACCATGCCACGAGCTCTACATAAGTCCAAGAGAGGCATGTGGAAGGTGCTAGAGGGGAGGTTAAGGTGCTTCGAGGCAGAGGCCTAAAGAAAACAAGAAAGGGGTTTCTCACATCTCACGTAAGTTTGGCGTGTAGTAGGTGCTCAACGGATATGTTGGGGATGTTATTGTTAAACCTCTGAGGCGTAAAAATCAGTGCCTTTGGCAAGGCAGCCCTGAGGAAGAGAGAGACTTGCCCACTGAAAGTGGTGGTGATGGTCGGCTGGGGGAGGTGGGAGAAGAATGTTCCAGGCTAAGCCACAGTCTGAGGTCACCCTTCTGATTACACGGTTTCAGTTTGCTGGAAGGCAAGGAAAGAAGGGAGGGAGAGAGAGAGAGTGGGACAGAGAGAGGAGAGAGAGAGGAGAGATGGGAGAGGAGGGAAGGGAGGGCAGGAGAAGGGAGAGAAAGGAGAGCAGGGATGGGGGGAGGAGGGAAGTGGAGGGAGGAGAGGGCTCCTCTCTCTCCGAAAGTGTCTTCTTCAGGTCACACAGCTAACTTAATGTCTGTGGAGATGCAGCTCAGAAGGGAGTTACTGTTTGTGGGGTGATTGGTCCCTTCTGCAGCTCACGTTTTCCCAGTGGCTGGTTGGGAGCATTTGCCCTCCCCGCAAAGAGGCATCATTTCCCCCAAAAGATTTCACGAATTGCAAAGGAAAGGGGCTCAGGCCAAGGGCTGTGTCACTTGGGAGGTCGTGGACCGGCCCCACTCCACCCTCACGACCATCAGCGGAGGACTCCCGGGGACCGACTGGTGGCCAGGTTCGGGAGAAACCGTGGGGAGAAATACCGGGAGGCTTTAGGTAGCGGGGCTAGAGAGTGGGGGTCTCCCATCTGTGGAGGGGCTGGGGGGCGGCAGCCGTGACGTGTGAAAGGGCCTCCAGGCCCACGCCAGCTCTCCTGTGGGCTTGATTGGGGGTGAGGCTACCCTGGGTGGTTGGACGCGGGTTGCAGGCACAGCACATCTTGAACCCTGACCCCCACCAGAATGAGCAGGGTTTCTTTGTTTTGTTTTGTTTTACGAGAGCTGCAATGATTTTATGACCAGCACATGAAGTCCAGGGCTGTGCTGGTAGCTGGCTGCCCAGAGCAAAGCGGGAGAAATCCCCTGGTTTGAGGCATTTACCAGTTCCCGGGGCACAAACGCTCTGTAAGGGACGGTTCCCAGCTGTCTGTGGTTCAAGAACGCCCTCGCACGTCTTCCAAATACCGAGTGGTAGACACACACGGCCTCTTCCAGCTGGCATTTCTCGGTTCCTGCCCCTAAGTTACTGCTCAGTAAAGTGAACGGATGAAGTAGGCCATCATCCGTAACCCCGGGGGCCACAGTAGGTCAGGGGTTGGGGCAGAGTCTCTTGATGTCAAAAATCACACTCATAAAACCCTGTCTGTTCTGCTCCCCCCGTCTGTTTCTAAACCTGGAAAGCTCCTTCCCCGAGTCCCCCAGACCACATTCCTCTTCGTTCTTCTCTCCTCCCACAGACGGTGATTATTCACTGCCGTTCTCCCCAGACCCTTCATGAAAATGCCCCATCCCCCATCTTCTGTCACAGCATTCAGATTTCACTCTAGAAATCAATCACGCAGTCATTCAACAAACATCCACCAGGAATTCATTCCCTTGGAGGCACCTTCTAGGTGCCATAATAATAACAATAGTAATAATAATAATAATAAAGCAGGTATCTTATTTTAAATAAACTTTGGGGGGATAACAGTGATAATACAAGTTCCCAGAGCATTTGGAGAATGTAAAAAAAGAATAAATAATAATTTAGTAACCCATTGTTTAGTTATCCAAAGTTGACTATGAATGTTTTGATGTATTTGTATCCACTTATTTTTCCTTATGGAAAATGCATGTTTTGGGGCACCTGGGCAGCTCAGTGGGTTAAACCTCTGCTTTCAGCTCAGGTCACGATCTCAGGGTCCTGGGATTGAGCCCCATATCAGGCTCTCTGCTCAGCGGGGAGCCTGCTTCCTCCTCTCTCTCTGCCTGACTCTCTGACTACTTGTGATCTCTGTCAAATAAATAAAATCTTAAAAAAAAAAAGAGAGAGAAAATGCATGTTTTAAAGAAACTGTCATAACCACTTAATAATACATTATGAAGCTCTCCACATCATTAAACATTTTTCTGCACAACATAATTTTAATAACTATATAATATTCCATTGTTTGACTACGCCATAGTGTGTTTACCCAATTTCCTCTGTCAGGCACTGGGATGATACCCCGTTTTTTATTATTCTGAACCACCCTGCGATCAGAAGCCTCATGATTAATTTCACAGGACAAATGGTGTTTTCCAGCTCACTTTCGGTTTTCTCATTGGCCCAAGAATTATCTAGGAGATAATACTTTATTTTGGTTGGTCGTGCTCTCTTTTATTCATAAATCTTATATTCTTGGTATGCTTTTTCTTGAAGATTAACATACTTGCCCAAACACATCAAATTCCAACTGTCAACTCAATGAGTCTGCACCACGTCAACGGATGCATGTAACCAGCACGGAGACGCAGGAATGGAATGTGGCCATCACTTCCGAAAGCCCGCTTGTGCCCCTTCCGGACGCACCCCAAGTCCCCCATCCAGGCATAACCATCATCCTGACTGTTAACCCCATAGACCAGTTTTGCGGGCTTCTGAATTTTACATAAATGGAAGCCCAAAATGCAAATTCTTTTGTGGGATTCACCTACGTTGCCTTACGTGGTGGTGTGTGCTCACTGTCAGATCTGCGGAACGTTCTCGTTTCTTGGGGCACGTGCACCGAGGAGGAAGGTCGTGGGTTCAGGGGGCAGACACTGGTTCATCTCTAGACCTACGAGACATGCCTAACAGTTTCCCAAAGTGGATGAATCACAAATACTTACCTTCTTTCTGGGTTTTGTTTTCATTAGCTGTGAATGGTTTTCAATGTACGGTCAAAATCAGTCTCCACGACTTCTTTTTCGGAATGTATTGAGGTTGTAGGGTTTATTTGTGGCTTTAAAAAAAAAACGGTCCCATAGATAGCTCATGGAAGAGAAAGTATGTTCTCTATTCATCCTTTCATTTTTTTTAATCCTTCGATAGGATTGCATTTGTTAATTAAATTACACAGACCCTCTGTGGGTCTGCTTTTGTCTCTGCTTCTGTGAACAGAAACCAAATAAGGTATCCACTATCCCCACGCCATGCTGCGCGTCACGAGGGAAGGAATCAGCGCAAGACCATGCCCCTGGGAGAGGCGGGGAGAGTCCAAACCCAGCCGTTGGCCCCAGGCTTCTGTACATGGTGAGGATTCCATGTCATAATGAAGTCCGTCTCTCAGCCCAAAAAAATGTATGTCAGTTAAGCATTGACTGCTTATTTTTGTCTTTTGGGTAAAATGCTCAAAGGGGCCGGGTGAACATTGAATGAATGAGGAAAGAATGAATGAAGGCGCAAATGAATCCAGATGGCCTCCCGGGCGCAGGGCTGCCCAGTCCTTTCGCAGAAAGGAACTCTGTGGTTTGCAGACAAGAAAAGATGTTTGCTTTGTGAGTCTCGGGGCGGAGGTGGGGGGGGTGTCTGTGGAGGTGGTGCCCCCCGGGCCGCCAGACCTGCCCCCTCGTCTCCTGCTGCGCTGACCGGGCTGCCCGGCGGTTTGAGCCAGCAGCTGTGGCGCCCAGCCCAGCCCAGCCGGCCGTGCAGACCCGGCGCTCGGGGGCCCTGAACCAAAGAACAATAGCGGCATTGTCGCCACTTCCCGTCCCGTCCCCTCCACTGTCCCAGTTACTCATCAAGGACGTTGGCGGGCCCAGCCCTGGGACACAGCGTGCTTGTCCCTTGATTAAGCCGCAGACACGCTCAGACAGTGGCCCTGCAGGAGGTGGCGATGAGTTCATCTCTTGGCTATTCAGACGATCCAACAGCCATGGACTTGGGCAGAAGATGGGTCAACAGGAGGTCATGTCGGTGGGTCCCCTCTAGAGGCCACCCCCAAAGAGAAAGGATGACAACATCCTCCCCCCAGGAGGGGCTGCGGGGCAAGCCAGATGGGAGGAAGTGGTGTGGCCTCCTGGAGGAGAGTCAGCTGTCCGAGGCGCCAGCGAGCAGACCTGGTTACTGCCCCCTCGCAGGGACCGGCACCCTCCGGCTCAGAGGGGGCTTTCTTAAAAGTAAACAATGCCCTTTTCCAAAAATCCGTGTTTCATCGATCCCCTGCTTAAAGTTCTGAGCGGTTTCCCACTGCACTTAGAATAAAACCAGGGGCGCCTGGGTGGCTCGGTTGGTCGAGCGTCTGCCGTCAGCTCAGGTCATGATCCAGGGGTGCTGGGGTCGAGCCCCCATCGGGCTCCCTGCTCCGTGGGGAGCCTGCTTCTCTCTCTCCCTCAGCCCCTTCTCTCCCCACTTGCTTGCTCTCTCTCTTTCTCCAATAAATAAATAACATCTTAAAAAAAATAAAGAATAAAACCAGAATTCCTCACACAGAGCCCTCCATGACTTGACCCCAACCCTCCCCTCTGCCCTTTGCTCACACCTGCCTGATTTCCAACCCTGAGATGCAGTGGTCCTTCTGCCAGGATAGGACTTCCCCTCTCCCCTGGCCCCCCACTGGTTCCTGGTCACGCACCATCGTGGTGCCCTGACACCGGGAACGTTGTGCCCCAGAGAAGGAATGAGCCCCATCAGCTGAGCAAAGGGACCAGCCAGAGGCCAGCGCCAGGCCTGGCACTAGAAGGCTCTCAGTGACGCGGAAGGGGGGGCCGGGGAGGGGGAGAGGAAAGGACAGAGAGAAATGACAGTGCCACTTGAGTTTGAAGCCGGGAAGGGAGTGACACAGAGGGCACCTCCCACCACAAGGGGTCCTTCCATCCCATGCCCTGTGGCCATAGGCCTCCCAGCCCCCACCCCAACCGGGCACTCAGGGAGGGGGCCCACCTCGAGGAGTCGAGGAGGTGAGGAGTCACCAGTGGGAAGTCTGTGGGAAGCAGGGCTCCCCGCCCCCAACATCGCCACAGCCCTGGCCCCCGCTCTGGGGTTGGCTTGGTCCCACGATGACCGACAGTGAGGACATGCGCTCACTTTAAGATATCCCCCAACTGCAGACCCGTCGGACATCCCCTTTCGCTGTTTCCTCAGTAGGCCCTTCTGACAACCTAGAGTGCGCCAATGCCGGTGGAGAAGGCCTGTGTGGACGGCCGTCGGGGAGCCCCCGCCGGGGGCACTGGGCAGATAGAATGTACTGGACACGTGGGAGTAGTTAAGGAGCCAACCTCATTTTGTCGACCCCTGGCCCTTGTCCCGTGTCCACGGGATAGAAGTTTGCCTGAGCAGGTGGGAATACAGGCGATGACCATGACTTTGCTGGACCCTCCAGCAGCAGACAGCCCCGTGGTCAGTGAAAGCCACAAATGGTCTCATTCGGCCACTGAGAAAGCCCAGTCCTGGGCAATCACCAACTTGCCCAGGTTTAATAGGGATTAATAGGACCCTGCTCCCCATGGGCCTGCGGTGAGGAGGCCGCTTGCGGCCAGGGAGCCCTCGCCCGGGGCCCAGGCGCAGTAAGGTGGACGGCCCCGTACTGCGTGGGGCTCTCCCTCAGGGCAGGGGTTCCACCGATGGAATAAGACTCCTGGGTGGTACACAGGACCTCTCACAGCTGTCCCTGGCCGCACCCCAGGACCACTGTTGTGGAGGAGCCCTCTCTCCCTGCATGGCCCGCAGGGTCCCGGGGCCCATGATCCACATGGCACAGACGTCCCCCAGAGGAGCGCCCCTCTCCCAGATACAGCCTCAAGTCTCCAATACAGGCTGACTTGGCCCCATCAGAAATGAGTCTCTGGAGCCCCCCCAAGGCAGGGATGCACCTAGAGCTCTCTGAGGGTTCCCACAAAGCCCCTCACCTCTCCCTCCTCCCTCCTTGGAGGGGGGTGACTCCCTATGCCCAGACTCACAGAATCAGAATATCTGGGCTATGGTCTGCACCACCTGCCCTTGGGCACGATGTCTGTTCACCCTCCAGAGGCTCATTTCCCTCCTCTGTACCGTAGGAATGATACCCTCTTACCAGGCTTTGGGGGTGCCATGGGACCCTGCGGGTGAGTTAGCGCCCGGCTCTGCAGTAGTGTTTCTATTGTTATGGGACGTGTGGTCTTGGCGTGGAGAGAAGATGGGGCATGTTCTCAAGAAGCTTCCAGGGCTGAGGAATGAAAATCTGGACGCACAGCCCGGGTCGAGGGAAGGTTTGCAGACCCTGAACCTCTGAGAGATGCCGAGCTTACTGCATTCCCAGCCTGATTCATGACCTCGGAGCCCAGGCCAGGAGCCAGGTTCAAGTCTACTGAAATACTTCCTGGGCCGGGCCAGACTCTTTGCTCCTGCCATGTGCAGCCCACTGCCTTAACAGAAAATGAGGTGTCCCTATCAGAACAAGTTGGCTGTTCACACCGTGTGACCCAGAACCATTGGCACCCTGCTGTGGATGAGACATTTTCTATGGGAACCACGTGAACTGGAGGAAGGCCAGGTGCCCAGTGACCAGGGCAGGGACGTGCCAGAGTCCAGCCGGGCCCTGGGGAGAGGCAGCCCAGTGCTCCCGCCAATATGCCTCTGGGTCAAAGGTCCCAGCGGCAGCCTCTGGAGAAGGAGGGCAGGCCGCGCCAGGCTGAGGCCGTTCCCCAGACAGCAAGAGGCAGAAGGAGGAACCAGGATGAGAGGAGGCTGGCCGTGCCCCCACCCCTCACCGTTCCGCCCCCAGATCATTCATTTACTTACTCGTCCTCGCGTTCCACCGTGGCTGTGGGCCACGACTCTGGGACATGGTATCTGGATAGAGCAGAAAGAGAACAGACAAGTTCCAAGGGGCTTGAGTGCTAGGAGGGAGGGGGGCGAGGAGTAAACCAGGAAGCAGGACCATCAATGAGATAATATCCAAAAAGGGGAAGACAAATGCAAAGCAAGAAATGCACCAGAGGGTCTGAGAGGGATGGTAGGGGAGGGGCTACTTTAGGGCCCAACCCCCACCCCCTCACCGCACTCCCCACCCCAGCAGGTGGAATGCCTGTAGCAACCTGCCTAGGACAGGGTTTCAGCCATGTGAGAGCCAGCCACTGGGAGAGCTGTCCAGACAGAGGGGCAGCAAAGGCAAAGACCCCAGATGGGAAGAGCTTGGGGGAAAAGACCTGGCTTGTTTCAAACTCAATGACTAGATGAAGATTTTAGGACATAGCTCAAAAGGTCAGTAAAAAAAAGGGGGCGTTCTCTATTGTCTGTTAATTACTGTATCAGTCATGGTTCTAATAACAAAAAAGAACCAGCAGGGGGGCGCCTGGGTGGCTCAGACAGTTAAGCGTTTGCCTTGGGCTCAGCTCATATCCCAGGGTCCTGGGGTGCAGCCCCGCATCCAGCTCCCTGCTCAATGGGGAATCTGCGTCTCCCTCTCTCTCTGCCCTTCCCCCCGCCTTATGCTCTCTCTCTCAAATAAATAAATAAAATCTTAAAAAAGAAAAAAAGAACCAGTAGGAGGCAAGGGATTTATTGCACTGTGTGGACATGGGTGACTGCGGGGCTGGCTAGGCAAGTCTGAACCCGTGACACCGGCTGTCAGGAAGGGCTAGAGCCCTCAGGCACAGGTCGAGGCCAGTGTCCACAGGCGGAATTCTGTCTTCACCAGAGAGCCTGAGCCCAATTCTTAAAGCCTTTCAACTGATTGGACCAGGCCCACCAGAGCATCCAGGACAGTCTCCCTTCCGTAGAGTCACTGACTGTGGACTGTAATCACATCTACAAAATACCTCCACTGTGGCACCTGGATGAGGGATGGAATGGACACCTGGGGACTGTCACCTCGCCAGGTGGACACCTCTGACCTTCATAATTATCTACACAAAGCCATAGGAATTACCGTTCAGAAATCACTCACACGGTTTTAACCTTCATGATGACACTGGGGGGCCTTCAGGTTCTTCTAAAGAAGCCCCTGCTCTGATGATTTCTTTGCCTGTTCATTTGTAACGGATGCACAACATGTTCTCTAAGAAATATCCTTTTGTTCCTATTTAATATAAAACAGAGCTAAGTGGCTGGTGGCCTTGAGTTTTAAGACTCTCTGATGGCAGCCCTATAAACACTTCAAGCTAACATTTGGCAGAATGAGGGCAAATGCCTGATGATTCTTGGCGACGCTACCTTCTCCTGCAATCCCGCGACTCCTGTATCCAACCCTGAAATTGACCTGAAAGTTGTGTAATATTTTGTCTAGTCATTAGATTTTTTTTTCCATTTTAGGACCTCTTGCACTAACTTTATATGATGCCCATCATGTTTGGGGGCTTGATTTTATTTTCTTTCTATCTTGTTTAGGTAAAGATAGCAGAAGACGTGACATTTCCTTTTCTTCCAGCTCTGCCCAGAAAGGATGGCCTTGGTCCCCAGGAGCCGCAAGAAACATACACCCCTTCAGACCCGAGTCACCTTTGCTTCACCAGCAGGAAGCGTCATCAAAGAGGGGCCCTGTGTCCTGTTAGGGTGAGGCCTGACAGTCACATCAGTTGGCTGGAATCTGGCTCCTGGGCCCAGTGGAGAACGTGCAAGCCCAATAACTTTGCAGACTCGAGAGCACGTGAGTGACCAGTCACACGAGGGGGGTGTATGTGAGTTTAAGGGCCTTTCCCAAGGGAGATGCAGTTTGAGGCTTATCCAAGGAGCCTTCTTTGACGCCCCTGCGAGAAATCATAATCAACCCCGACCTACAGATGAAGAAGGGGGACACTCAGACAAGAGAAGGCATTGCCCAGAGCCAAGTCCCAATCTCACTGAGTCCCCGTCCTGGGCTCTGGCTCCTGTCTGCACTGCCTCCCAGGGAGGGAAGGGCCCCCACCCGGAGGACCTCAGAGACAAGCCGGTGGCCAAGGCTACTCCAGGGGCCCGTGTGGCCGTGGGAAAGACACTGTCCCCTGGGAACACAGTCAGCTGGACACATTTGACTGGGAAGCCCGCTGAAGCTGGGAGGCATCCAGCATGCCGGCCAGTCCCTGGGGCTCTGGGAGCCTGGGAACACAGGCCTCTGCTCTGTCTGACACGTTGCTCGGTGCCCACCAGGCCCTTTTGTGTGGGAAAGGGACCGCCCAGCCGCCAGGCGCCTGGAGTGGGACCAGAGAGGAGGAATCACATGCCAGGGATTCTACATTGGGATGTTCCACAGAGAAGAGGCCCCAGGGTCACACTGCCTGTCCCAAAGTTGTCGCAGATGCACAATGAAGGGGAGCCGTGGGTTGCCCAGAGGGGCCTTGGCTCAGCGTGCCACGCGCATTCTTGTAGGAAGCAGACAGACACTCTGGGAACCGAAGACTCATCTCCGATTCCCTGGCTGGGCAGACTTGGGAGGACTGGGTCTCCTCACGTAGGGGGTGCCGCACTGACCCAACTAGGGTTTGGTGGCTGATACAGGTAAGGCCCTCGACACATGTGAGTAGCAAAAACCCCCACCATGGTCATGGTCCCATATCTCAGAAGCGGAATCTGTGGCAAAGCAAGGACGAGCTGCCCGCTGAGGGATTCTCTTTAGCCAAAGCTGATTCTCCCACAGCCTCCTTTTTTCCCTTTTCAATTTATTTTTTATTTATTTAAAGTCAATTAGCCAACATATAGTATATCATTAGATCTTGATGTAGTGTTCAATGATTCATTACTTGTGTATAACACCCAGTGCTTATCCCACCACGTGCCCTTGTTAATGCCCATCCCCCAGTCACCCTTTCCCTCCACTCCCTCCCCTTTCGCTACCCTCAGTTTGTTTCCCAGAGTCAAGAGTCTATCTTCTGCTCTGATCTCTTCCCATTCGGTTCCCCCCACCACCCCCTGTGATTATCTGGGTTATTTCTTATGCTTCAGATATGAGTGAAACCGTATGATTACTGGCTTTCTCTGATTGACTTATTTCACTTAACCTAATGCCCTCTAGTTCCATCTGTGTCAACAGCATAAGAGGGCTCCCCTCTCTCCACATCCTCGCCAACGTGGGTTGCTCCCTGTCTTGTTAATTTTAGCCACCCCAACAGGTGTGAGGTGGTCTCTCATTGTTCTCCCACAGCCTCTTAAACAGGACAAGGAGGGGAAGTGACATGCCCAAGGACACAGAGACCAGGATGGGGTTAGACTCTGCCCCAGGCACCTCTGTCCCCAAGCGCACCATTCCCGGGCTGGCTACCTCTGTTGTGAGTACAGAATGCAGGAGCCCAGAGGGTAGACATGCAGGGGGCATCAGGGAATGGTGTGGTCCCAGCCCCCCAGAGGGAAGTCTGCCACTCAGCTCCAACTACTTGGTTTCAGACAGAATGCGAGCCCGTTGAGGCCAGAGCTAAACAGTCCCCAGGAGAATCAGAACATCTGGATTCTTGGGGAAACAACCTGACTTTTAGAGTTCACAGTCTGATGAAATCTGATGAAAGCGTTCACCACTTGCAGGCCAACGATGGCCCCAGGCCTCTGGTTTGAGAACGCTTCTCTAACTTACACTGCCTAGGATCAAGCCAAGTGCATTCTCTCCTCAGTGGCTCACGCTGCCCCATTTGGAAAGCTTTAGAGAAAGCCATTCAAGACATGCCTCTTGCAGAAAGGCTTTTTATGCATCAATCAATCCATGTATCTGTCATAGCCGCGCATTCACCATTCCATCCACCCATCCATCATCGTTCACCTGCCCACTGATTCAGCCAGCCAGCCAGCCATCACCCACCCGTGTGTCTGTCCACCCACGCACCGCTCATCCATCTACCCACCCGTCCGTCCATCCACCCATCCGTCATCCACAGATGGGTCCACCCAACAACTCATCCATTCATCCATCCATGTCTCTTTCCATTCATTCATGAGACACATGAAGCACCACCTATCAGATGTTAAGGCACACGGAGGTACAAAATGTGGTCCATCCATACAGTGGAATATTATTCAACCCAAAAAAGGAAGGAAATTCTGACACTTGCTACCACCTGGATGAACCTTGAGGACATTGCGCTAAGCTGGTAAGCTTGTCACGGCAAGGTGAGTACTATATGATTCCATTTATACGAATACGTACAGGGGTCAAAATCATGGGGACAGAAAGTAGAGTGGTGGTGGCCAGGGGCTGGGGGAGCAGGGAGCAAAGGGCTATAATTTAATGTGGACAGAGTTCCAGTTTTAGAAGATGGAAGAGTTCTGGAGATGGTGGTGGTGCCTGCACAGCTCCGGGAATGTATTTAGTACCGCTGAAGTGTGCTCTTAAAAATGGTTTGGATGGTAACGTTTATGTTATGTAAGTTTCACCACAATTTTGAAAATTGAGGAAAAAGGGGGGGACGGATGAGAAATTTCCAGGTCCATCCAGCTGACCACTGGTGAACCCAAGGATGGAATCACATCTCCTTCCCCTAATGCCACAAACCCATCCCTTCTACTGCCAAACCTACCCCAAGTCCCTCACTGCTCACTGGCTCCCTGAGCAAGGCCAGTGTGGCCCCCCTTCTGGAGGTGTGCTCTCCCTACCTGGCCCCCATCTCACTTTCCTCCTTCCCAATCCATCCTCTGCACTGCCACTGATGTCTGCAGGAAGTTTGAACACTTTCCATGGTTTCCCTTCATTCTTAGGATTAAGACCAAACTCTGCAAATTGAGACTCCAACCTCCCCTTTCATTGTTCTTCTCTCCAGACACCAAACACCACATGCTGGCCTTTGTTCAGACCCGTTTCTTGCCCCAGGGCCTTTGGTCAAGATGTCCTCTCTGCCTGGGATCTCTGTTTGCCTCCACGATTTGACCTTTCCTCTCTTTCAGGATTAGCTTCAATGTCACCTCCTCTCAGACTTCTTTGTAGATTTTCCCCCAAATTCTTGCGCTTCGTAGCATCATCACAATTTCTGATTATACATTTGCTTCTTTGTCTGTTTTTCAACTCTGCAGAGTGGAATGAAAGCTCTGAATGTGGAGAGACAGGCACCTCGTCTGCCCTGTTCTGCGAGCCCTAAAACCAGCATGTAGTAGGTGCTCAATAAATGCACACTGAACAGACAGAGAGCTGGACAGATGAACAGCAAACCCTTCCTGTATGGCAAGTGGTCCCGCCAGAGAAAGAATGGGATCCAGAGAGAAGGATGGGGGAAAACATCTGGGCAACTTCTTTGGTTTGAGGTGACATCGATTATCAGGGAGGTGGGGGGAAGCATCAGGGAGATACATGGAGAATATAAAAAAGAACCCAAACTTCTAGAGATTAAGCTAATAATATCTGACAAGAGAAACACACTAGATGAGATTCCCAACAGACCAGACACCACAGAAGAAAAGATACGTGAACTTAAATACTTAACAATTGAAAATATTCAGGTGCCTGGGTGGCTCAGTCATTAAGCGTCTGCCTTCAGCTAAGGTCATGATCTCAGGGTCCTGGGATCGAGCCCCACATGGGCTCCCTGATCTGCGGGAAGCCTGCTTCTCTCTCGCCCACTCCCCCTGCTTGTGCTCCCTCTCTAGCTATGTCTCTGTCAAATAGATAAATACAATATTCAAAAAAAAACCTCAAAAATACCCCAAAATGCAGAAAGAACTAAAAACAACAACAAAAAGAAGAGGATTTCTGGGACAGTGACAAGATTTGAAGAATGGAAAAGAAGCTCTAAGGAAGAGATAAGGGGAGTCTCCCAGAAATCCCAGCAAAGCAAGGACACGGCCAACGGGAAACATCGCTGAACACAAGAAGATCGGATTCCTCCCATGGAAGGAAGGATGGAGCTGTTCCAGATTGGAATCATGGCGGTGGTTACGTGACTCTGTCAAGACTAATAGAAATGTACAGCATGAAGCATGGATTTCACTGTAGGCAAAGCATATCTCCATTTAAAAAATGATTTAAAATTACATATGCGAAGGTATGCGGTACCCATGGGTATTTACCCAGAAGGACCACCCCTGGGTCGTATTCTAAAGTAAAATTGCAAGACTCAAAGAAGTATCATCACGTAATTTCTCTTCTCCATCTCTTGCTGCCTTTGCCTAAAGGGCCAGTGAATCGGCTGCCAATTTGCAGAAAATACTGAGGACAAAGGAATATGTTAAACCGCTCCAGACCGTGGGAAATTCCACAGGTCAGTTTTCTTGGGCTCTTCTACACATGATAACGAATCCTGGGAGGGAGTGGTGGGGGAGGAGGAGGAAACGCAGGTTAAAAGAGATTTGAAAGACATAACAGGTTTCCTCCAAAGGGCAGCACTAAACCGTAGTGGCTAGGGCAGCCCACCCGGGAGGGGGTGGGTAAAACAGTAGACAAATGCAAGAAAGCAAAGATGTTGCTTGAAAGGTAGGGAACACTTCCTTTTGGAGGAGGGGTTGGGGAGAGCAGAGGGTCTTTGAGGGTAGAAGGCAAAGTTCTGCTCCTTTGCTCCTTGGTTCAGGGGGAGCTACGAGGATGTTCAGCCTATGGTAGCCCATCCAGCCCTACAGCTGTAGAGTGTGGCTTTCGGTCTGCCTTGCTTTACAATCAATGAAGGTTAAAACCCTGCACACACAGATTCGTCTTGATGGTACTTAAAACACACATTTTGGAAGAACAGAAGAAAATCCACTGAAATATGACAGTGATGGTCTCTAGGGAACAAGATCCTTTCTTCCTTGTGCCTTTCCATATTTTCCACTGTGGCCTTTTAATGGGCGGAAAAAATTATGTGTCTATTTTCTGCTTGTTTCATCTTTCAACTTTTAATTGGACGTCCCAGAGGGAGGAAAGGTCTGTATTTGGAATTTTCTGTCTTGTTAACCACTGTATCTCCAGCACCTAAAACTGTCACCAGAAATATAAAGGACGGTCAGTACATGTTGATAGGACAAAGGGATGGATGGATGGATCCAGAAAGTTTAAACATCCTGGAAGGGGAAAAGCAATTGGCATCCTCACCTCAGTCCCCTTCAGAAAACAGGGAACTCATCCATCAAAATTCATTGCTGGTCCTGGGCTGCACGTCATGGGCTCCTTAAGGTCCCTTGGTCCGGGGACAGCCAGGCTCAGGGACATTGCTGAGGACGTGTCCCCACAGAAGACAGGGGAAGGGTGCAATCTGACGTCCTACCTGATCACCCTGGGACACGCCCTCCTCCGCATTAAGTCAACTACCCCAGACCTCACGGTGGGTCGGAGCAGAGGGCCACCCACCATGTCACAGGTGGTACGGGATTCAGAGATAGAGGAATGTTCAGGTCACAAACAGAATCCTCATGAGTGACACTCCCCTCGAGGGCAGCATCCAAGTGCTATTTGCTAATGGGTATGTTGAGGCAGAAAAAAATTATGAGCACCATTCCATCATTTCAGTAATGGAAATGCAGCAAAATTATTCCCAGAGTGCAAAAGTAAAGGTAGAAAAGCAGTGCTAAAGAAACTTCAGCGGGTCCGCTATGTGCCAGACACTGTGAAGTCGTTCACTGAATCTTGCAGCTGTAACCCTGGGGGGTACGAACCGTGATCCTCCCCAGCGTAGGAAACAGAAAGCTGGTGCACAGAGAGGTTAAGTAACCTGCCCAAGGTCACATAGCTCTTAAGTGGCCAGGTTGGGATTTGATCCCACTTTGGTCTAGCCTGGAGCCTGTGTTCCTCACTGGACACTGGGCAAGTGGGGGAAGTAAAGTGGGGGGTGGGCAGGGTACCCCCTGCTGCATGATTGAATCGCCATGGATGAAATAGAAAGTCCACCTCTGAGTGGCACGAGGTCTGTTACTGGCTTTTGTAACAGGACCCCCAGCGAAGGGCAGGCTTCAGCAACTTGGTGATGTCATGAGGACCCTCCCTGGCATCTTCCTGTTTTGTTCTCTGTTTACTGTGTGTTCAGCACGTCTTGGCTAAAATAGTACCCACTCAAAATGGGTGAAAACCATGAAGTTAAAGACGGTCCTCTTTACAAAGGTGTGGGAACCCCAAGAAACAAGGCTTCCACCTAGACCTGCAACCACAGAAGCTGTGACCCCTTTCCCAAAGAAGGGCTCTAGACCCCTGGCAAGACCTGCAGCTAGCAGTCATCCCACAGAGGCGAAGAATGCAGGCTCCGTCAACGCCAGCTGCAAAAGTGGGAACCAGAGGCATAGACACCCCAGCTCCTCTCTCCTCCCACCCTCTTTGGCAACCCAGCCAGTCACCAGAGAGCAAGGGAGCCCGGCTGCACAGCAGTCTTCCTGGATACATGAGTCCCCTCTGGCCTCGGTTTCTCTACCTGCCAAATGGGTGTGAGCTGCTGGACATGGTGGGTGGCAGTCCTCACAGATGGCCTTGGAGCTCTTCAGAAGAAAGTCCCCTTGGATTCTGAAGGGAAGCGACACCTGCCTTCCTACTCTTGGATCCCCAGTGCCCGGCACACAGTAGGAACTCCGTCATAGATATCTTTTACCCCCACATGCCTTCCTCCCTCACTGACCACCAGAGTCCTTACCATGGCTCTCAGGCCGAGCACGCCCTCAGGCCCTCTCTGCGACCACCCCCCTCCAGGCCCGTGGCCTCCCTGTGCTTCCTTAAACACACCACACTCCCTCCCACCCCAGGGCCTTTGCACTTGCAACTCCTTCCATCTGGTTGTCCCACTGGAACGGCACCAATGTCCTGTTCTCCGCTTCACTCTCAGCTCCAGTGCCTGTCACATACTTGTGTCACCCAAACCTGTGTGAGCACGCTCATCCCACTATCCTGGCTTCCAATCAGTCGGTGGCTCACTTCCTCCTCCCAACATCCTGCATCCCACAGAGCAGGGTGCAGAGGCTCGAGGTCAGGCTGACCTCTCCCTCCCTCAGAAGCACAGGTTCACCAGACCTGAACTTGGGCCATCTGTGCCACGCCCCATCCAGAACCACCACAGAACACAGCCTTTCCACAGAGAGCAGCAGGCTACCGCTCAGGGGACACCGAGCCAACAAGTGGACGGAGAGGAGTCCCCTGCACCGTGGGATCATCACTTGCACCATTTCTGACCCGATGGATTTTCTCTGCCTTGGCCCACGCACTCAGAGCATCTCATTGCCTAAGAAGGCCGTGAAGGCTGGTGCTGAGCCTAGGCCCCCCGTGAAGACCCGGGCAGCCAGCATCGTCTGTATTTTTGAGGAGAGGACGCCTCCCCGGCGCCCCTGCCACCCCACCTTGCCCTCTGCCCTGCGGCCGGGGAGTGAACCGTTCAGCGGACACACTCGGCTTCCCCTTGCTTTTGTCAGCTAGTGGAGCTATTAAGAGGCCGGCCGGCTGCCACGGCCAGAGCCACAGGCAGAAACTTGACAGCCTCTGGCCGTGAGCCCTACACAGAGGACGGATGCCAGGAAGGGCCTGGGAAGAGGCCGGCCACTGGGCGCCTGCACTCATCTCTGAAACCCCCTTCGTCTCAGGAGCTCTGTGCTCGGGCTACAGGAAGCTCCCGGCCCCTCCGTCAGCCGAGTGGTACAAGTCGCTATTAAAGACACATTTCTGACAAAGGCTGGGGCTCAGGTCCAGAGCCGTGTGGGGGCCTTGCCTCCATCAGCCTTCAGGCTGCGCCAGCGTCACCCTGCAAAGAAAAGCCACGGTCAGGACCTAGGAGCGCTGCCAGACGTCCCCCCGCCACCCCTACTGGTTGAGCCCTGGGGTTCCGAAGTGAGTCTCCGGGACCGGAATGATTGCCAGGTCCTGATGCTGGTGTGGGCGGGGCCCCGGAGGCACTAACAGGACAAGAAGGCCGTCACCCTGACTCCAAGCCTGAGGCGGGGGCAAGGGGAGCCACAGGAGAATCACCAGTGATGGCGCACAGGGTGTCCCTGGCTGGACCGCATATGATCACTTACTCTTCCCTCAAACCCGCCCAGAAGGAGCCCCTAGGTCTCGGCGCCCCAACAGGTCACAGCCAGCAAGAGGCGAGACGGGGCATGTCTGCACTCACAGCACAGCCCCTGAGCCCCACCCCCCAACCCCCGTCCCTGTTCTGTCTGTCCTGCAGTCAGAGTTCTCTAAATGGTCAAGCCCTACGGAGGGAGCTCCGTACCCTTCAGGGGCTCCCCAGAGCTCTGGGGGAGACAGTATGAACTCCTTAATGTGGTTCCCAGAGGAGCTCGTCACCGACCTCCACCTCCTGTCCAGCCCGGTTAGAGCCGTCCTGTATCCACTCTCGTTTCGTCATCTCTCTCTCTCCCCGCTCCCTGTGTGTCTCTCTCACCCCCTCTCTCCCTGCCCGAAGCTTCTTCGTTCCTTTAAGGACCCTGGTCTCCTTGCTTCCAGATTTCTCCAATCACAAAACTTACTGGACCACGAGGTAAGTGCTTTGTAAGTTGTTGGCACACGCAGGCGTGCACACCATTATAAATCCTGTGAGGAAGGTCAGAACCACTTTCCTGTCCACCGCGCCACCCCAAATGCCCACGTGGTGCCTGGCAGGGGGCAGGTGGTCCGTGTGTGTGTGTGTGTGTGTGTGTGTCCCAACGTACCGGCGACAGAAGTGGGCTTCCAGAGGCCTAGTTCTTCCCTCAACACTTTGTTGCCTTTATATGATAACTCACTGTGCATCAATGACTTGATTTTTCTTTCCTTCTAAAAATGCAGCCCTGTGACGGAAGTGAAGACAAGAGTGGGTTTGGATAGTTGAGGCAGATTTGAGGAAGAAGATGCAGGTCACCAAGGTCCCTCGAGGGCAGGAGGTTGAGTATGATTTTGCTACTGTGGGGCCGCAAGGTGAGCAACGCAGGGAACCGTTCCATTCTCCAGGTCCTTGCGCTCCTCCCGAGTAAGACCTGTGTTGACAGCTACCCCCACTTCTGTCCAGTTTCCAGGAAGGTGGAAGACAGTACATTCGAGGCTCTTTGATTTAACTCTTTTTCCAGTTGTCTTAGTCTGTCTGGGGGGCTACAGCGACATCCAGAAGTGGGGGGCTTGATAGCAGACAAGACTTTCTTACAGTTCTGGAGACTGGGAAGTCCAAGGTCAAGGTGCTGACCACTGAGTCTCCTGGGAAGGGCTCACTTCCTGGAGTGCAGACGGTCTTCTTCTCCTCGTGTCCTCACATGGCGGAGAGGGAGGTGGGCTCTCCTGTGTGGTCTTGAAAGGGCACAAAGCCCACTGTGGGAGCTCTATCTCCCCTGTCATGACTTACCCATGTCCCAAAGGCCCCACCTCTTAACGCCATCACCTTGGAGGCTAGATTTCAACTTACGAATTTGGGGGACCCGAATATTCAGTCCACGGCACCAGTGTGGGCTCACTGCCCTCATCCCCACCGACCTGTGGTATTACAGGATCCTCAGACTTGACAGGTGTGTAAATCACCAGGCTGGGGAGCGTCCTAAGAATGCAGACTCCCGGGCCCTGCCCGCACTATTTAGGTTCAGGAGGGCTTGGGTAGGACCCCAGAATCCATGCTTTATGAGCCTCCCTAATGAAGGTGGTCCATGCAACATACGTTGAAAAACACTATCTAGGGTGGTGGGGATTTTCTTGAACTCAGAAGCACTTGGTAACATTTAAGAGCCATATTAATAAAAAGTTTAGTGTCTGTAATGTACCAGATACAGTTTTTAATTTTTAACCATTTCACTTATAACTAACAGCAACTCAACAAGGTGATACCATTTTCCCCCGCTCTCTGAAAGTAGAGTGCTCCCACGGAAACTTTCATAAGTAGACATGGCATAAAGCCAAGAAGCAATTACCCTTAATTTATATGGAAAATTCTTTGAGTGTTCCCATACCCAAAAAACAACCTCTCTTAGGTTTTTCTGATACCTTAGGACACATCTTGCTATCAAAGTCACAGAATAAATTGAGATAAAGCACAGATTCCCACAGACGCGGTTCAGGGTCTGGAGGCTGGAGGCTGAGAGGCTGGGTGTGGTTCCCCGGAAAGGAGCTGGGGGGTACCGCCCTCGCCGCCTTGGGAAGCCTCAGAGCAAAGCAAACGCTGAATTCCATTCTCACTTCTCACTTTTTTTTTTTTTTTCTGGTAAAAGCAGACGTTCTCGGATTTCTTTCGTTAGCAAAAACAGATCCTAACCCAGGTCTTCTACAGAAGCAGAGTCACCTGAGGCAAACTTCTGAAAAGTGGGAGATTCCTGTAACTCCCTCTATTTTCTGGGTGGGAAAGCAGAGGGTCAGAAAGACACGGTTTCTTGCCCAGAACACACAACGTGCCAATACCTGAACTTGGGTCTGAACCGAGCTGTTACCTGCCAAGGTGCTCGTACCCACAATGCATCAGCGTCGTTCAATAAAGCCCTGTGGGTCCAGAGCGATGATGAAGCCAGGTAGGCCATCGCGAAGGAGATTTTGGGGGCCTCTCCTGGGCTCAGACGAGCACTGGAGAGATGAGTGGATGGCGGACCGTGGACATAAACGATGCCAACGTTGGGCAAAGAGCAGCTCTCTCTGCCTCAGTGCCTTGTCTATGAAGTAGACATCCAATGACAGCTCCACAGAGTTGATCAAGGACTGAAACATGTGTAAGGAGCTTGGTACACAGCAAGAGCTCAATAAAGAGTAATCGTTGTGGCAGTAGCTGGTTGGTGGCTGCTCCCAGGCTGGGAGGGGACTGACATGTCTTGGTTTAACCAAGTGGCTTTACTGACCCAGACATAGGGTTCCTTCAAGCTTTTAAACTATTTAATTGGCTATCGAAAACATGTTAAAAATTAACTAGTAGAAAAAATTTTATTTCTAGTTAATTAGCAACCCACCCCATCACAACTTTATTTCCTAGTAATTTTTTCAACCTGATGTCCCCTTTTCTGCTCCATCCTGTGACTCATCGGAATCTAGCCCAGGGTTTCTCTACGTCGCCATCACACATTTTCATAAATGTTATTCTTTATCTGTACGAAGTGTTACGGGATATGTTTAGAATAAAAGCCACTTGGCAAATAAGAGTGACGTTGACGTCAATTGCATTTAAATCACAAGTGGGGGACAGCAGAGGGAGTGAGGAAGGCAAGCACTTAGATGTACTTGGGTCTAGACTTAGAAAAATCTCTCTTCCTGCCTGGCTGGCCAAGATAATATGACGGAACGAACTCTCCCTGGGAAGGGAGGCTCCGTGCCTCTGATGATAGTGGAAATGCAGAGATAAGTTGAGAGCTGAGCTCCTTGGCTTGTCTGCTCTGCTCCTCCCGGATACTGTGCAGGAGACACACAGACACATCGCTCCTTCTAGCTCTACGCCCGAAAACAATAAGAGGTTCTTGACCTCTTATTGGAGGAAAACCGCCAGCTCCTGCCGGCTGGACAGATCTGGGCTGGGGAGTGCCAGCTGACAGATTTGAAAAACAAGAGTGAAGAAGACGTTTCCATCAAAGAAACAGACGTGTAGAATTCTAATTGACCACAGACCTGCTTGGTATCAACTCTTGGGCAGATGCGGGGGCCAGGCCAGGGCAGCTGCATGTGTCCGGGGTCCCTGGCTAGACGTTTGAAGGCTCTTCCTCTGCCCTGTCCTCCGGGATGTCCGGGGCAGCTGCCAGGCCATATGGTGCCTTCATGCAAATTCGGAAGCACGACCCCTCCGGAGGGGGTTGCTCCACGGCGCGGCTGGAAGAGGAGCACTCGGCTGGATCACTATGCTCCGCCGAGCCCTTGGATGCCCGTGTGCTGTGCAGGGAGAGGTGCCCTCCCCCGCTTCAAGGAGGGACTGCCCAGCTGTGAGACCATCCTTCACGAGGTCACACCTGCACAGAGCAGCTAGTGTTGGCGATTGAGCCGCTCTGGGGCTGAAGGTCTGGCTGTTGGGCTCGAGGCAGGACGGGGTGTCGAGCTCACCTGCTGCAGCACCCCCCACCCCCAGCCACCGCCACCAGCTGGGCCGAGCCTTGCCACACCAACGCCAGACTTCTCCCTCAGCTCAGTCCCACTTCCCCTGTCTTTGACTTCCCTTGACATGTGCCGATCCCTGCTAAACTTGCCGGACCCCAAATTCTGTGCTTCTGAAGAGCCTCACCTACGAGTCCCTGTCCTGCCTTCTTGGTTCATGTGAGGAGAAGGAATTAAAGACACATTTAAAATGGCAGCAGAGCTCTCTGATGAAGGCGAGCCACCCAGACCTGCAAAAGGGTGCGGGACAGGAGTGGGTCCTGAAGGGGCCTGGTCTGGGATGAAATCGTCGGGATGGTGACGCTGTCTAGGGGAGGCGGTGCTTTGCAGCCTAAGACATAGGTACAGGCCCTGGCTCAAGGACAGAGAAAAGGCTGGTGTAGGGGAGCACGGAACAGGGCGGACAAGGGTGAGAAGAAGCTGGGAAATTTGGAGGGCCTGGGGAGCAAACGTAAAGCGTTTGGTCTGTGTGTTAAGGCTCTTGTGTTTAAACCTGCACTCGTCGGATCCTATCTGCCTTCTAAGACGTCTTTCAGCCTGCTGAGAGGCAGGATGGCCTCTTGGCGGGGAGGGAGTCTGGACTATTTGGGCAACAAGGAACTTCAGGGAACAGCATCAGCCGAGGTGTACAGCTGAGGGCAGGTGGTGCAGAGGGGCTGGAAAGTCTGGGGCCCCAGCTTGGCTGTTCCTGTAGCCCCCACAGGGCCCTGGCCAGCCAACCTGCGCTGTTCCCATCTAGGGGGTGGACATCATCAGCTCGCAGGGCCGAGGCCTCACAGATGATCTCCGTGCTGGGCCCCTAAGAAGGAGGTGACCTGCCCGGAGGGACGCGGGGCCAGAGTGTTTGCTGGAGTTTGGGAGTGCCGGGCTCAAAGCCAGGCCTGTCATTCATTTTTCCAAGCCCTGAGGGACTGACTTCCAAGGCAAGAGGCAGCCTTGAAGTGGTGACCTGGGGAAGCAGATAGGGACCGGGTCACTGCAGCCTGGTGCCCTTATCAGGACATCCGCGGGGCAGACACAGGTAGGGGGAGCAGAAGGGAGCTGGGGGCAGGGTGGGGGAAAGCACAGCATCGCAGTCACACGAATGTGTAGAATTACGTAGCTGGCATCTAGTGCCCTGGGTTCTAGAGCTTGAGGGATGACGTGGAGTCCACTCCATCTGGAAAAATGTCAGGCATGACCAACAAGGGAAAAATGGACAACAGTATTGTAAATTGTGGGACCACTGACCAGGTTACACTTGAAAATGGGTGTGTTAGCCTGGCGGCTCTTCCAGGCCAGCCAGTGACACAGCCACCTGAATGGCCTCTAATGACCCCCACATACAGGAGGGGAGGGACCTTGGAGAGGACAAAGATGTGCTTGAGGCCTCCCAGCTACAAAGGCACAGCCAAGATTCAAACCCGGGTCTGGAGGCCCCAAATCCTCCCTCAAGGCACCTGTCCGCCCTGAAGTCTCCAGGAGAGCAGTCAAGGCCCCGTGGGCAGGAGGCCGGAGCGCTTGCCGAACGCCTGGGCAGCGAGACGCACGGTGCTAGTGGTGAGGAGTCCCAGGGGCGCTCCGGGTTACAAAGGGCCTGCATGCCTGCACTCCCCCATCGGCCCCAGCGACCTGCACAAGAATGTTAAGCCATCGGCCGGATCTAAATAAGACTTGGGTTCAAGAGGACTGTTGACATGGTCTGCACAAGTCACCTTCTTCTTGGGCAGGGGGCAGGCGAGGAGGGAGCAGGGTTCTGAGGGCAGGCACAAAGGGCTCCTGCCTTCCTCCAGACTCTACCAGCCCCTCCCATTCACCGGGCCACCGCTGTACGCCGCATCATGAGGGCACCCGCCCGCATGGTCTCCAATAACACAGAATTCCAGCACTGTTATTAGAAATTTCTTCCAGGGGCACCTGGGTGGCTCTGTCGGTTCAGTGTCTGCCTTTGGCTCAGGTCATGACCTCAGGGTCCTGGGATGGAGACCCCCATGTGGGGCTTCCTGCTTAGCGGGGAGCCTGCTTCTCCCTCTCCCTCTGCTGCTCCCTCACCCCTGCTTGTGCTCTCTCTCTCTTGCTCGCTCTCTCTTAAATAAATAAATAAAGTCTTTTAAAAATATGCAAAAATCTAGTTAAATAAATAAATAAAACTTTCTTCGACTTCTTTCTCCAGCAAGACCAGGAAAGCTCTTTGAAGTCTAACATGGTGAGTAGCGGAAACTTGAGATCTTATTTCATCATCTGAGACACTTTCCTGACGGGTCATCAAACCTCCCCTCCGAGGCTCTGTGCATCCTTAGATGAGCTCATGCACGTAACTGTGGAGCGCAGTACTTACTTGTGTCCTTCACTAACAACGGACGCTACCCTTCAGTAAACACTTCCTATAGTCCCAACGTTGCTCTGAGTGCTTTATACAGATTAATACATTGAGCCTTCACCACCACATGAGAAGGGCATTATTTCCCCCATCGTAGAGAGACACAGAGAGGTGAAGTCACTTTCACGAAGTCACACAGCTGCTGAAAAACAGAGCTGGGATTTGAACCCACGCCAACCTGGCCCCAGGACTTGATATCAAAGTTCCTACTGGATTCTATGTGCACAAGAACCTCATGAGGAGGGCAGGGTGGACAGGAATAATCTCACCTTACACATCTTGCCATTTCCGTAAAGTAAAGTAGATCTAAGTGACTTGTCCATAGTCGCCCCAGTTCAGAAGGAGCAGAGTGGAGCGGGGCCCAAACCCCAACACCCAGCCAGCACCCAGCCCCCCACCGTGCTGCACTTCTCCTAGCCCTCTGCACACCCCAGGCATCTGGCTGGTACCTGGTGGTCCATTCTTAATTTTTCCAAGGTATTTTGCTTTTGATGGCATCTCTTTTTATACATGGAGACAAAACGAGATACAACCTTTCAGCAAATCCAAGACTAGCCCAGCTTTTACCCGCAGCTAAAATGTTTTGTCCTCCCCCTAAGGCTAAGGGCACAAGAGGTGATTACAAGTGCGAGAAAACTGGAAATAATGGGATCAGATGATGTGGAA
The DNA here is from genome assembly GCF_010015895.1 of Lontra canadensis. Taxonomy (NCBI): domain Eukaryota; kingdom Metazoa; phylum Chordata; class Mammalia; order Carnivora; family Mustelidae; genus Lontra; species Lontra canadensis. The sequence goes on along the minus strand of NW_022631059.1, from coordinate 4,795,354 downwards.
CAGGCATCTCTCCCCCGTGACCCGGGCCAGATATTCATGCTGCAGCAAAACAAAGGCAGGCAATTTCTCCTCGGATTTTAGCACTTGCTTCTGAAACAGCAGAGCCCAAGCAGGGGGACCAGCAGAGGATGGATGGGTGTCTGGCATTGATTGGTACCAGTCTGAATAATACATCAAGGGTCTGTGACCTCATCACAAAAGCCTTGAGAGTCAGCCTCCTGCAAACCAGACTCCCCAGGGACGCACCTCAGCAGGTGTCTGCAATTGGAAATGAAGTGGGAGGAATGTTCCTGAGCTCCAGGCTGAGAGGTGGAGGCAAAGAGCATTTCCAAGACTCCTGGCACTAGGGGCCCTCTAACGGGCCCTGTGCCCTGAGGGCAGACCCCCACCACTCCTTGTGAGCTCTGCCACTGTTAACGATGAGGGTAATGTGTCAGTAAGGCTGCTTCCTGGGCTCTGCACCTTGTAAGGGAGACACAGGCTGCTGAGGAAGGAGAGATATGGCTGCAGGCCCTTGGGTGCCAGTCTCAGCGCTGTCCACTGAGAACAGGGAGACCCATGAGCAACTCATTCTCCCTCCTTTCTTCCTTCCTCGAACGCTGACTGAAGTGTTGGCTATGTGTCAGATGATATGCTGGGAGGCAGAGGGAGAGCGCTGGAAAGCCCACCTCGGCCGCTGCCCCACACTCAAGAGGAGTATTCTCTGAAGCCCTTTCATGAAATACCTGCCTGGCGCTCTGGGCCACGGGAGCCACTGGAGGATCAAACTCATTTCACAGAAGAGGAAAGGGAGATTCCAAGATGGGCCATGCTCTGTCCCTAACCCTGTGACTTGGCCAAGTGGCAGCTTGGACCAATCTTTCCTACTCTACGTCCAGCATGCTGCCCTCATGCCTCCTGGACGTCTACGTGGCTCTGTGTGAAAGGGTCAGATGTACCACTAGGAGATGAACTCCCTCACCCAACCAGGTCTGGCTGCTGTCCATGGTACCAGAAAGAGGCACGGAGCTAGCTAATGCGGAGTGGCTACAGCCATTCTTGGGAAGCTACAACACTTAACCACCCAGCTCACCGTTTTGACAGTTGCCAAAGTGTTCGACTGAGACCTTCTAACATTTCTTACTTGTCTCTTCTACCCCTTCCTGATGAGCCTCTCCACTGGCCAGTGGAGGCTTTGTATTAGAGTCTTACCTTTATTATTTCTTGTTTCTTCCCAAGTTATTCTTAACCTTCGAAGTGGAGAAAACTCACCACCAGCTGTACCCAGTGTAAAATAGACAGTTCCAAGCAATCGCAAGTTATTCACAAAATATTTTTGTTTTTTATTCAACGTATTTGGCTCTTTTCTCCATTTCCCTGCATTAAAAGAGACCACAGTTGTAATATACATTTCTTGCGTCATGTTTCCAAATGTCAAGCACCCACATACCTCCCACATGATTTTTGCCATACTCTTGTAACACCTACTATTCTATATTCAGTATATTTCTTAAAATCAACTCACTTTTTAGAAATTAATAGACCTTATCTTTTACAGCAGTCTTAGATTTACAGAAAAATTAAACAAAAAGTACAGAGAGTATTTTCCCTCTCCTCCCTGCATACCTTTTCCCTATTATTCCCATCTTGCATTAGGATGATACGTTTGTTACAACTGAATAACCAATATTGATCCATTATTTTTACCTAAAGCCCATAGCTTACATTAGGGATCACTCTTTTTTTTTTTTTTTTTTTTAGATTTTATTTATTTATTTATTTATTTGAGGAGAGAGTGAGAAAGAGAGAGAGAAATCAGAATTGGGGAGAGAGAAGCAGACTCCCGGCTGGGCAGGGAGGCCAACGTGGGGCTCGATCCCAGGACCCTGAGATCATGCCCTGAGCTGAAGGCAGACGCTTAACCGTCTGAGCCACCCAGGCGCCCCTAGAGCTCACTCTTTATGTTGTCAAAGGGTTTTGACAAGTACATAATGACGTGCCGCCTCCATTACAGTATCCTACGGAGTACTTCTACTCCCCTAAAAATTGCCCTACCCTCCTCCTATTCCTTCCTATCATCTCTCTATGAAGTTCTGACAATCACTAATCTCCTAACGATCTTTATAGTTTTGCCTTTTCCAGAATGTCATACAGTTGGATACTTACAAGATGTAGCCTTTCAGACTGGATTCCTCAACTCACTTCATTTTCTTACTTAAATAAATGTATTTAAAAGGGAAACTTTTATCATCGTCAGATAGAGATTTAGATTCATTTAACAGGAATACAAGGCGGATATTCATTTAGAATGAATAAAAGGAAGCCATAGAGATTCAATAAAAATGGCAGACTGAAGATCTCTGAAAATTCTCTATTCTATAAAAATCGAGACAAAGACTGGCAGAAATGTGAGAGTCAATTTTTTCACAACTACGGAAATTAACCAGAGGCTTAAAGAAATCCAAGAGAGCACTTATTCAAGAGAAAAGGCTGGATCTCAGTAAGAACAGTGAGTTTCATGGCATATTAACTTGCTCTATTTCCATCCCCCGCCCTTTCCAACTCTGAGTTAGGTTTGAAAAACAACAGCCTGTAATCACGATGAAAAATAGCAGTCTGGAGCCTCTGGAAGGGACAAGACGAGGTTGGAGCTACTCTGCAGGCTCCTTCCCAGAGACCAGTCATCACGGGACTTGTCTGGTGGGTCCCTGGATGATCCTACTTGCAAGGCTGACTTTATTTGACCCTACTTGAACCTTGCTTGGTGTGAAAAGCCTGGGCATCCGTCAGAAACTATTAGAAGTAATTGATTGGTTTCCTGGCCCCCTGAGGGTAGTGAATAATAGTTGGGGCCAACAATAACTGAAAAGCTTAAAATAAAAAGCTGAAGAATATGCCCAGAGGGTATTTGAAAATTTCCAACATATTCCTGAGAGTTTGAAAGTCTATATAGGTCTGTGTGGATGTTCAGGAAAGACCTGATAAAGCCTTGTGATCTCACCTCTGTTTGACCTTGAAGGTCAGCACAAGGAGGAAGGCAAATCTAAGGCAGATTTGTCAACTTCCTGGCCAAGTGTTGAAGATGTGTCCCAACATACACAGAGAGTACCCTCGTCCTAATCTTTCAAGGAAATCTCTGTCCAGTCGTTAGCTTACCAGTCAGCTAGCTGAACAGAGACTTCAGTGGCCACACGTGAAAAACAATGCAATACACCACATTAATAGAATTAAGGGTAAAAGCCACATGACCATTTCAATAGGCACAGAAAAATTTCTTTCATGATAAAAACATTTGACAAACTAGAAATAAGGAACTTCCTCAACCTGATAAGGGACACCTATGAAAAATTCACAGGTATCATCATACTTAATGTGAAACACTAGCTTTCTTCCTAAATCAGGAACAAACAAAAATTTCTATCTCACCACTCTTAAACAACATCATCCTAGAGGTTCTATCCAGGCAATTAGGCAAGAAAAGGAAATAAAAGGCATCTATAGGGAAAGGAAGAAGTAAAGCCATCTCTATTTGGAAATGACATGATCTTGTGTATGGAAAATCCTAAGGAACCCACCAATAAACTATTAGAGCCGACAAACAAGTTCAGGAAGGTTGCAGGATACAAGATCCATATACAAAAATCAATTCTTTTTCTACACATCAGCAATAAACAATCCAAAACAGAAATTAAGAAAGTAACTTCATTCATAATAGAATTAGAAAGATTGAAATGCTTGGGAGTAAGTTAAACACAAGAAGAGAAGATATATATACAGAAAACCACTACACATTGCTGGAAGGAACCAAAGAAGACTTGAATAAATGGAAAGACATGCCAAAGTCATGGATCAGAAGACTGACTATTGTCAAAAACCCGGATATTCCCCAAGTTGATCTACAGATTCAACACAGACCCTACCCTTGAATGCTTTATGAGCTGTAGGAGCTAAATTATAAGCTACAAGAGGAAAAAATAGACAAATTGTACTTTATCAAAATTAAAAACTTTTGTGCATCAACAGACAGTATCAAGAAAAGTGAAAACAACCCACAGGAGAAAATATTTGGAAATCACATATTTGATAAGGGTCTTATATCCAGAATATTTAAGGAACCCCTTGAGACTCAGCAATAAAGACACCCAATTAAAACATGGGTACATGATCTAAATCGGCACGTGTTGAAAGAAGATACACAAATGGTCAAAACATGAAAAGATGGTCAACATCATTAGTCACAGTAGTTAAAAAAAATTACTTTCTCTCCTCAATAACCATCTATGGCTGATAAAGCAGTTTCATAGAGCACTAAAACTCCTTCCATCTTATTTCTCTGCCTCCCCTAGTGTGTAGCCCTTGTCCACACGGAACCAAACATGCCAGCTTGTCCCTGTCCTGGCAGAGAGAAAGGGAATGGAGGGCAGCTCCCACCCCTTAAAGGACATAGCCAGGAGGTTGTCTGTATGGCTTTTGGCTAACATGAGGTCACACAGCCCCTCCCAGCTACAGGGTCTTCTGGGAAATGTAGTCTTAGTCTGGACACCCAGGCACCAGTTAGCCTACAGGTGATGAGAGAAGAACAGATGTTTCTGGGGGGAGGGACAGGTAGTTGTCCCCACTCAACCTGCTCTGAGTGGTTGGATAATGAGGATTAATTAGGATGCAGTTGGTTTACAGACTGACTTGGAGGAAACCCTGTCTAGGCCAAGGAAATTGGAAAGAGTAGTTGTTTGCAGCCAGGCCATTAGCAGGAAAGATATAATGACTGAACCCAGTTTCCTGCTGAAAATGTGCTTTAAATAATTTAGCCAGGTCGGTCTTGAAGTTAGAATGACAACAATAGAAATAATAATAATTCATAATGTATTTGCTATGTGTCAGCCCTCAGAAATACTCTGGGAGTGAAGTCTTACCACCATCCCATGTTTCAGGGGTGGAAACAGACTCGGAAGTTAAGAGGCTGCTGGAAAGGTGGCAGGCAGTCAAGCCCAGGACCAGCTGGCTGCAAAGCCTGTTTTCTTGGCTTCCTCATGGGGATCCTGGTCAGGGGGTCAGACTAGTGATTCCAAGAATGGACGCCAACTCCACGGTGAAGGTCAGGCTCCTCCCAGGTTGGCCCTGACTTAAATTCTACAGCCACGAACCCACCTCCATGCACTTTCCACACGAGGGGAGCTGTGACTGTATCGGGGCTCGCTTCCAAAGCCTATTTATGCAAATCAGGTTTTCTGGTTGGGCATTCATTGAGTGCTTTTGGAGGTTTCCGATTGTTAGCAACAAAGAAGAGTTAAAATCCAAAGCTTGCCATCTGAGGCCACCCAGTCTCCTGACATTTGGCTGCTGATGACATCACCACCCATAGTGCCCCTCCTGGGGCCGCTCCTTTGGATTCTGCATGAGTCATAGGACTCGCCAGACCCAAGGCATCGCCAAATGACTTGTTTGTCTGCTGAGGACAGGACCCTGGGGCAAAGTCCCTGATGTTCCTGAGAGAATCCGAATCAATAAGGGATGGGTTCAAAGGCTGGTGCGGGACCCAGAGCATGTGGTGTCCCGTGGACAACAGAAGGAGAGACGCATTCTGTGGCGCATGGACAGACATCTGCTGAGTGCCAGCATGATTCAGGGTTTCTTGGGCTTCTGAGGAGCAGTTAGTTGGTTTTTATTGAACGATCAGGTCCTCTGCTAGAAACCCAGCCCAAGATAAAGGCAGCAATAGCCACAAGGTTGTATGTGATCATCACAGCACAGCTCTGCTCCCCATATGGGAAAGAATGGAACAGGGAGGAGAAGGGAGGGAAAAGGGAAGAAAAGAGAGAGGGATCTAAAGAGGGAAAAAGAAGAGCTAAATGCCCTTAGGAGCCCTGGGAAAGCAGGAGGTCACTGACAAGATGAAACTCCTAGTCGTAATATCCACAAAACACACCCAGAAGCAACTTTGTCATGAGCATTGGAAGGTCTCTGCTAGAAAGGCGCACATTTACTAATTGACACACCAGCCCTGTGCCAACCCATGCTGGACTTGGAGGCTGCAGATGAGAGTAACAAGAGCAGTCCTGGTAACAGCCACTGTTCATTGAGCACTTACTATAAGCCGAGTGACATTCTGAGCACTGTTTATTGAGCACTTACTATAAGCTCATCTGAGCCCTTTGTATCTATCACCACAACCCTGTGAGGCAAGAATATTTATTGTCCCTGTTCTACAGAGAGGTAAACGAGGATCTGGGCAGAACAAGTGGAAGAAAGAAGCCCAAAGCCCAGGGAAATGACCAGGGGTGGGCAAACTCCTATGGCTAGCATAAAAAGCACCAGGACGGACACCCAGAGGAAGGAGTGGAACGTCACTGAGGGGAGGGACAGGAAAGGAGGAAGACAAGGGAGTCCAGGAGCATGAGCTGGCTGGGACCAGGCATCAGGAGCCAAATGGGAGGAGGCTCCCACGCGGGCTGGGCAGAGATGCTGGGCTTTCTCCAGGGAAGGCAAGGAGATCTCTGGGACAGGGCAACTGGCCCAGGCTTAGCCCCGTGATAATCCTCCCTGGGCTGCCTTGCCTTCTGATGAAACAAGCCTGAGTCTCTCCAGGCTGAGGGACTCCTAATCCCAGCCTGGCACCCATCCTCCTCCCGCCAGGGCTTCTGGCATGCTTTCCTCTTGTCTGGGTCGGAGCCCGGGCGTGATGGTGGGAAGGAGGTCACGGGGAAACATGGGCTGCCGCCCAGGGTGTGAAGACAGCATGACGTCACCTTCTCCAAGTCCAGGCCCTTCTTGGTGGAACTTTCCATTTCTCGTGTTGACATCATGGGATGAAACGCGTTGTTCGAGCCTCTGCAGCTCCTTCGGCTCCTCAGATCTGCATGATAGTGTCTGACCTCGATCACACCCACCACAGAAAATAATAATCATAACAATGATGGCGACCGTTTATGAAGCCCTCCGTGCCCGGCACTGCGGTTTGCGCGTTACCTCATGAGATCGTCAGCAGGAGGGGCGCCGTGGTGGCTCCGTTCACTGAGCACTGGGTCTTGGTTTCAGCTCCGGTACTGATCTGACGGTCGTGGGACCGAGCCCCGCACTGGGCTCTGCATTCAGCACGGAGTCAGCTTCAGATCCCCTCTGCCTCCACTCTCTCTCTCAAATAAATAAATAAAATATTTTAAAAACCTCGTCAGTAGGAATAGCCACAAATAATAGTAATGGCCTCAGGACACACCGGGCATGCTCCCCGGGGACCAGCCATGAAACAATCGCTAAGCCAAGACTGCTGACGTCTTGCTCATGTCACCTTCTGGGAAACCGAGGGATTTGTCCGAGAGCACACTGCTGGGCAGAGACCAGCATTCAAAGCAATGACCTCACTGACCAAAGTCTGTGTATTTGAACTTGGTTTTGGACAGCAGGGGTCGTCCAAGGGACAACCTAACGGTGTCCCTGAGGTTCAGATCGTCTCTTTGGTCAGTGCATTTCCCTACTTTTTTGTGCCACCATCTCATGTCAACTGGAAAATTGGGCTCATGGTTCCATGAACATGATGTTCATGTTCTAGAACAGAATGAACTTGTAGAATCACGGGCTAGAACTCATTTACTAAAGAGAGCTCCTCAGCTGGGATGATAAGCACTATCTCGGGTGACTTCTCACGGTGGCTCCTTAGTTCAACCAGATCTGTTGAGACCTTACCCTGTGCCGGGCCGTATTCGACAAGGAATCAGATGCCATCGGACCTCTTTTATGAGGAGGAAACCGAGGAAGTGACTTGTCCAAGTTCACACAACTAGTCAGTGGCGAAGTAGGGACTTGGGCGTTTCCAGAGCTCGGTGCTGAGTGCCCAGCAGACTCCTCCTCGCCAACACTTCAGGGTCAAGAGGAAATCCCCTGGTGACATGCTTCCCCAGACACAGGTCTTCTCCCGTCCCCATCTGGGCACACTTCCCAGGCTGTGTAGGCGAGTCTGCTGTGGCCAAGAGAGAAACACCGCGTCTCTGGGCCTGTTTTCCACATGGCCTGAGCCGCCTCAAGGTGAGGACCTGGACCCACTGGCCCTTGGGGTCTTCATCACAGCAGTGGGCCTGGCTGGCAGGAACCAGACAACAGCCCAAGTTCATGGGCTGATGAATTCATGCACTGATGTCACTGATGTCACCATTCCTGGTGCTGGGGCCAAGGCTGCCCTACGCGTCTTCACCCCGACATGTGCAGTGAGCTGTGCTGTTTCTCTGGTCTTCCTCCAGCCCCATTCTGAATCCTGCAAGGACAGCTGCTGGTTCTTTCAAAGGCAAGTGTTCCTTCTTGTTGGCACCTGATACTTAATTGAATTTGACAAGAGAAGGTGCCAGACAAGAATACGTGAAGCTGGGTGACAGTATGCCTCGAGGGTCCCCTGGAGAGAGGGCCCAGCATGCCGCCGACTCAGTGGTCGCAGCTCAGGCCAGCTGCTGATGACCCAAGGCGTCCCCTTCACAACTTCAAAGCTGTTGTCTCATTTGAAGACAGGTGTGCAGTAACAGCGAGGAAAGCTCAGCCCTGGAGGTTCAACACTCCCGTGTGCTCTCGCTGCCGCCGTGGCTACTGTTCCCCAAGATGCCGAAAAGCATCAGCCCACAGACACGCCCCCGGGCTGAACCCACCCTCCCCCGGTTTCTGCGCGTCTCGCTGACCCGGGACCCGGGCACGCCAGCTCACTCACTCCTGGGTCCCTCGCTGCTTACGCGCTACAGTGCCAGGCAGAATTGAATCGTGACGGACACCACGGGGCTCTCACAGTCCAAAATATTTACCCCCTGGCCCTTTACGGAGAAAGCTTGCCGACCAGGCCACAGACCTCGAGGCACACGGTCATTTCAGGCGTCGCTGGGAAAGAGGGTTCCTCCGGGTCAACTAGGACACCATTGACGTGAGATGAGTCCAAACCTCAGTGACAATAAAACGATGAGTCCAAACCTCAGTAACAATAAAACGTGAAGAGCAACAAAGGTACTTGGAAAGGTCAGTGAGAAAGACTGTCATTTGTTTCACTAAAGGACTTGATTAGATGTAAATTCCTTTCTTTTTTTTTCCCCCAACAATATGTTTGGATTGAGAAACCCTTTCAAGCTTAGACACTGAACACAGAAGGACGCTTCACGTCGTGGTTCCTCCCCTCTCTGTTGCCACATACAAGCTATGGGACCTCAGGCAGGTGCATCTACCTCTCCGACTTCCATTTTCCTGACCCGGAGAAAGAAAGGAGTGACAGTGCCTGCCTCATGCCTGTAAAGCAATTAGCATGTGGTTCGCAAACAGTAGCCACTCTGTAAAGCAGTAGAAATTATGATAACTAGTTTGAACATTCACTTATCTTGATCACGCTTGTTTCTGTGGAATGCCCAGAAATCCAAAAGTCCCATGGGGATCCTGGAAACAGCACCCATGGACACAGTTCCTGCTCTGCTTCTGGGCCAGAGTAAACACTGCAGGATCCCACAGACCCCAGAGTCACCACCCCGAGGGAATGCCCTGTCCTTCTCTGCCATCTTCCAGCTGACCTGTGGTCCAGCAGGCCCCAGGCTCACAATAGTGTGCTCTCAAGATGGTAGTTCTGGGAGAACCCTGGGTGCTTTTCCCACAGGAGATTTTTGTGTTTCTGACTTAGATCCTGTCTCCTTGGCTCCCTCCACCAGAAGCAGAGTGGGTGAAAGGTGGGCTTAGTGACACTGATGGTGGCTTCCTCCCCATTGGGACCCAGAGTGACTCTGGCGCTGGAGGCCCTTGAACATGACAGCAAAGGACTGGCACCAGGGAAAGCCAACAGAAACTCTTTTGTGTCATCAGATGTCACTCAACCAGCGTCTCCCAGAACACCTCTGGAAACTTCTCCTGAAACTACTGCATGCTTCTCAGCAGGATGGCCTGGGAGCTCAGGCTTCAGCACAGCCCTTCTGCTCCAAAGGGGAGCTGGGGCTGGTCCAATGGACAAACAGAGCGCCAGACTCCCAGATCCAGCCCACACGGTGTAACGAATGAGACCTGCCCTCTACCACCAACAGCTGCAGAACCAGACGTGCACATGAAGCGGCTGCTTCCCTAGATGGCAGACCATACAGGGCTGTGATCTTCGAGTGGTTTCCCATAAGGGAGCACGTGTTTATCCAGACGCACTGAGTGGGGGATCTTTACAAACCGTGGTACAGGGAGGAGGAGTGCAAACTGCCGTGTTCCCACTGGACAGAGGGAACAGAGACTGGCATTCGACATCCCAAGGTGGTGGGAACAGGCAGAGCAGAGAACGCGGAGCAAGCAATTGCACACACAGAAGGAGATCCAGAAATCTACATGAGCGGTCCCTCCAGTCTTTGGCTGATTATCAAGCTGCATTCATACAGGGTGAGTTTCTGGGAGGCCTGGTGGAGACTAGCAGGGAGCCAGAGGAGCGGGGTGCATAGAGAGTCCTCCTTTGTGCAGAGCTACGAGACGCTGGAGTTCAGACCAGTGCAGACAGAGAGGCACTGCGTGCCCGTAGTCAGGGGACAGCCCACAAAATCCAATCTTGCAAATAGAGTATGGGGCTAAAGCACACTCACCACAAGAAGGTCTAAAATCAAGCCACAATAGGCTGAAGGTCTATTTCCTCCAGGAAATTAATGTCTTGCTATAATACAACCCAGTGCTCTCTGAAAAAGAGAAAGGCACATATCCAGACTCTCAGTGATGTACAACATAGACACAAAAACTATTAGGTGTACTGGGTACGATTAATGGCAGCTTAGACACTGCCGGACAAAATATTAATGAGCCTGAAGTCTTAACAATAGGAACTACCCAAAATGAACCACACAGAGATGAGCGAGTGGGGGAAAACATGAGCCCAGCCTCAGTTAGCTCAGGGACCACGTCAAGCATCCTAGGATACAGACACTAGCCGTACCTGAGAAAGAGGAGAAGAAAAAAAAATTAGAAGAATACATGCCTGGGATTTTCCCCAAATTCGATGAAAACTATTAACCCACAGAACCAGGAAACTCAATGAACACCAAGCCCAAGAAATATGTTAAAAAGGTACATCATGATCAAGTAGCACAAAACGAGTGGTTAGAAAAGGCCTTACGAGAAGCCCAGGGAATCGAGCACATCACATAAAGAACAACGAACAGAAGGATGACAACTGGTGCCTCGTCAGGGGAAGGAAATGCCAGAAGACAACAAGGTAATGTCTGTAAAGCACTAAAGAAGGGGCTCCTGGGGGGCTCAGTGGGTTAAGCCTCTGCCTTCAGCTCAGGTCATGGTCCCCAGGTCCTGGGATCCAGCCCCACAGTGGGCTCCCTGCTCAGCGGGGAGCCTGCTTCTCCCTCTCCCTCTGCCCCTCCCCCAGCTCATGCTCAGTCTCTCTCTTAAATACATAAAATCTTAAAAAAAAAAAAAAGTACTAAAGAAAACTAAACCTATCCTTCTATACCCATAAAAAATACCTTTCAAAAACAAAAATGAAATAGAGACTTTTCAGACATACAAATGCAGAAGGAATGCGTCACCAACGGCCCTGCATTGCCGTTAAAGCTGGAGGCAGGCGGTCGGGCAGGAGATACAGATGGAAGGGCGTCTGTTCCAGCACCTTCGCGCTATTATATGAATTTTAGAAGTCCCTTGTTCATTTCTACAAAAAGCTTGTTGGGACTCTCAGTAGGACTTTCAAGAAAACTTTAAATTCATGCTGCCCAGTTTCAAGATTTACTATAAAGCTGCAGTATTCAAGGCGGTGCGGTATCAACAGAGAATTCAACAAGCAGGACGATAGGACAGAACAGATGCAAGAAATAGACCCTTACTTAAAGAGTGCATGGATTCTCCGCAAAGAGGCCAAGGTAATTTAAGGGCCCACTTGGATGACCCTAGAATGAGTGACTCCTTAAATTTTGTGCCCTAGATGCTCCCCTCCCCATGCCACTCCCTGGTTCCTGTCCTTCTGTTGTATGATCACAAAGAAGTTATGATTGATGAAATGATTACTCTTTTGAGGCAAGTGTCAGATGGGTGTCCCCAAACTCATGCACACCCAGCCTCTCCGCTTCGCCCTAGTGGCGTCCTCTGAGAAACGGTCCCCTTCTTTCTCAAGCAGACAAAGGGTCTCTCCTGGTTTTTCATTTCTAGAAGCAGGCTCAGCTTCCCCCTTGGAAATGTCTAATAACACAAGCTGGGCAGGATGTCCCTGCTTCCTCAGTCAAGTGATGGCAGGTGTCCATGGCAGAGGCTCAGCCCTTCACTGCCAGCTACAACAGACCGCTGACCCCGCAGCGTCTTACCTCGAGCACCTGCTCCTCTCTGCCCAGGTGAGCTTTGCCCAAGCACCATAATGTCCTTGCCCCCTGGTGTGACTGTTTCAGAGAGCGGTCCACACAGGACCTCGGAGGGACCCCAGGAGGACTGCACCCAGTTCCCTCCCACATTATTCCCCCACGGATTGGTTTTCCTCCCTTCCCTGCCTCCCTTTCCTCCCCGCCCCCCATGCCCCACCCCCAACCATGCCTCCTAGATCATGTCCCAAATCAACTACTTATACACAAAGCTTGTCTCCATTCTGCTCTAAGAGGAACCCAAACTAAGACATTAACAAATATGGGAGTTCCTACAAAATCCCAGTTTGTCAGAGCGAGGGACTGACTTTTCTCATTAATATGGGCATCTACTCTACATTTATAAACCGAGCCGAGAACATCTCCTGGGTTCATCAAATGGACTACATAGCAAAGGTCACGAGAAATCTAAACCCAGATGAAGTACGGGTACCTTGCTATTGATTAATTTCACCTCTACAAAGTCATAGTGACCCTTGTCGGATCCAGGTGGGGACATGTGACAAAATCCATACTTGTGATCAGCATTCGCTCATTCACAAAAGTGGCTTTGTTTTGTTTAAGATTTTATTTATTTATTTGAGAGAGAGAGAGAGAGAGCACGTAAGAGAGGGAGCATGAGTGGGGTGAGAGGCAAAGGGAGAAGCAGACCCCCCTCCCTCCGAGCAGGGAGCCCAACTTGGGGCTCGATCCCAGGACCTGAGCTGAAGCTAGAGGCTTAATCAGCTGAGCCACCCAAGCACTTCTGTAAAACTGTTTTTTAAAGGCAAAACAAGCCGAAAACAACCACCAGCAACAGGGAGGACGATGGTGATGCTTTATAACCTTGAACTGCAAGGGTGGTTCCCGGACCAGCAACAGCTGCAGCACCAGGAACCTGATAGAGATGTGGACTCTGGCTCCAGCCTGGACCCGCTGCCGCGTGATGCAGGTGCAGGGGACTCGTGTGTTCACTCTATTTGGGAAGCGTCAGTTTTAAGGACCGGAGGTGGATGATGGGGTGTGATGGTTCATGGGCAGGGTTGAGTCGGGCTGGGGGATTCCAGTCCTGGCTCCATCACTTACCGGGTCTGTAGCTTGGGCCTCAGGTTTCTCAGTGGTTAGGTGCCTCCCCGTCGGAGCTGCTGCGAGACTTACACAGTGTACAGAACCACAGCGTGCACAATAGCTCCACGGCGGGCACACGGACGGGCGTGCACGTCTCCTCTAGCGCAGTCACCTCGGCCCCAAACTGAGATCAGCCAGCTGTTCTGGGTTTTCTCCCGCACCTGGAAAGTTGCGCGTTGACAAAATATTTTGGGCGCGGAGTGAGCCGTGAGTCGGGGCCAGAGAATCAAAGGTCTCAGCTGTAATAGTGCCACCAGATCTGGTCACTCCCTCTGACCGGCTGAGCCTCCACTTCCCCACCCAGAAAATGAAAGAGAGCCCTTTACTCCCTGGGCTCTCCGGTGGACATCCCCTGGGGAGCCTTCATCTTCCTGGCACCTGGGCCCTACCTGCGAAGTAGTTAGTGTCTGGGGTGTGCCCTGGAAACGTCCCAGGTAATTGTCTTGACCCACCAAGAGTGAACAAGCAGGACGTCCTCAGGCTTGTCCTCCTGGGACCACCTCCCACAAGGAGACCCGGGATACAGTGAAAACCCACAGGGATTTTTAACCTGCAGGATCACGGTGTAAAGTACATCACAACACTCTGATTGATCTTTGATAGAAGCTGAATTCCACGCCCAGAACCGAGATCTACGCACACCGCGGTAACGGTCATCTCCCCCTGGAGCCCTGCCAAGTCACATCTCATCGGCACAGAGCTCACTCCACGCGGACCTGAAATCCATTCTCTGCTTCTTCCAAGCAGCTTTTGCTCTGGTTCTTTTCTTTCTTTCTTTCTTCCTTTCTTCCTTCCTTCCTTCCTTCCTTTCTTTCTTTCTTTTTTTTTTTTAATTTGAATTTACCTGTGATTTTTTTCCTTGCGATGAAATCCTTTAAGAAACTAGGAAGAGCCTAAATCTTAAAAAAATGTAACTATAAATGTAACTCATCAGCAGAGTCTATGAAATTTCCATGAATCATTTGTGGGAGGGAATAGTACAGATAATACATAAATCCCAAGCAATCGGACTTACATATGTCGTTTATCAGCAAGTCTTCACAAATGCACCGCCTCCGAATTTTCTGGCTGGTGGAGGAGTTCTGAGAACTTCCGGCAGACCACGCATTGCAGGGGCACCAGGGAGAGGACCAAGGGGAACCAAGGCTCAAGGGGGGGGTGCTTTCCCAGCACCATGGCAAGCCACCCCAGCATCTTCTTGCCTCCAGAGGGTTTCCCAGCTTCCCTCATAACTGAGTCGCCAGATTGAGCAGGTGAAAATACAGGACACCCAGTTAAATTGAATTTCAGATAAACAACAAATAAAGTTTAGTGTAAGTATAGCCCATGTATCATTTGGGACATACTTATACTAAAGAATTATTTAAGTGGGCATCTGTATTTTCTCTGGCAACCTGACTCATAACCTCCCAGCTCAGATTAAATCCCTCTTTCCCAATCTCAACAGGGAGAGATGGTGTCACGGGTGAATTGTTCCAATCACTGCTTCCCACAGACCTCTTGCCAGCCTCCTTTTCCTATCTGAAGTGGAAACTGCTGGTTTTTCCCCATACCAGTCTTTGTATCTACTTTATTAACAGAATACCATCGTTCTCAGACACAGCTAGGTTTGGTGACATGACTAACTTCTGGCCAAGGGGACAGAAGAGGAAGTGTTGTGGATTATGCCTGGGAGTAATTCTTAAAAGGAAGTCTTCCGTTCCTCCACCTTACCCTTTAGAATGCTGTTGTGATGGCTGGAACTCTAGCAGCTATATCGGGCCATGTAGACAAGAGTCACATTCTAAGTAAGGTGGGGTAGAAAGCCTGGTCCCTGGTAGCTCCATGCAGCCAACACCAGCCCTGGATTCCCACCTCCAGACATCTCTTAAAAGAAGGAAAAATCAACTTCTATCTTGTCATATCCTATGCTATTTGTGGCTTTTCTGGTTTTACAACCAAACCAACCTTCAAAGACATGTCTGGCAGATTTCATCACTTTCCAGTTACAATTAAGTCAGTCCAGTCTAAAAATACAGTCTTGGGGTACCTGGGTGTCGCAGTCAGTTAGGTGTCTGCCTTTGGCTCAGGTCATGATCTTGGGGTCCTGGGATGGAGTCCCACATCAGGCTCTCTGCTCAATGGGGAGTCTGCTTCTCCCTCTGCCCTTCCCCCTCTCATGCTCACTTGCTCTCTCTCTCTCTCTCTCAAATAAATAAATAAAATACTTCTAAAAATCCAACGTTATGTTCAATTTAAATCTTATCTCCTCCTTTCCGCCAGGCCTGGTCATGTTGGAAGCTCCTGGGACTTGTGGGGAGAGAGTAGACAAGCTATAAGTAGCTCGAAGGAGGGGGAGCCCAAGGCATTAACAAGTGCTCAGCAGAGGAAGATGAGTCATTTAGAGGGAGGGTCACAGCAGGCTTCCAGGAGGTGATGGCACTTGGAGAAACTGAGGCAAGATTCCAATGGGTGGACACAATGTGGGGTAGGAGCGGTGTCCCCAGTGAAGGCATAAGTACTTACTGAGGCATGAGCGCATGGACAGGTTTTGGAGTGGGCACTGGGGACATGGTGTCCCCTGAGTGTTGCCCCCAGGCCATGTAAGGACAGAGAGCTGGGCCACTTGTACCTATCCTCCAGCCACTGAACACAACCCCCTCCCCCCTTGCCTGTGGCTGCCAGGAGCTCTGTGAGGCTCCCCTGCCCCTCATGCTTCTCTAAGAAAAGAAGACCTGCAATCTTCCGGTGGGGTTTTTCAACCCAACTTCGGATGACCATGTCTGCTCCTTCTCATCCTCACTGATCCACAAATCTGAATGAGATTTTCACCCAGCTGCAAGGAAAGCAACTCCCAATCTGGGGTTTATTTTGGGGCTATTAAAGTAAAGTGGCCCAAGAGATACCTGGTAGCTCCCCTCCCCAGCCACATGTGGTGGCCAGTTTGCCTTATGAGGCCCCGAGCCTCTCGGTTATGGCTGCTTGGACAGGAATGGATGCCTGTCCCTGGCCGGACACGGACTGGGACTCAAGACCCCAGTATAGAGCTTTGCCTGAAGGGAGAGCCCCTAATGCACCTAGTACCTTCTCCTTCGAGGTTTGGCCTCTGTGACTCGCACACATGAGAACCATGGTAAGGGACTCGAACCACAAGAGAGCTTTGAGGCCTCTTAATGTCTTGCTCACTCCATCAAAGAGATTGGGAAAGGCAGAGACCAGGGGCCAGTTCCTCCACATTCCCTATGTGCCTACTGTGACTTCCGCGGCGCACCGGGCAACGGCTGCCCCCTCCAGGGTTCCAAGTCCCTTGCAAGCATCCTCCGAGGGGGTAGGAGCACGTGTGCCTGTGTGCAGGACGTCAGCACCGGCATGATCTTCGCTTCTCCTGAGAGCCGTTGAGTCTCTGGCACGCGGAGACCCTTGGAGTCAGTTTCATTAGAGGAAAAGCCAACTTAATTCCAGCCCAGCGAGGAGGCTCTGAATCAAACGGCCACCTCTTCCCTCCAGCACATCTTCAGGCTGACCCCCCGGGTGCCTTTCTGTCAGGGGAAAGATTGGACCGCCCGGCAGTTATCGACGGAGATGGCAGACAGACATTGATTGGGATATGGAACGAGTCTCTTTCATTTCCAAGTGCCAGCTGCGAGCCAGTGACGGACGGGGGCTCGCTGTGATCTCACGTCTCCCGGAGCGTGGCTAAGGGGACATCCGCCAGCAGGGTCTGCCTGTCTGTATGGCTCAGGGACATAATCAGCCACAACAAGTCACTGACCTTAGAAGGAGAAAAATAATACTACGACCCGGCAGTGGCACCAGACCCATGGGTTCGCATTAGTGAAAAGGGAAGAGTTCAAATGACTCCCCAGGAGTGGCTGTCTGCCTTCCCCAGCACAGATGCTCTGCCCCTCCCTGAATCCTCTTCCCACCCCACTCCCTTGCCCCTGCCCTGCAGACACTTCTTCTCCTGGAAGGTGACAAGGCTGGCCTCCCTGTCCCCTGATGCTTTGCATGCCAGTCCATCCCAGAGCACGTGCCAGGGAAGAGAAGGTCCCCAGAGGAATCAGGGTGCTCACACAGAAGAGGGAGGACGGGGTGCCGGGCAGGCTGGCTTCAGCGCTCCCAAGCCCTGCTGAATCTGATCTCAGCTCGGTTTCTGAGGTCCTCCCTGATGTCACCGCCACCTGTCCCAACAGTGACCAAATTTTGTCCCGTGCCTGCTTTACCGTCGTGACCTCAGCACCAAATTCCGGACTCCTCCCCCAACAGTGTGTGTCTCGTGAGCTTTCCAGAAAGGTTCTGGAGAATTCCTGTGGTCTGTGGCTTCAGCGAGGCTCACGAGACTCAGTTTCCCTCTCTAGGGCATAGCTTGCTCTGCCCGGCTTACTCAAAGCCACGTTCCAGCCCTCCTGAGTGCACAGATGCCCTAACTCTCCATGAAGGAAATCGTTTCCCCCACCGGCCCTGACAGCGCGAAGGGGGTTGTCCGGTCAGTGTCAGCCTGCCTCTCCATCCACCGTTCTCTCTGCTGGGCTTGGGGAGTGGGGGAGGGGGAACCGCCAGACAGACAGGTCAGTGAGGGGCCTCTGGCCGCTGAGTTGTCCGCTTGCTGTTCACCATTTCTTTGCTTTTCCTGTAAGGCCTCACAGTCCTTTTGGACCTAGGCAGGGGCATAAACATCACATAAATAAATAAAGATGTCACAACCGCAGATGTCCTAGTGACCGACTCTTTCCCAGGCACGTTTCAACTCAAAGAGTGAAAGCTTCAGTGCACCGAAGGC
This sequence comes from Lontra canadensis, assembly GCF_010015895.1. NCBI lineage: Eukaryota > Metazoa > Chordata > Mammalia > Carnivora > Mustelidae > Lontra > Lontra canadensis. Next base: position 4,777,183 of record NW_022631059.1, on the reverse strand, counting down.
TGCTGGCCGCGCGGGACCACGAGCCTCCACGGGCAGGGCCGTTCCCCCTCCGCTCAGCCCCGATGCCCACAGGAGCGGTGGAAGGAATGCAGGAGGGAATGAGTGAATGCATGGACCGGCCGCTTCCCACTTCCTCACGTTCGCATCAGGACCCCCCCATCAGGGGGTCTCCCAGAGAGCAGCCAGAGCCGGGGACGCTGAAGCCCATGTCACCCGTCTTCCTGGAGGTGGCCAGGGGTGGAAATGGGACACCTACCAGGCACGTCTCGTTGGGAAAGTGCCCACGATAAACAGACCTTTGAGGAGTCGGCACTCGTCCCCCCAAACCTCCACCCCCTCACCTCCAGACCACCCCCGCCGGCCACTTTCCCCTTGTGGGGTCCCCTGCTTCTCCCCTCCCACTCCACCGTCCATTCCCCTAGCTACAGCCGCCCAGTGCTTTTAAAGTGGGAACTGCCGCTCATCCCACTCAGAACAATACGCAGAAGCCTTCCTCTTCGGGGCCTAAGAGGGCCCTGTAACCTGGGCCTGTAATCGGCCCCTGACCCAGCGGGTCCTGTGGCTCACCCCCTTCCCGTCACCCACTCTGCTTCCCCCAGCAGGGTTCCTCTTCGGGGGCCTCACACCTGCGATGCCCTTTGTCCAGAGTGCTCTCCCCCACAAATAGTCCCACATCTCTCCCCCTCACTTCCTTCTGTCCTGGCTCTAATACCGCCTCCTCTGAGGAGTCTTCCGTGATTGTTCAGGTAAAACAGCAGCTTGACCGCCTGACTCCGTACACTTACCTCGTCTTACCTCCTTTATGGCTCCTCTCCCCACCTGACATCATGCTGCGTAGACGTGTTTGTTTGTTTGTCATTGTGAGTCCTACTGAAAAGAGAGCTTTGTGAGGACAGAGGCCGTGTCGGCCGAGCTTGCCGCTAACCCTCAGTGTCCAGCACGCGGTACCATGCGATCCGTATCTGCTGACCAAATTCATTCCCATTTTAGAGATGAAGTGACTGAGACCAGGAGAGGTGAAGAAACACCACCAGAAGACAAGTGTAGACCCTGACCCCGCCCTCTACCTGCTGGGCTCAGAGTCAGTCAAGTCCAGTGACCGCCACGGCAGGCCTGAGACCCAGGAAAGGTACGCACAGGACACAGGACACGCTGGGCGTTGCTCAGAGAATGACTCTCAAGAGGCTGATTATATGTGGCCAGAGGTAATTAACTGTGTCCTTCGTATCAGTGGTACTAGAGGAAGGGTAGCGCCAACTTCTGCCCGTGCCCAGGCAGTTTTGCAAACCAAATTATTACTAAATATAAATATTTAATGAGCCCTGTCCTCCAGCTCCCCCTTCTCTGTCCACAGTCATTAAACACAGTCTCAAACCGGGCTGAGGGTTCTGTGGGAGAAGGGAGACTTCAAATCCATTCAAGATCCCAATTAATTTTCTTTTTCTACTCTTAATAGCAAATGAAGAAAGAAAGCAGAAAGAGAGAGAAGACTGCCACCCTTCTACAAAGTCCTATCGGTGTTGCAGTGGCTTAAACGGTGTCCCCTCAAAATCCATGCCCACCCCGAGCCTTAAAAGGTGATTTTATTTAGAAGAACGGTCCTTGCAAATGGTTCATATTGGACCAGAATGGGACCTAAACTGGCAGACTGAGGTCCTATAGAAGAGGAAAGAGGTAGCCATAGACACACAGAGGAGGAGGCCGTGGGATGACACAGGCAGAGACAGGAGTGATGTGACCACAAGCCAGGGTCACCAGGAGCCACCAGAAGCTGGAAGGGACAAGGAGCGGATTCTCGCACGGAGCCTGCAGATGGAGTGCCGCGCGACCAACACCTTGACTTTGGACGTCTGGGCTCCAGAACTGTGAGACGATAAATTTCTGTTGTTTCAAGCCACCCCGTTTGTGGTCATCCGTTCTGCCACTCCTATAGGTACTTTGGAATGTTCCCAGGGTCGCCTGCATGTTTTCCATCAGAGAGCTGAGCGGGGCCGGGAGCAGGAAGCCAGTGGTGGTTTCTGAGTGGGGGCTGGCCGGCCCTGCAGCCCCCCGCTCCCAGGAGGCCCCAGCTTCTCCCGCCAGCCATCAATGGGCCCCCTGAGCTCGCTCAGCCCCAGGCACCTGCCAACACTTGCTGAGCTCCCAGAGAGCTTCCTGTTCCCCCTCCACACTCCCCACCCCCTCAGCCAGAGACTATACCCAGGACGAACCTCAGGTGCCCCCATCCCCATCAAACGTGGTCAGCCCGAACCTCATCTGCTGGCTCACCTGCTCAGAGAAGGAACAGATGTCAGTGCCATGCCACTCACCACATGATGTGCCCAGAACGCCCTAGGCATCCCGTCCAAAGCAGGTGCTGATGCCTGGGTGGTGGGGCGGGGGAGGGCGGACCCCGAGACTCCATTTCTAATGTTCTCCTGGGTGCTTCTGCTGCTGGTCCAGGGACCACACCTGGTAGAACAGCTCTGTAGAGCTCTCTCAGCTCTTGAATCTCTAACTGGTCTGTCCTGAAGGGACCAGATGTTTCAAAGACTGTAGTGAATAAACACACCCCAAAAGATATTACAGAGAGACAACCTCGGCACTGTCCGTGGCTTGGGTTTGTTCAAATAGGGAGATGGGTTCCTTCTCTAGCAGAGGAGAGAGCCAGAGCACAATCAGCGCTGTAGAGGAAATGAGAGTGAATGTTCTCTTCTGGACGGCAAGAAGGGGATACGTAAGGTCACAAGTACATAATTGTATGCAGTCACTGCCACTGAGGGCTCTTAGGGGTCAATCCACAGGTGAACACTTGTGAAAAATCTCCTGTCCCCCAAAAGAAAGGGAATAATGTGAGTTGAACTCTATAAGCTGTCATCCACTGCCTTGTTTAATACCTGGGAACCCTCTCTGATGGGGGCTAGTGTCTCCGTCTTACAGACAGGGAGACAGTGTCAGGTAAGTGACTTGCCCAAGGTCACACAGCCCACATGTGCTGTGCAGAATCGAGACCCCTGGTTCTTTCCACGATATAACACACATTGTGAGGTACGCAACTTCCAGCAATCATTTCCCACCTGAACGATCCTGAGAGCACAGAGGAGGAAAGTCTGGGAGGACCTGCCAAGAAATACGAGATTTTGTTACCAAATGAAGCTCTTTGGTAAGAGATCAAGAGGGAGGAGGTATCTTTGCCTCCTGGGAAGGAAGGAAGGAAGGAGCTTCCCTAAGCCGAAAGGATGGGAAATGGTTAGGGTGAGGTGAGAGGACAGAGAGATAGAGCCTGGAGAAATGTGGAGAAATTTCCCAGCTTTTCCAGGAACTGCCCTCTCCTCCCTCCTGAGTCTGCCCTGGGAGGAAAGAGAAGCCCCTGCTCTCCTTTGCCACACCCCGCAAGGCTGGGGCTTTACCAGGGTCCCATGGAGCTCAGTGAAGGCCACGGTAGCCCATAGGCTTCGGAGGGGAAGTCTAACTTTCAGGGCTAAGTCTGGCCAGTGTGACCTCATCCTCTCATCCTTCATCAGGACAGCCTGGTGGGCAGCCAGCCCAGGCGCTGGCCAAAGCCTGGACTCTGGACTGAGGTGGACCTGGGTCTGCCTCGGGCCATGACCTCCTGCCCCAGTGGCTTTGAGGCTCTTGCTCAGCCCCTGCATACCCAGTTTCTGTGACTAGGAAAGGAGGTGACCCGCCTAACCCCAGCTAAAATTTAATTAAGCAAATTCACCCCAACTCAGAGAAGTGAAAGCAGACAAAGGGGTCTGCAGCTCCCCTCCCCCATCACACTTTGAAGCCCTTCCTGGTCCCCCCCCCCCCACACACACACACACTGCCAGCCTGGAGTGTCCAAGAACCTCTCTCTAGAGACCTGGGTGTGGAAGGAATAAATGCTCAAATGCCTCCTCTTTCTTCCCTGAAGACAGATCGTTACCACCAGAGTGGACGCATACACAGGGAGCTCCCGAAGAGCCAAGACCATGCCCATCTCTCCCCCTCCATTGCCAGTGTCTGGCACACAGGATACACTTGAATCATTTCGAGTTTACGGAGAAGTGAATGCGAGAGCCGAGCTCTGGAAATCCCAGAACGTCTCAAAAAGCCTGAAATTGGGGCACTTGGGTGGCTCAGTGGGTTAAGCCTCTGCCTTCGGTTCAGGTCATGATCTCAAGGTTCTGGGATCGAGCCCCGCATCGGGCTCTCTGCTCAGCAGGGAGCCAGCCTCCCCCTCTCTCTCTGCCTGCCTCTCTGCCTACTTGTGATCTCTCTCTGTCAAATAAATAAATAAAATCTTTTTTTAAAAAAAGCCGGCAAGTGTGCTTTTTAAAGGTGGTACCCCAAATCCTCCAGCCAGGACTGTGACCTGCACTGTGGAAGGAGTGCAGACATGCCGGGGCCGGACGGCCACTTACAAGGACAAACCTTCATCAAGAATTCTGTCCCTTCATGCCTCGGCTCTTCATCTCCCGCTCCAGAATGGATTGATCTCGATGTCAGTCAGAACAGAGCTCACCTCCAACTAACTCACATAACAGATTAGAAGCTGATCAGACACTCTGTTAACGCAGCACTTGAATAACAATATCGCTTAGATCTCAAACTGCTTAATTAGATTTTACTCATTGCCATCACTCGCCTCATTTGAACGGCTCGTTTATAATTTATGGTCTTTAGGCATTTGGTTGTTCATTTGTAATGTGGGAGAAAACAATCACTAGGCAAAAGGAAAGCTTAAGAACAAACGGATCTGACTTCTGCCCGGGCGGAAGGGCTGCAGAAGAGCCTATACTGTGCCTGGGCACATGGGAGCTACAGGTTCCTCTGCACAGAGCCCCCGAAGCCCTGGGGCAGGCCCACTCCTCTGGCAGGCAGGAGGGATCCTAGGACGCAGGCCCAGCCCATCAGCTTGTCTGACTCCCAGTGGGGCCCAGGCATTGGTTCAGGATTGGGCGTGTTACCAACCCCAGCCAATGAGAGTGAGCCCTGGGATATTTGAGGCAAGGACTGGGAAAGAGACCTCCCCACCCCCATTCCAAGCTGCTGGACATCAGTCTGCAGCAGCAGGAGGCCAGCTTCTCTCCTGAGGTGGGCGTCCTGTGTCTGAGAATGGCGCCAACACACAGGGAAGCAAGACGGGGACATGGGGAGGACAGATTCTTGGCAAAGTTTCTGAGCACCTGGCTTCAGCCATGCTGGGACCACCCCTTGGATATTTTAATTCTGTGAGTCACAATGTTCCCCAGTTTTCTTAAGCCTATTTGAGTTGAGTTGCTTGCACCTGCAACAGAAAAAAGCTCAACTAATTATAATGTCAGAGACAATCCTCACGAGAAGAGTCTAGTCACCAACTCTTCAGCAACCCCATTAGCCACTAATTTCTAAGCATTAGGAAATGTGAAAAGTGCTATCAAGATGCCATTTGAATTCATAGGGAAGAGAATAATTATCTCAGCCAGGCTTTCTCTGAGTTACCTAGAATTTCAACATTGCCCCAAGCCCCCCAAACATAACACATCCCTCTACCCTCCTTTATTTTTTCTCCTTAACACTTATGATCAAAGCCACCAAAATATATTTTTTTAATCATCTGTCTTTCCCCAGCAGAATTTCAGCTCTATACATGACAGGCAACTTTCTATGTTTTGTTCACTGGTATGTCCTTATTTCAGTGGAAACTGGTACAGAGTAGACCTTCAGTAAATATATGTTGCATTTGACTATGGAATGAATGAGTCTTGTAGGAATTAAACTCAGCTCCTAATAGGAGATGAAAGCAAACAGTATGGAAGTTTATTTCTCCAGCGCGTAAAAGAAATCCCGAGTTAGATGGTCCAAGGTTGCTGTGGCAACCCCACATTGTTCTCTGGGACCCACATGCTTTCTATCCTTGGATTCCTCTGTCCTCAGTGCATAGTTACTTTAGGGTCATCATATGGTCCAAGATGGCTGCTGGTGCACCAGCCATAGTGTCTTCATTCCATGTAGGGAAAATGTGAGACTCTGCCTGCATTCCCAGAAAGCAAACAAACAACTTTTTAATCTCTATCTCATTGGCCACCTCTGACTGCAATATGGGTTGGAAATATAGTCTTTTAGATAGGCACATTGCCACCCAAAATAAAATCAGTGTTCTGTTACTAAAGATGGGTCTTGGTAGGCAACTAGCAATCTGTGCGGGGGTGGGGGGAAGGACAACTAGAAGCCATATAAATAGGCAGTGATAACATAGCCATACCCTGGAAAGCTATTTAGCCATTAACAACTTATTTTTTAAACTCTTACTAATGTGACAGAATGTCTATGATACCATATCACATGCAAAAAAAGGGGGGGAAAAACTACCCAAAGACTTCCATATCTGTAGCCACACTTAACACACACACACACACACACACACAAACCAAAGATGTCAAAGAAATATACCACGATTTTGATAGTTTTTTTCTCTCATTAGATCAATTACAGGTGGCTTCTATTTTCCTTTAGTGTTTTACTTTTTTTTTCTTCAGATGCTTTCACTGCACATGTTTCTTCATGGTGAAAAAGGACAAGTCATTAAAATTTAAAGTAAAAAGTAAAAACCTCACTCCTGGTTTAGCCATTTTGCCAGGAGGCAAAGCCCAGGGTCACAGACCAGAGAAAGAGAGGGAGTAGAAATGCAGAAGGGCTAAAGAAAGGGGGGAAAGCTGAGAGACCAGAAGGGAGGGGCAGTGGCTCTGAGGAAGGAACATTCAGGAAGGCAGGGAGGGAAGGGAGAAGGGAGGAGAGGGAGGGAGGGAAGGAGAGGAGAGGAGGGGAGGGCAGAGAAGACAAAAGATCCCTGAGACGCTGCAGTCTTTGCTGGGATGAACTTCAGAAACAGTCCTGAAGTTGTGTTTCCTCCACAAATTCCCAAGAGCCCTTCCCTCCCAATCCCTCCCTGGCCATGACTCCCATCCCCTCAAGCTCTAAGCAGGCCCTTGGGTGTTTTCTTTGATCACAGAAACAGGCACCAAACCCCCAGCTGGCCCTGACTCATTCCCTCTCCCCTGCTGAGCCCCTGCCCAAAGTCTCTCTTTGCTCATCTTTGGCATTCCTTGGCTCCTATGAGCCCTCCAGCTGTTTCAACTCAACACCCTCCCTCCCCCAGACTCCACCCAGGCTTGTGCTTGCTCTGGGTAGGGGCTGGAGATGGGGCTTCCTCTTCAGCTAGTCATGCCCCAAGAGGAGATGGAAATCAAAACCAATAGATAAATAGTGTGGTTCCCCAGCCCTTCCAGACATCCTGCTTGGAGCAGAGTCAGGCCCTGGAAAAGTTCATGGGAAATCCTGGGGCTCACATGCTTAGTCAGCAACCACAAGCTGTATCTTAGATCTGAGTCCCCAAAACAAAAGTTGTAAGTTTATATTAAGATGCTCTCCTCTTGAAGGAAAAAGTGAAACAAGATGGGATCAGGAGGGAGACAAACCATAAGAGACTCTAAATCTCAGGAAACAAACTGAGGGTTGCTGGGGGGGGTGGGTAGGGAGAGGGTGGTGGGGTTATGGACATTGGGGAGCGTATATGCTATGGTGAGTGCCGTGAAGTGTGTAAACCTGACGATTCACAGACCTGTATCCCTGGGGCTAGTAATACATTATATGTTAATAAAAAATTTTTTTGAATTATTAAACAAACAAAAAAAGACGCTCTCCCCTCATCAGCCAGCATGCCATCTAAAATATAGGTGTCTCCAAACACAACCCTGAAACAGAGCTTGAAATTTTAATCACATTCTCAAAGCTTGGCGCCATCAAAACACAGGTTGGCTGCCCCCAGAGAGTTTACTGGTGATGGCAAATAGGGTCCCATGCATGCTCGCCCTCCCCCCTCAGAACTTCCAGCCCCGCAGACCTGGACCACTCAGTTCAGCAGCGACTAGAGACACCTGGTCTTTGAGCCCTTGCAACATGGAAGGTGCAACTGGAGAATTGAATTTTTCTATTTTATTTAACTTTAATAAAGTCGAATGTGAATATTGAACAGTAAAATATGTTTTGTAAGACTTTGTTGTTTCGTAGAACGGCTGTTTTCATTTCCTATTGCTGACATGATCAATCACCAGAAATTCTGTAGCTTAGAAATAATTCCGATGTTCTCTCTCCCAGTTCTGGAGATGAGAAGTCTGATGTGGGTCTTAGCAGCCACCATCAGGATGTCTGCAGGGCTGTGTTCCTTCCTGAAGGCTATAGGAGGACCTGTCTGCTTGCTGTCTCAGCTTCCAGAGGCCGCCCACATTCTTGGTTCTGTCTCCCTCTGTCTTCCAAGGCAGCAGGGTTGGATCCTTCTGACTCTGCTCCCATGGTCCAAGTTCCCTCTGGCCACAAGTGGTTCTTTCGTTTTACGGACAATTGCACTTCACTGGGCCACCCTGACAACCCAGGACCTACCGTTTCCTCCTTTCAAGGTCAGCTGATCAGCATTGCATCTTGCCATGTAAGGTGATACAGGCACAGGCTCTGGGGGAAGGTTACGGACATCTTTGGGCACCATTATTCCGGCTACCACAGTACAGCTCACATGAACCTTCCCATCCCATCACACACTGTTGGAGCATCACGCTTGTGTTGGGCAAGTGCACAATTTCGAATATTGCACATAAACACATCATGGACCTTGGTCCTAGGTATCAATGGATGGATTCAGTCGGGAAGATTATTTTTCTACACACAAATGTAAAGATGTAATGTTTTTATCTGAATATTTTATGCAGATAGCACAAATTACCATGGTGTGTATGTCCTTAAATGGAAATCATTATTACTTTAATAATAATATAATTGTCATTTTTCCAGTTTAAAAAAAATAAGTACGAATAGGTTTTTAGGTTTAAAATGAAGGAATCCCTCCTGACATGGAATCAAGTAAACATGGAGAACCATAGAGACAATGTGAGATGTCACAGATTTCGGGATGAATGATAATTGCAATTTGATTTGGCAGGGGAAAAAAGTTTTTTGTGTGTTGGGTAAAAGATAATAAAATGGGCAATAGTAACAGACACTTTTAGCAAATGCATAATGGATTTGAAAAGACATTTCCTCCCAACAGTCAAAAAGAATCAACAAAAGAATCAGAGAGAAATAAAATTTCTAAATAAAAAAAATTTTAATGAACTTTAACAGGATCTGAGCTTGCAACTCTGGTGAGCTATAAAATGACCCCAGTCCTTGCACAGAAAAAGGAAACCATTTTTAGACAGAGAAATGATTTTTTAATTATTGTGTCAGTTTAAAAAAAATTGTTAGAATATGGAGAAAAACACTAAAAAAGGTATGTTGCCAAAAGGATAAGATCTTCAATTAAACCAGCAAACAGTTGAATATAGAATTCAAAATCTTTCCAAAAATATCAATGATTGGAAGTCTCCACTAATGCAATAAGGACAAGAAAAGGAAACAAAAGGCATAGGGATTGGGAAGGAAAAAATAAAACTGTCTTTGTTCACAGATGACATGATTGTCTATGCAGAAATGCTGAAAGAGCCATTAAAAAAAAAAACTTAAACTAATAGCAATTATAGCAAGTTTGCTGGATGCAGGTTAATATGCAAAGCTCAATCCTTTTTTTATACACCAGAAATGAACAAGTGGAACATGAAATTAAACACACAAAACCATTTACATTAGCACCCACCGAAATGAAATATGTAGGTAGAAATTTCACTGAATATGTTCAAGATCTAGATGAGGAAAACCACCAAACTCCAAAGAAGAAAATCAAAGAACTAAATAAATGGAGAGTGCTTCATGTGGATGGTTAGAAGACTCGATATGGTCAAGATGTGAGTTCTTCCAAACTTGATCTACTGGTGCAATCCCAGTCAAAATCCCAGCAAGTCATTTTGTGGATATTGACAGACAGATTCTAAAGTGCATATGGGGAGGAGAAAGACCTAGAACAGCCAACACAATCTTGAAGAAGAAAGAAGTTGGAAGACTGGTACTACCTGATTCCAAGTCTTACTAAAAAGCTACAATAATGAAGACATTGTGATATAGATGAAATAATAGAGAAACCGATCAATGGAACAAAACAGAGAGCCCAGAAACTCATCCCATAACTCTAGTCAACTGACCTTTGACAAAATAGCAAAAGCAATACTATGGAGCAAAGATAAGCACCCAAGATATAGGGTTGAAACAACTCGACATCCACATGCCAAAAAAAAAAAAAAAACAAGTATCTAGTTATATCCATCACAAAAATTAACTTAAGATCATAGACCTAAATGTAAACTGCAAACTTACAAAAACCCTGGAAACTAACACAGGAGAACACCTAGATGCTGTTGAATTTGGCAATGGATTTCCAGATACAACACCAAAGTCACCATCCATGACAGAAATAACCAATCAGCTAGATTTCATTAAAATTAAAAACCTTTGCTCTGTGAAAGACGATGTCAAGGAAATGAAGACACAAGCCACAGGCACGGAGAAGATATTTGCAAATGACACACTTGATACAGACCATTATCCAAAGCATGCAAAGAGGTCTTAAAACTCAATGATAAGAAAACAAACAACTCAATTAAAAAATGGTCCAAAGACCTGAACAGACCCCTCACCGAAGAAGATGTACAGGTGACAGAGAAGCACATGAGAAGATGCTCCACATCATAGGTCTTCAGGGAAATGCAAATTAAAACAATGACATAGCACCACACACCTCTGAGAAGGGCCAAAATCCAGAGCAGGAGCAGCGGGAGCTCATTCATGCTGCTGGGAATCAAAATGGCTCAGACACTTTGGAAGACAGTTTGATGGTTTCTTACAAACTAAACACAGCCTTAGCATATAGTCCAGCACTCATAGTCCTTCTACTTATCCAAAAGAGTAGAAAATTAAAAAAAAAAAAAAGAGTAGAAAATTTACATCTACACAAAAACCTACACATGGTTATTTATAGCAGCTTTATTCATCCTTGGCAAAACTTGGAAGTAACAGGATGTCCTTCAGTAGACGACTGGATAAACAAGCTGTGGTCCATCCAGACAATGGGATACTATTCAGGTCTAAAAAGAAATGAGCTCTCAAGCCATGAGAAGATGTGGAGGACTAATAAATACATATTACTAAGTGGAAGAAGCCAGTCTGAAAAGGCTATATCCTGAATAATCCTAACTACATGACTTTCTGAAAAAGGCAAAACGATGGCGAAAGCTAGAAGATTAGTACGTGTCAGGGATTTGGGGGACATTGGCAGGGAGGGACGAAAGCAGAACACGGAAGATTTTCAAGGCATACCATGGGATGGACCCGTGTCATACCCATAGACAAACCGTAGACATGTACTGTGTCAAGAGAGACTCTAATGTAAACTGTGGGTAATTGTGATGTGTCAGTGTAGGTTCACCCATTGTAACAAAAGTGCCCTTCTAGTGGGGGATGTTGCTAATGGAGAAGGCTGGGGGAGGAGGGGCTAAGGGGTGCAGATGGCTAATCTCTGTACCTTCGCTTCAATTTTTCTGTGAACTTAATATTGTTCTAAAAATTATCTTAGTTTTAAAAACATCAAACTTCTGGCATAGATACTTTTGCATTTTCTACATCTGTCAAAAAAGAATCTCAGCTAGAAATAACAAAATTCGTTTCTATGACGACAGATGATGCTTCAGCTTTGTTAGATCAAAAATTCAGATTCACTGGAATTTTAAAAACCCAAGATGGATGATTCCCTTCATGTTCTGTTCCACTCTGGGATCCACATAAAATATTTGCCTTCCGTTTTCTGGAGAAGACTCCAAAAAGTGGCATGGATTCAAGAGTTAAAGTCATGTGGTATTTCCGTACAAATTCTATGAATCATCATCAGTTTATAGAACTTGGAAAGAAGGAGAAGACAATAAAGTTAATGATCTTGTGTTCTTTGCCTTAGTTGTTGAGTCATGAGTTTTACAAAGATTTGCTGTAGTGTTAATTCCAATTCAAGATTTCTTTGAAACAAAAGATATACTCGCCAAATATTCAAAACAAAACAAAATGGTGGTTTGATTTAAAGTTTCCTCATTGTTATCACACAATATGAGAAGGAGCTAAACTTGAAGCTCAAAAACAAAAGAAGCTAGACAGGTACCAGAATTTATGCTGACATTTAAACCTTTCATAATCCAAATCAATAACAATGGCTCTCACATTTCTCCAGCATGAATCAACACACAGAAGATTTTCATCGCAATTGTAGCATTACGTAGAATGGCTGCAAAAAACTATGAGAAAAATTTGAAGAGCTCTTTGTTGATCATGATAAATTTAAAGTTGCTTTTCCACTGAAGGGATGTTTTTATTGCATTCAGCGTTGATAACGCTGATGTAGCACAAGAGTTGGTAAATTTACTTATCTCCAACAATTCTGAAACTCATATGCTTTTACCTCAAAGTCAAATCGCTTTTTAAAAAGATGGTCCCATTTTGTCAATGGAGATGCAAATATTAAAGGAAAGTGACTTCTTATGCACAATTTAGTTATTAGAAAGCTTTTGGGCATGTTTGGAATAATTTAGATATAGGAGTCTGCCTTCTTTAACTGTTAACTTTATAAAATCTAAATACAGATCGACTCTTTTTGATAAAAACTTAGTGGCTCAATTGAAGTACCCTGTACGCATAAAACACACACCCTGGATTATCAAGAATTAAAACAAAACAAAAAGAATACAAAACAGCTCACCAATATTTTTTCTACTTTTACATGCTGAAACAATACATTTTGGATATACATGAAACATATTTTTAAAATTAATTTAATCTGTTTCTATTTTCTAGCGCATTTTTCTTTCTTTTTTTTTTTTTTCCTAGAAAACTTAAAAGTACACATGTGGCTCACGTTATGTCCCTACTGAACAGTGCAGAATTAGACTTTCTTTTCAGAGAAACTGAAGGTGACAGTAAGAGCAGCCTCCTTTGGCTCCCTGCTTCAGATCATGGGCCCAAGTCCATTTGAATAAAGGTTGCAAAATGGTGCACAAAGCCAGTCGGTGGATTTGATTTAGTCCATGTTGGGTGTTAAAAAAAAAAAAAGTATCTGTTGCCAACACAGAAAAATTGGAAAATGACACATAAACATTCAATTGTTGGCCTTCTTTGGAAAACTAGATGCTGCCAATCGGGGCCCATATTTCCACGTGGTGATACCTGGGCCAGAACCCAGTGTCAGGTGGTCCTCTGGCCTGTGTGGTTACCCTGTGTGGTTCTGTTTGTGAGCCTTTTATCAAAGGGAGGTGTCCAGAGTTTGCCAGCCTCGTAAAATTAACAGAAGATTTTGCTCTTTTTCAACAGTCTGATGAAGTTTAAATGGAATTATCTCTTCTTCAAAGGTTAACTTGAACCCCTATAAAATTAAATTCACTTAAAATATTTGTTATGACAGATCTTTGATATACTTTAAAATTTCTCCTACGGTTGTTCTGTGTAGGGTTTTGTTTAAGTCTTTTTGTGTCAATTTTACATATTTATACTATTTAAGAAAGTCATTTAATATTTCACTCGATTTGAAAATATTAACTTATAATTTAAAAAATCTTGTTTATATCTGGGATCATATATCCTTTCTCTTTTTTATGTTGCAAATATTTGTCTTACTCTTTTTATAACACAAGTTTGTGAAGTGGTGTCTATTTTATTAGTCTATTTGAAATAACCAAGTATTTATCAACTTTACTATTTTTCATTTTTTTTTAAGATTGTGTTTATTTATTTGACAGATAGAGAGAAAGACAGCAAAAGAGGGAACACAAGCCTGAGGAGTGGGAGCGAGAGAAGCAGGCTCCCCACTGAACAGAGAGCCGGATGTGGGACTCAATCCCAGGACCCTGGGATCATGACCTGAGCCAAAGGCAGATGCTTAATGACTGAGCCACCCAGCCAACCCTATTTTTCTTAATGAATTTCTACTTTATTCTCTAACAACCTTCCTTTTCCTGATTTATTTATATTGTTTCCTTCCTATATTATTTGGTCAAATTATCAACTCATTCATATCCACCTATTTTTTTTTAATAATAAAAGTATTTTTAGGCTATCAATTTTCCTCTGAATATAGCTTTGGATTCATCAAAGTTGTTGCTACAGTATATGAATATTTAAAAGAGCTAATATTTAAGGATTTATTTCCTCCTTGATGTAAAAATTATTTGAAGAAGTATGGTTTAAATTTTCCTGAGGAAATTATCTATCAACTACAGAAAAGTTCACTAAATTGTAGTAAATTCATACAATGGAATACTATGTAGAATTAAATCATGAGACCAATATACACAACATATGTGTGAATGTTGTCCACATCATGTGGAACAAAGGAAGGCAGACACCACAGACAACAGGCTACATCATTCCATTTGTGTAAGATTTGAGAACAGACAAACTAATCTGTGGCAACGGGTTAGAACAGTGGCTGCCTTCAAGGAGGGAACACTGACCAGGAAGTAGTGCAGGGGCATCTTTAGGAGGTTCTGGGTGGTTTCACATGTGTAGAAACTCATCAAGGTGTACATTTAATGTTTGTGCCTTTACGGTGTGTAACATATACTTCCATTTTTTAAGGGGGGTGCAGAATCTAGTTTTCTTACAAATACCTTTTATGGTTATTGGCAGAGGAAGTGGCCTATACGTTATCTCCTTTCTGCAATTTGTTAACATTTTCTTCTTGGACAGAGTGATGGTTTCCACAGATTCCTCTTAAAACATTCTTCTCCACTTCCTCCCTCCCACCCCAAGCCTAGTTTTGCCCCAGGATCCCCTGTCTCCAGGCAGCCCATAGGGAAGCTGACTCCATGCAGCTCTGGGGTGGGCCATGAGTGATCTTGGCCAATCATGATGATTCCATCCATCTTGCCCAAGGTTCCAGGGTTAAGCCAATCTGTGCATTCTCTTGGCAAATTTTTTTTTAGATTTAAGGGCAGTTATGTGCATCAATTAGTCCAAATCTGACCAAAGAGAAGGACTTTTATTCCATGGATGGATGGAATTCATCTTTCCCAGTGGATGGGAACCAAGGGGCTTCTGCTGCAGTTGCTAATCCTCTCCACAGCCTTAGTTTGGAGGCATTGTCAAGGACAGCAGAGTGGAGGCAGAAGACCCCAGTCACCCTGGTGCCCACCCTTCCCAGACCTCCTGCATGTGCATTTGCACTTTTGCTCCTGGTTTAACCCTGTGTGAGTCCAGGTTTCTGCTCATCGCAGCTAAGAGACTACCAGTAAGCCAAGGCCATTACTTAACATTGAGAACACTCAATGGGCAGCAGAGAAGAATGGGGTCATTCCTCTGGACAAGGTTGTATTCATAACTAATTAATCAATCGTGTTATTTGTGTTGCTGAAATCCTTTATTGCTTTTTGGTCCATGTGATCTACAGAATTCTGAAAGGGGAATACTGGAGCCTGTTATTACCCTGATCCTGGCTCCATCGAGATCTCGAATTAGTGTCTGCGCTCAGTGAAATGTTTGGTGGATTAAGAGTTAATGCCTGCATGTCGCCCTGGTGGATTTTAGATTTTATGCAAAAATATTTCTCTTTTTTTCTGTTTACTGCCTTTGACCTTCTACACAACCCAATCTTAGCATTTCCATCCTGACTTGCTTTTCCCTTTGTGATGCCTAGTTGATCCTCCTCATTTCTTTATCTTTAACCTCTCTGGGTCATTCTATTGTACATTTCTTGGTAACAGTTTGGCTTTCTTTTTAAATCAGATTTAAGCATCTCTGCAAATCCACCTGTTTCATAACATATATTTGCCACCAAATTTTGTTTAATGCTCACTATGTGTTTTTCTTTCTTTTATTTTTACTTGAATAAAGTTTTCCTTGTTCCCACTATCTTCCTCTTAGACTTTGGAAATCTGATTACTTTTTGCCTTTGAAGGTTTTATCAAACATACTTAAACCTATATTTTTCTGTCAGAATCAGAAATTTTTAAATATTTATTTTTTAACCTCCTCTACCCCCAAGGCAAGCCCTCAGGCCATGTCCTTGAGCAAACTATTTACAAAAACACCCTTCCCTCCAAACTGGTACTTCCAACCTTCCCCCCTAACCTATATCCTCCATAAAACTTAGGGCCACCTGACCTGCTATAGATTGGGTTATTTTGTCTATTATCCTCCATGAGGGCAGGAATATTTATCTTTTTCCAGTCTGTTATATCTCAAGAGCCTGGCATAGTGCCTGGCACATAGTAGGTGCTTCAAAAATATCTGTTAAATGAATGAATATATCCCTTTATAGCTCTCTCTTCCCAGGTCATAAGTGATTTGGAATTTTGGTCCTAAGACTTGACACTTTTTTTCCTTGTCTATGTGATTTACTTACAGAACAACCTATGAGGCGAATACAAACATTATGCCCCATGTTGTAGGTGAGAAAACGTAAATGCAAAAGGTTAAATAGTTTCAGGGTGACACAGCTTAATAACAGCCAAGCTGAGACTTGAAGTCAGATTTGCCCAATCCTAAAGTCTGCCTTCTTAACCACACTGCTGGGTGTGCACACGCACACAAGCACACCCATGTGCGCAAAATGCTTTCTCTGTGTCACCTCTCAGCTCAGGTGGAAAAGCTCAGGATGAGAACCCACGAGCCATCCCGATTAATGACACTTACTCATCGGGGTCCAACTGCAATGCCTTCTTTTCCCGAGATGCTTCTCCATGTCCCATCGGTCAAGATAAATCTCAAATTTTTATCTTTTTTTTTGTTGTTGTTATTGTTGCCTTTGTTGACTTCTGTCTTACTTTATAGCTATGTGAGCAACCCCTTGTGTCCCCAACCAAACTGTCCCCTGCCCCCAAGAGGCCCCTTCTGATGTCCCTGTCTTGCCCACTGCACCTAGGGCAGGAGCACACCACACTGGTGGACTGAATTGTTGAAGTGGGTACAAGTGACTTTAATCCATCCAGACCAAGATCCACCTCCACCAGGCAGCCTTCCTGGACTGCTTCTAGCTGCACTCCCAACTCTCCTCTCTGGCCCTTAACTGCTCTAAAAATTAATTCTAAGATTTCTGGACCTTGCTTGTTCTTGGACTGAAGAGAAACCAGCCAGGTAAAAGAGTCTGACTGCAAAATCCCTAGGGGAGAAGGGAACACATACCTGGAGAGCATCATCTCTCAAGTACTGCCCCCTCGTGGTCTGAGCCCAGAATTCCAGCCCGGCAACCAGATCCAGTTGCCCACGTATGATGCAGCTGGATTGCCAACCAACATCTGCATTTTGCAGCATCTGCTGCAGTGACTTCAGGTCCGTGGCTCATCTTTGAGCGTCCTGCTTATTTTCAGCAGATACAACAATGAATGGGGCAGGCATATCCCCTGTGTCCATAAGCACATGTTCATGGGGGAGACAGACTGCCCACAAAAATCCCATGATCACAGGTTGTAAAGCCTGCTGTCTGGCACAGAAAGCTAGCGGTAGCATTACTGGCCCCAAGGCCTGGTGTCCTGTGTTCTGTGCCCTCCTCTCAGGTGTGCAAGCACTGATCACACCGATTTCCCTGGGAGGAGTGACTGGCGTTGAGTTGTGAAGAGCCCAGATTCAGAAAACAAACTCTTGGCATCCTCGCTCTGCCTCTTGTGACTTATCTGACCTTGGGCAAATTATTCTGAAAAGCGTGAGAGTGCTCATTTGCATAATGAAAATAAGAAAAGGACCCAACTCAGAGGGTTCTTGAGATATTAAAATTGTGTTTTACCGTCCAGTTGTAGGCACAGGGTAAGCACGCAATAAACATCACTCCTATGTTACTGTCCACGGTGTCCACAGTGTTCAGTGTAGCAGCTGGGTCTGAATCCTTCCTAACTGACTGATCAGCATTTATGTGCAGGTAGACTCATCCTACCTTGTTCTACCAGGGACGGAAGCAGGTCAACATTGAGGACAGTGCGGCATAGGAGATGCTCCCAGATCCCTGTCCGACATCCATCCTGTTTCTTCTTTGTGAACAGATCCCAGGTGGGATTTGGGCATCAACAGCCAGCAATGGGCCTTGAAACATCCAAGCCAGTTCAGAAATCCGGCTTCCCACTCTTTCAGCCTCCCTTGCATAAAGGAGAAGTCTTATGATTTGGTTCCAAGTAAAATGGTCTGATGGTGGGTTTTCTGGGAAATTTTTCCTTTCTTTTCTTTATTATTAAAGGAGTCATGTGACTAATGCAACCCTCTCAACTTCTTGCCTTGCAAGAATGCTGCACCTACAGCTACATCACATGCAACACCTAGAGCTATGGCCACCATCTTGTGACCATGAGACAAAAGCATGAGAAAAATAAGTCAGTATGCCAAGAATGGTGAAACAGAAAGATAGAAAAGGCTGGTCCCTGCAGACATAGTTAAGAGCTCAGCCCAGAATCAACAACTCGCCTACCCATGGTCTTTCTTATAAGGAACCCTGGTGGGTGGATCTGCTGTAACCTACAACCTAATGCATGCTTTAGGATTTGCTCTGCATGAACCTCAAGGAGCAGCTCTCATCTCAGGGACTTTTCTAAGAATGGTTTTTCCCTCCCGTGGCCAGTTCCAAGCCAGACTGGAAGGCTGGACTCCTCTGTTTGCCCAGACAGTGGATTGATCACTAAGAAGAGATTTCTTTTCAAGAGGGAACCCACCAGCATAGGTAATTCTCTGCCTTCCCATACACAGCATTAGACCAGCCTGAAGGAAGATACCGGAGCAATTCAATAAGATGCTTTTAAACTGTCCTTACCAAGTCTCGTGATCGAAAACATGCAGCAGACTCCGTGGCCCTAGAAAAGAATTCTGGGAAACTGTGGGTCCCTGAATTCCAGTCTACCCTTCACATGGGCTCCGCATCTTCTCCTCAGGGTTTGTGTTTACTATTATTAAAAACTCATGGTGTTGGCCAACCGCATGAGCTGTTAAACCCCTGGAGCTTGGGGAGTGACATGTTGAAGTAGTTTTCCTGCGGTCACGCTTCATGGTAGGGAGGGTTGGCACGCCACGAAGAGCAGCCAAATCCCCCGCATCCCACTAGTCTGCACACATGCAGAGGGCACCCCCAGGCTGCACACAAACCTTCCCTGGTCCTCCTTCCTCCCCTGAGTGGCCCTTGGCTGGAGGTAGAGAGTCCCTGAGCCCATGCCCCCATCCCAAACCTGTCCCTCCCCATCTCCATCTCAGTAACCAGCACCAGCGTCTGCCACCCAGGAATCACTTCGGCGCCCCGCTTCCCGCATCCTCTGCACCCAGTTCGAGTTCTGCCTGCTCTACCCCAAAAGCATCCATCAAAACTTCCCACTTCTCTGGTGCTCTACCACCACCCCCACCCCCGCCACCCTCGCCCCGCCCACTAGCCATGCTCAGCTGGAGGAAGGCGCAACCCTTCTGCTCTGTTCAACTCCCACCCACTCCCCAGGGACAGCCACACTGACCTCTGTATAACCCACATCCGATCTTATGACTCCCTTGCCAAAGCCCTCCAATGGCTTCCACTGCACCGAAAATGGAGGTGCCTGTCTGAGTTTGTTCTCTCCTGAGACCCAGGAGCCCAGGTAACCTGGCTCCTTCATCTCCATCATCTTTGCTCTCTCTGCCCCACGTTTCTGGCCTCCTTTCTCTTCCTGGGCCATGCTGGGCTCCCTCCCATCTCCTGGCCTTCATACCTCTATTCCTCCTTCCTGGACCATCTTTTCAGGAATGGCTGCCTAATCCCCCTCCTCCAGGTCTCAGCCCAGGTCTGTCTCCAGAGCCGCCCTCCCTACCCTCCTGCACTGGCTCACTCCCATCCTTATCACCTCCCGCCATCAGTATCGGTCATTTTCTTCTTGGCCACCTTTGCCAGTGGCAGTTGCCCTTGTATCTGATTTTGTAGCTTCGCGCCCACTCCCTGCCCCCAACCATAATATAGGGTCTTTAGGGGCAGAGACCCTTCATCCCTCCTGCTTTCTTGGTGCCTAGAGCATCGCTGGGAACATAGAAAGTGTCTGATAAATCCTTGACATTTCGGTGACTCTTCAAATTGGAAGAAATTTTTTAAAAAATCATCTAGTGTAGGATAGCAAGATTTAGTTTAAAAAAAAAAAGTACACTATGCCAGTTAAATTTGAATTTCAAATAAACGATGAATAATTTGTTTCGTGGAAGTATGTCTGTCCTATATAATACTGGGACATATTTACACTAAAAACCTGCTCGTTGTTTATCTGAGATGCAAACACCAAGTGGGCATCCTGTACTCCTTCTGGCAACCATAATCTAATAGAACCATCCTTTTCTGCTAAGGCATTAGTTTCCAAACCTGGCTGGGAAGCTTCCTAGAAGTATCGACCCCCAGGCTGCACCCTAGACAGATTGATCAACCCCTGGGCTGGGGCCCAGCTACTCCATGATTCTGAGCATTGGCCAAGTTGGAGGAGCCTGGAGCCAAATACCTCGGCACGCGTGCGGCAAGTGGTCCCCCCAGCTTCGAGGGGTGGGAGGCTCACTGTTGGCAGTGGGGAACTCTGGCTATAGGGAATAACTCCCATTGTCCTCTCTTCTCTGGATGGAGGGAAGGCAGCCCCAGCCCCGATCACCTGGCCTGTCCCAGTGCTGTTCCTAGGGTTTGGTCCTCTGTCCCGGGGGTGGGTGGAATGGCAGCCCCCAAAGGATATGTCCAAGCCATAACCCCGGAACCTTATTTGGAAACAGGGTCCTTAGAGATGTAATCAAGTTAAGGATCTTGAGATGAGATCATCCTGGATTTAGGGTGAGCCCTACAAATGGAGACTGAGATACAAGGACAGAGAAAGGAAGTCCGAGTGAGGACAGAGACAGAGGGGGCCCAGCAGCCACTAGCAGCCAAGAGAGGGGCACAGAACGGGTTCTCCCTCAGAGGCTCCAGGAGGAACCAACTCTGCCAACATCTGATCTCGGACTTCTGATCTCCAGAAATATACGAGAACACATTTCTGTTGCTTAAGCCACTGGCTCATGGGACTTTGTTACACCAACCCAAGGAAAGGAACACAGTCCTCAACTGGATGGGGTTGCTGACTGAGAGCACCAGCTGCATCCATCTTCTAAATCCTCCCCAGAGTGCCTGGCACTTTCCTAAGGATGCAGTAAGAGCTTAATAAAGACCCAAGGTGAGCTGAGTCCAGTTCCTGGCCCCCCTCCAACACTCCAAGCTCTTGGGATCAGATCAAGAAGAGGGAACATAGTCTTTTGGTGGCATCGCCAATGACCGGCTTTGCTAGAAATTGTTACTTGTACAAGGTCTTGAAACGGGGGTCCCAAAGCGAAATGCACCCACATGATCGCTCCACAGCAGGGGTTCTCGACCTTGACCATGCCTCACCCAGACAGCTTGCTAAAACGTGGTTTGTCTTGTCAGACTCACCCCCCAGAGCTTCCGAATGAGAAGGTCGGCGATACCGCCTGAGAGTTTCCAGCGACCTCCCAGGTGGGGCTAAAGCTGCTGGTCTGAGGACCACACTGAGAAGCAGGCATCGGGGTTTCTACAGGAGCTGATGGATGGGAAGAACATGGGACTCCATCTCCTCGGCAAGGCATTATTCACTCAGGAAACGTCTTTCGGTCCCCTGCTCTGTACCAGGAGAGATGCTCAGGCCTGGGAACGCAGAAATGACCACAGTGCCCCAGTCCATCTCCCCAGCCTCCACAGCCTCAACCTGAGTGGCTTCCTGCATCCACTCCTCCTCCCAGAGTGCTCTCAAGGTGTAACCAAGGGGTTTTCCAAAAGCCCAAATCCTACGGTGTTATCTGTCCTGTTGCCCTCAGCCTAAAGACAAAGCAGCAGGTGTCTTTAGAAAGCATTCCACATGCAGCCAGGGCTGAAGACCACGGCCCCGTATGGTGGGACCCTGCCTCGTGCATTTACGTCAGTCATATGGATTCAGTTTTCCCACCGGTCATTCACTCAACAGATGTTTAACTCGACACCAGCTACATGCTAAGTACTGAGTGGTGAACAGGAGCTTATGATCCTGTGCAGAAGAGACATACTAAATGAGTAAGCAAATATATAACATAATCCAAGACAAGGCTGAACACCAGGAAGAAAGCAAGAGAGGAATAAAGCAGGGAGAGGTGAGACATTGGGAGGTGAGAATATGGACACGGGTTGGGGAGTCCTTTCCCCTTCTTGAATGAGGTGAGAGAGGGGAACGTGGGGGCATCTGAGCAGAGCAAAGAGAACAGCATGTGCAAAGGCCCTGAGGTGCAAGCAAGCTCAGCACTTCACCAGTGGCAAGAGCAGATGAACGGGAAAGGAGGCAGCCTCGGGTCACTGGCCTTGCGGGAGAGGTCAGGAGTGTGAGATGCAAGAACATGATGTGATCTGATTTTCCTTTTCACAGTCTCTCTGATTGTGGCATAGGACAGACCCGGAGAGATTGGAAGAGCAGCAGGGATCCCAGCTGGGGACCTGGGCCACAGTAGTCCCGTGGAGGTGGGGGGAGAAGTCCCAGACACGGGACACACTCAGAGGTGGCGCAGACAGGCTCATGGGGACGTGCACCACTCATTGTTCTTCCCTCAATTTACAACACCCCCTCCCAGAGGCACAGCGCAGCCCCAAGCTTAGCTTCTGCCACCCCTCCAGGAAGCCTTCCTGACCCAGGCTGGGCTAGAGTCCCTTGAGCCTCTCTGCACCCCATTTTGTAGCCCTGACGCCTCCCTCCCCAACCCAACTCCCAAATGGAGGAAAAGGAAACCAGGCATTCGGAAGTGCGGAGAAGCACATGGGAGGTGCCCTTGTCAGGACAGAGGCCCGTAAGGTCAACACCAGACTGAGGGGCCCCAAGGTTCACGTTGAGGCCCCAACCTTGCCCTGACCTTCACCCCCTCCCATGAGACATGACCTCTGCCACCAGCAGCAAGAATTCCAGAGTAAAAGGCGCTCTGACTTTCCACAGCAACCCAGGCAGTGAAATGTCTCAGACATGAGACACTGGGGTTTGCCATCTCTGAGGAGGTGCAGAGGTTCTGACAAGAAGGGGCTGCCCAAGAGAGAGGTGAGGAGAATGACGGAGACCCCAGAGCCAGGACCCTCACTCAGCAGATGCCTGCTGTGACTCTGCCAGGTGCAGAGGGACATCAGACATCCTCCACCCCGGCTGCAGGGGTCTCGGGGAACTGCCCCCAACAGCTGAGGGACCTCTTTCCACTCCCTACTCCACCTCAAAGGGTGACAGAGAGACCCTCCATGGGACACGCTCTTGTAATCTATATCAAATCCCAGCTAGCTAGTCCTGTAGGTAACTGGGAGTCACTTCCGAGTTCCATTTCATCAAGGAAAGGAGAGAGGGATGGAGGGGTGGGGGGCAAGGACAGGCCAATTTTCTGCCTCCAGTCCGGCAGACAAGTATGAACGAGTAAGCCCCTGTAGCTCTCCTCTGGGTGGGGTGACAGCCGTCCCCCAAGGCTAGGTGGGGGTTACAAGACAGCCGGGGATTTCTCTCAGGAAGGACGCTGAAAAGCCCCACAGAGAAGGTTCCATCTGAGCAAGTGCGCAAGGTCATCTGGGACAAGGTGCCGCTCCTTTCGACCCCACAACTTGTCTTCAGGTGGGCACTGCCTGGCCACCTCACACTGGGGACTGGGCTTCCTCAGCAGCCTCCAAACAGCCCCCAGGCCTTTGATGCCCCCCCGCCTTCATTCCTGGCAAAGACCCCCACGCCCTCAGTGTTGACCACAGGCTGTCCTGATAGCCACCCAACCCTATCATCGTCCCAGCTCTGATCCTCCCACAGTCCCCAGCCCCCAGGACAAGGAGTGTCCCTCAGAGGACAGAGGTCCTGAGCAGGCATAAAAGGGCCCTTTCTCCCACCCTGAAGGGCCCTATTGTCCTCTGCTGCTCACGGGACTTCTCTGTGTGGGGGAGAAGGCGGGGTGGGACTCATAAAAGAAGCTGTGAACTGATGGGTCCCTCCCGTTTGGCTACAAATCAAAGCATGTCCCCTAAATTCCAGACAGTTCCCCCAGATTACGGTGTCCTCCACGGGGCTATGGCTTTATAGGACTCCGTGGGGCAACAGCAGGAGGAGGTGGAGGCCAGAGGTCAGCATGGAGCAGGAGGCAGGATCTGTACCCCTAGATGACCAAGTCTTAGCGCCGAAGTCTCTTCCCTGACACCCAGAAACCATTCAGTCCTAGGGAAACCGGCACTGTTGGCTACCCCCACCCCTGCCTGGTAGCTCACCCTTTCCAGAGTGCTTTGGCCTCAGTTTCCTGGCCAGAAGATGGGAATGCAGAGGGATTGTGGGGAGGCGTTTACATGCATGCTGTCTGGATTCTGGATGGGATCCCCAAGGCGTCACAGCCATGCTGAGACCCAGGATGAGCCACCCAGCTTCTCTGAGTTTTGGTCTCTTCACCTGCAAATGTGCATAAAAATTCCTACCCCAGAGCGTTGCTTCTGGAATCCACTGATTTAATTTATGTGAAGTGCTTAAAACAGCGACTGGCCCATGGCAAGTGACACAGTGGCTGTTAGATAATTATTTACTTAAATATTCACCTAAGTGGCCCAAGCCCTCACTTTGCCTATCATGAGAATGAAGGACATTGAAGGTCATTTCAGCGGCGTTCAGAAGAACCTCTGCTTACACGTTGCCGACAAGAGACACACCTAAAGTCAAGTCACACCATCCCCAGGTCAAAATAGAGAGGTACGCACACGAGGTGTGCAAAGAGACACACACGATGTACTTTGGGTGCGTGGGTGTGTGTGTACATATCGCACACCCAAAGACACAACTCCAAAAAAAGACTCTCAGAAAGAGTAAGCAATAGATTTCAAGGCATACATTGTGACAAAGAATTTATTTTGTATTTATATATACAAAAGCCAGCAACTAAATGATGATATAAGACTCAGGAGCCTTGGGGCGCCTGGGTGGCTCAGTGGGTTAAAGCCTCTGCCTTCGTCTCAGGTCATGATCCCAGGGTCCTGGGATCGAGCCCCACATCGGGCTCTCTGCTCAGTGGGGAGCCTGCTTCCCCTCCTCTCTCTCTGCCTGACTCTCTGCCTACTTGTGATCTCTGTCAATTAAATAAAATAAAATCTTTAAAAAAAAAAAAAGACGCAGGAGCCTTCATGCATTAAATAAGATAGTGCTAAAATTCAGGAAGAAAACAGGTGCAAGATGTCATTCAGCTTAGATATTTCTCCCTGCAGAAACCTTTCCAGGATGCCTCCTGGCTTCTATGGGACACTCTACCTGCCTCATCACAAAATGTAGGGTGGGTGTTTGTCAGTTACCTGTTTAACCGCCCCTCCCCCGCTCCCACTGGTATTTCAGCCCCATTGGCAGCTGCTGGGCTGGAGGGCTCAGACAACGTCTGTCTTGCTCATTTTGTTCAATGCTCAGCATCATGCTCACCAGTCCACCGATAAATATTGGTTAAATGCGTGCCCCATAGATACATACTCAACTCTGTATCCCTAAGACAGAGAACCCACAATTCTCTTCAAATGTCGATGGCTGTTTATAAAGATCTTTCATACACATGTGGCCAAAGGAAAACTTTAATAAATATCAAAAGGGAGAAACGATACAGATGACATTCCCTGACCTTACAGAGAAAGGATAAACCAAAATTTAAAAAATAAAAAATTCCAACCAGCCAGAAAGTAAAAATTACTTCATGAAATCGCTTCAGTTGAAGAAGGAATCAAAACTGAAATTAGAAGGTTTGTTTTGTTTGTTTGTTTGTTTTTTTACAAAATATGATAGGAACAACCATCCACATAAAAATTTAGGGGATGTGGCCAAGTCTACACTCTGAGAAAAGTAATGAGAGATTGAAATGTTTTCATATTGGAACAAAAAATAACTAAACTAAATGAAGAAAGCAGTCAAAGCAAAGAGCTAAAAAAAGAACGAAATGAACCCAAGGAAAGCAAGAGGGAATTAATAAAGATAAAATAAAAATTAAGAAATTAGAAAACAGAGAAAAACACGGAATTTATAAGCATGTCTCAGAACATGCTCTTTGAAAGGCACATGAGATAAACATACGTATTGAAAGTTCAACATATAAACATATAGATATGGTCTCCTCACAACTTCTTATTTTTAATTATAAAATGTCTAGGAGTAAACAAAGAAATAACAGCAAAATCTGTAGGAAAAATCCCATAACATCCTATTAAAGAACGTTTTAGAAGACCCCAATACACAGAGAAACAAACAGTGTTTCTGGATGGGGAGACTCAGTATTTGTAAACATACCAGAGTTTCCTGAATTAATAAGTGAATTTAATGTAATTCCAATCACAAGGGGGTTTCAGGGTCAGAGAAGGTTTGAGAAGTGGGTATTCCATTTTCCTAGGAAAATGAAAGCATGAGAAAAAACAAAACTTTGGAAAATAAAATGAAGGAGCTGGATAAACAAATTGGGGGGGCGGCGGTTCTCAATGGCTATGGCAAAGAGCGACCATGGAGGAAAGGAGTGGACATGGGTCCTGGGCACCTTGCCTTCTGTCTCTCCCGCAGCCTCCCAGCTGACCTGGCCAGCTGGCCACCCCCCAAAAAATGCTCTGACCACCCACAGTCCTACCAGATGCAGCCAGCATCCTTTTCCTGCCACACTCCACCTGAAATTATGCCAAAGATTTAAAATTTGGTGCAGATGTCTAAGTCCTAGTTCAAGGTGTGATGCTGTCACTCTTGCTACAGGAACAAAGAGAAGAAAGAAAACCATGAAAGTTGGGGGCAGACCCAAAGCAAGAGAAGGGAGTGTGACACTTGGGAAAACAACCAACTCACAGGGCACGTCAATCAATGCGGGTGTGAGCCCGGGGCTCAGGCACGCCGCCCCCCAACCCAGCCAGGGAAGCAGGAGAACATCAGCTAGACCAGTGGGACCGGGGTCTGTCGGGCTGGACTGAGCCATGTGTGCCAGGGGAAGAAGCAAAGACATTGAAGATGCCCGGACTGCTACACGTTTTGCAAATGGAGACCAAACCATTGAGCAACATCGTTACCACCAAGAGAGAAAAGGGTGGAAGAACCAGATTTTCGTAGTCAAGAAGGGAAACCACCGAATGACTGGAAATGACTGCGAACATGAAATGCCAGGGAGGATTTTTAATCCGTACTTGATAGACACATCAAAAGGTCTGAAATAGGAATTCCCAGATGCTTGGACTGAAAAGAATGTTCTAGAGTCCAGTCCCCAGAGAAAACAACTCTTTCTTTCCTGTCAGTCCCAGCCAAAGTCCAGGTTCTAAGCCTTCATTGGCCAGAACTTGGTCACAGGCACACCCCTGAGCCAATCACGGTGGGCAAGGGAATGGACAAGGCCGATGGGTTCAGACCCGGGTCTCCTGCCATCCCTGGTGTCAACTCCATGGATGGTGTCAACTCCATGTGGCCCCTTGGGGCTCCAAGGAGAATCCAGGTGTGTTTGGGGGCAGGCAAACAAGACAGGTGTGAGTTATAGGGGGAAATGCCTATCCTAGTTTACTTACCCCAGAAGAGAAACGCAAGGTCCACACAGAACTTGGAGTAGGTCATCTTTCACTGCGATTCATTTAGAAGAAAAATGCAGAGACGTTGGGTAAGGCTGCCCTAATGACCCGCCCAGGCACACAGTGGTCCTTCCGTGAAGGCAGCCCCTTGCGTTCACAGCCCTCATGCCACGGCCAGCCCACACGGACAGCGACAAGAGCCCACCTGGGCCCCAAGTGGAAGATCCCTTTTGCCACCTTCATCTGCTGTGGCCAGGACAACAGGAGCTGCCCCTCCCACCAGGACAGCAGGACAGTTCTCAGATGCGCCCGAGGGTGCTAAGGAAGCCCCTAGCAGCCCCAGCTCCGGCCCAGACAACGAAGGCGTTTCCTTCCGACCATGTAGAGGACTGTTTCTGAGCATGAGACCGAGGCTGTTCCTCTGAAGCAAAGCGCCCAGCTGGCTAGCAGTGGGGGACATCGGGAGAAGGACAGAACGAGCTCTCACCCCAGAAGGTGGCAGAGGACGCCTCAACCTGCGGCCAACTCTGTGAGCGGCTCCATCTGAATCTGCCTAATTGATGAATTTTCATCAACTGGCGTTCGGATGAATAGGATTTTATTGGAACAGAGAGAATGTTTGAGGGAGAGGAGTGTGCACGCAGTGTCGTTTGGAACCCAACCGGCCAGGCAGGCAGCAAACAACAAGAGGCAGGTGTCGATCAGCGCGCCAGGCGGCACACAAGTACCACTCCCAGAGCACGTGCTGGGCCTTTGCTGGGGTCAAGTCTGTCTCCCTGACAGCCCGTGACTCCCTCGTGTCTCCTTCCCCTTGGAATTACTCTAGTGCACATCACAGAGGCTGGAGGCCAGTAGGTGCTTGACAGACTTCTACGGACTGAAGGAAAAGAAGGAACGAAGAAATAGAGGAAGGAAGGAGGGAGGCAAGAAGCAGGGGATGGAGGGAGGAGGGAGAGGCAAGATAGGAGGAGGAAAGGGATGGAGGAGGGAGTGAGGCGCCAGGGAGAAAGGAGAAAAGCAGGAGGGAGAGGGGAGGGAAAGGATGGAAGAGAGAAGGAGGGACAGAGGAGAAAGGAGGAGGGAAGGGAGGAGAAAAGGAAGGATGGAGGGAGAAAAGGAGGGAGAGGCAAGAAATTAGGAGGAAGGGGTGCCTGGGTGGCTCAGAGGGTTAAGCCTCTGCCTTTGGTTCAGGTCACGATCTCAGGGTCCTGGGATTGAGCCCCAGTCGGGCTCTCTGCTCAGCGGGGAGTCTGCTTCCCTTCTGCCTGCCTCTCTGCCTACTTGTGATCTGTCAAATAAATAAAATCTTTAAAAAAATACATTAAAAAAAAAGAAAGAAAGAAAGGTAGGAGGAAGAGGGTAGGGAGGAGAAAGGGAGAAGGGAGGGAGAAGGGCACACGCAGATGTCTGCTCTTTTCAACCAGAAATGTGGTCTGTGAGCACAGCCCACCCAGATCACATGGCCCTTCTGCGTCTGAATGGGGACCCACTTTTTCTTCGTTTCCTGAGGATACTCCTCCATGGGACTGGCTTTTTCCTAAGAATAAGCATCTTAGCCACAGGAGGACGGAGCATCCCGGCCAAGGCTACCAAGCCCAAGTCTGGCCTCCACCCTCAGCCCTTGCACACCTGCCTCCTGGGGCACCATTGGAGGGCATTTGCCCTGATGTTGTCATCACAGTCACTGTCATTGCCTCACCGTCCAGGGGACTCCATCCCTCCGTCCGTCCCTCCGCTACAGCTGCAGCCACAGGCGAGGGACTCTGGCCTCAAGTCTTTGCAGAAACAGGCGGGTGTTTCACTGGGGCCCACTCCTCCATTTCTTTCCAGCCTCTCCTCCCCTCCCAGGGATCTTCACCTTCTCTTCCTGCCAGAGGGAACCTCCTGGAGAGCATCAGAGCTCTGGGGCCAGGTGACTTCACAGGAAAAGAGAACATCATCTTGGTGTCTTCATTCTTCTTGGAGGCGGACAGTAGCTAGTGCCCCTTGAATCCGAGGCCAGCCGCTGGGCTGCCCGGGGGTCCAGGTTTCCAGGACAGCCCTCCTCTCCCCTCCCCTCCCTACCTCATCCTACCTGGAGGAAGGACATATTACATTGGCCAAGAAAGTTCCAGCTCTTCCATGGGGTCACAGCTGTGTCCACCCCGGAGGGTGCTGCTGACCAGAGCCCCTTCCTTCTAGGGGCTTATTAGAGTGGGGGGTTGGGGATGCTCCCAGAGAAATCACTGCACTTCCAGCTGTTTTCCTTTCAAAACAGCCTCAGAAAAGACAAGCTGTCCTAGAGAAATCAGCTCAGGGAGTAATCACTTCAGGAAACCCATCCACTGTCCCTTCCTTTACAAAGTCCAGGGGCTGCCGTGGCCACATGGCTGTGACCATGTGGCCACAGCCACATGGAACGGGATGGATTTTGGCCGAAGGCTGGTTTAGCGCAATCCTGCCGGCACCCAGCGGCCTTTCCCACTGATCTTTCTCTCTGGATCTCCACCTCTTCCTTCATCGCGGCAGAAACTGGGTCATCATCCCTGGGATAATTTGACAATAGTAAGTAGCATTTATACGGCATCTTGCATTTTAAAAAGCACTTTTACTGCATGTCCCTAGCTTGAGCCGCTAAGTCGGGTAGTTTTTCTCCTTGCCTTACAGCTGAGGATACTTGCCTTACAGCTGACTTCTCAAAGATCCAGAAAACACTGAGCTGAGGGGGACACCCAGTCCTTGCAGAGCAGACCCAGCCTTGACTCCACAAGTTCACTGTAAACGTAACAGCAATAAAGCTAAAATTAACCTCTCAAACCAACGCTGCATTTTAGGGTAATAGCCCCCCAGATTACTTTTCTTACCAAAATTGGATCCTATTGTAAATACTTATTTCTAATTTGCTTCTTTCCATTGTGACCTCAGATCGCATGACGCTTCCTTCTGGCTACTAGGCATGTGTCGGACCAATACCGTGTCGCTGGTCGTTTCCAGCTTTCCACTCCAGGATGTCTGGGACCAGTCCTCAGCCCTCCCCGAGGTGCCCGTGGCCCTCCCGACAGGGGGCCTTGTTGCACTCATGGACTTGGAGAGCCTTTGCCACTACACTGAAAATCACAGTTACCTTGGCCCTCTGCCCGACCCGGTTCACTTCTTGTCACATCGGCAAAGTACAGGAATGAAGAGAATGACCCAGTGATGGTTCCGAAGCAAGGACCCTCCCCAACCCCCCACCCCGGGGTCCTTCTTCAGTCCACACCAGGCGCTCCTGTGCACAAGCCTTCCCTGGCTGCTGGGATCTGCCCCGTGTGGGCTTCATGCCACACGCCACCCCGTTTTCCACCCTGAGCCAGGGTGTCGCCTGCTAAGACATAAGACCACGCTGACCTTTTTCCCTGCTGAAAACCCTTGAATGAGCTCAGCTTCCATACCATGATCTCTGGAACCTTCTGTGATGTGGCACTGCGTCCCTCTCCAAACCTGGCCTCAGGCCAGACCCTGTTACCCCCGACCCCCTTGTCTCAGCTTGTGCCACCCCCAGAGCCTGGAATTCCTCCCTTCCCTTCTTTGCTCAAATCTGACTCATCTTTTCAAATACAGCAACAAGGGTATCCTCCTCCAAGAAGCCCTCCCTAACTTCTCCCAGCCTGCACCAGCCCATATTCCTGTTCTTGGGTTCCCAGGAGTCCCTGTGTACTGGCTGTCACCTCTCTCAACACTCTAGGTGGGAATTCCGTGTTTGTGTCTCAGTTTCCTCTAGGACACTATGACCCCCCAAGGGCAAGCTCTCTGTTTTCATCATCTCTGCATCTCCTAGCTCAGCATCCTGTTTGGGAAAGGGTGGGTACTGGGTAAGAATTTTATGTCCGTTCATTCATTCATTCATTCACTCATTCATACATTCATTGCTTCTGGCTGCAGCCTTATTTCCTTCCTTCCACCACTGGTAGCTGAGGAATGAGGTAACGTAGTGTGGGGACACCAAATTATTGCGTGTCTGTTTTGCTAAATGAGGTCGTGGTGCCCCGGGTCTTCAGTAGTGGAGTCCCTAACCTCAAGGACTCTACCAGGACATAGGACGCACATACCTCGGTCTTGGATCAAGACGCCTTGAGTTTTAACCTGCACAGAAAGCCCCAGGGTTCATGTTCAGGTGCTTCCCATCGGGCCAGCCTGGGGTCAGCCCAGGCTTCCGCATTCCTCACCGGCTCCCAGGGGACGCCCACCCTCCAGCCTGACATCCCTGGGCAGGGCCAGGGGCAGGGCCAGGGGCTGGGCCAGGGGCTGGGCCAGGGGCAGGGCCAGGGGCTGGGCACTTAAACAGCAACGTGCGGCAGGCCGTAGCCAAGGGTGGGGTTCACGGCGCATCCCCAGCCACCCCCACCCCAAACCTTGTTTTCCTTCACGTTAATTCTCACTTTTGTGTCCTAACTGTATTTACATGTAAACTTATATAAATACGTTAAAGGAAAAACAGGCATCACTTTCCACCAATAGGAACTACCCATAAACATAAATGTAGTGGAATCCTCAGCCGGGGACGCCCTCTGGCTACGCATCCCCACCTGGAGGTTCTGGGCCTGCGTCCTGCTGTCTTTGCTGAAAGGCAGAGAACACGTGGAGGGAAGAGGGAAGAGCAGATGGGCGCCGCACCTGTGCGCACAGGCGGCAACAGGTGTACGCGTCAGGACGCCCGTCCCGACAGGTCCGAAGGTCACGCTGTCAGGCCCAGGCACGCCCCAAGCTCCGGAGGGCCCGGCCAGCTTCAGAGCAAAGCCCGAGTGTGCACGGTGCCTTGAGCAAGGGTGGGAGGGAGGCAAGACTAGACGCTGTTTGGGTCCAGAATCTCCGTGCCTGGTCCTCCCCTCGCAAAATGCCTCCCATCGTTCAGTCCTCGCACCAGCCACTCGCACTTACGACATCACCCGGCGCGACAAGCACCAGCCTCCCGAGTCAGGTGCAAGGATCGCCCACCCACCCCCCACGCCATTACAGTTGCTTCGGAGAAAGCCTGCCCATAGGCTGAAAGATGGAAGTAACAGACGTGCAAATAAATGATGTTTCCCAAGCAGCAGACTGTGTGGGGAGCCGGCAGCTTTGCATAAATTATGGTGACACTTCCCCAGCGGTGGTTGTGACACCAGGAGATTGGGCCATCGTCCCGAGGCTGCAAGGCGGGGAGCTGGGACAAGGGTGAATGGACAACCCGGAATCACCCAGGAAGGGGCCGGGACCAGTCATTCAGAATGAGCAACAAGAACTGAGCTGGGACACCTGCCTTCAAGGGGCGTGGCCAACCCAAGGGGCACTGGCTGCGGGTCTGGAAAGGCTGTGATCACAGACTCAGCCTGGGCAAAGTGCAAGCGAAGCAGTTTGTACCCTGGAAACCCTGTAGCGATGGAAAGGACATCTGGTGTTGCGTGCCCCGTGCCCTTTTCCTCTGGTGAAAGATGCCTGGTGTCTTGGGCTGAGATGGGCACTCACCTGCCCTGTCCATGGTAGGTAATTTTCTGTGTCCGTGTGACTGCGCCATGTGAGCCCAGGCATTTAGCCCAGCGTAACTCTGGGCGCATCTGGGAGGATGTTTCTGGGTTAGACTCACATCAGAATCTACAGACAAAGTACACAGATTGCCCTCCCCATCGTGAAAGCGTTTCGTCCAATCTGTTCAGAGCTGAAATAGAATAAAATGGCAGAGGAAGGTTGCGTTGGCTCTCTGCCTGATGAGTGGGGACTTAGATCCTCCCCTGCCCTCAGGGTTCCCATTTCTCAGGCCTTCAGACTCAGGCTGGAATCTACACGGGGACCCTTCAGCTCTCGGTCCAGCAAAGGACCCTGCCAGCTCTGCTGGGTTTCCAGGTCCAGCTTGCAAATCACCGATCATGGGACTTCTCAGCCTCCATATTAGGATGAGCTGATTCCTTATAATAATTTATATATATTATATATATATTCGTTATTGGTTTTCTCAGGAGAACACTAATACAGTCTACTTGGGAGAAGACCTGCCCCGGGACGCCATCGTAGCCCTAGGCTTTCCAATTTGGTGCCCGAAACATGATAGACACTCTCAGACATTTGTAAAAAAAAAAATATTTCAAGTAAATAAATATTTCAAGAAAGCCACTATGACCCCAGGCATGAGACACTCATCACTACATGCCCTGCCCCCCCACTCGGTGAATGAACATGTCACAAAGCCTCTTTTACTGACATTGTCCCTAAGTTTTTAAGGGTCAGTGGGAGTCAGAAACAGTTGCAGCGAATTCAGAAGGGCTGGGGTGGGGGGGTATCCTCTGAAGCTAAAGTAGGACAGCATTTTCTTCAAGTTTCTCCAGTATTTTTACCCCAGTCTGTCTCTTCCTTTTGCTTTTGATTCGGAGAGAAACACGGGCCCACCAGGAGACAGAGAACACAATCTAAACCCCAGGTGCTGATTTCAAAGCGAGCATCAAACCCTTCATTCAGCCTCCTCTCTGGCTGGTAAATAGAAACTCCCAACTTGGTAAGACAAGCCGTGAAGACCGTGGAGGCCCCGTTGCTAAGAAAAATGACAGGGAGGACTCTGCTTTGAGCCCCAGAACCCGGAGGCCCTCAGGATGGGCTGCCCGTCTGGGTGTCAGGACGCTGGTGGAGCAGGCTGCCCGCTTGAGCGACTCAGAATCACCAGGGAAACCGGGTTCTGCCCACCTAGAGGCCTTTTCCCTGACCTCTTTCTCCCCACGAAGGTACATACAATAGAGCCTGAAAACTGAGATTGGATGGGGGGCGGGTGTCAAGTTTACAACTGGCCTGAAAAGATGAGGGTTTCATGAGAAGGAATCCAGGCTGAGATTTCTTCTTCCAAGATCCGACTGGCTCAAAGTCTAGAAGCCAACACCACCTCTGGCCAGCCCAACTGCCTCAGCGGCCGGCCAGGGAGGCCACCGTCAGTGACTGGACAGGAGACAAAGAGGAGATGGTTACATCATGGGGGGACAGAACCCCCCAGTCCCCATCCCAGGGGGCTGCCTCGTGGAGAGCACAGCTGGCACCCCACCTCTTGATTTTTCAGTAGAAGTGAGATATCTGTATTAATTCAGATCTCCCAAGGATGAGATAGTCACATTTTATTTTTAAACATCCAGGTGCTGGGCCCAGGGAGCCTCAGACGGACTCTGCCCTCAGGCCAGATGTTAAGCAGAGAGTTTGATCCATGAGATCTGGGGGACAGGCATTTGTCAGGAGGATGGCTCATATGGTTGCACGTCGGTTTCTCCCGAGTTCTCATTAACTCCAGGGTGGCGAAGCAGAGTTCTGTACTGAAAAATGTGTTTGAACAAACTTGAGAGTGATCCGCTCATCCTGGGTTCTCTGGGACTGTTCCAGTTTTAGAACTTGAAGTCCTGGGGCGCCTGGGTGGCTCAGTCATTAAGCGTCTGCCTTTGGCTTGGGTCATGATCCCAGAGTCCTGGGATCGAGCCCCATATCAGGCTCCCTGCTCAGCGGGGAGTCTGCTTCTTCCTCTCCCTTTACCCCCTGCTTGTGTTCTGCCTCTCGCTGTCTCTCACTCTCTCTGTCAAATAAATAAATAAAAGCTTTAAAAAAACAAAAAACAACAAAACAAAAAACCTGAAAGTCCTGCATGCCAGGGTCCTTCTGGGGCCCAGGAAAACAGTTGGTCGCCCTAACAAAGAGGCATGTGGTGAGCCAATGGGCACCTGCTTGGGAGCTCATTAGCCTGAAGAGGAAACAACCCTTTGGGGAATCATGGAGGTCAGCAATGGGGACTGTGCCTTGAATGAGGTCAAATTTGGAAGATGGGAAGCCACTGAGAAGGAGAGATCATTTGATAAGCATTTGGCCTACTTGGACTGACAGGTTAGAGGATCCCTGCTTTTCTTGGCCAGCGGCACCTGGCACTGACCCGGCACCTGGCCAGTGACTGCCTGACCAGGATTATACCCACTCAATTTCCTCCCAAAGAATCTGGCTTTTGCACTCAGGAGCCTAAGAGGTTGCTTCTGGCCGGTAAGTTCCAGCAGGAGCCTTGGGGTGGTGAGATGTTCAGAGGAAAGGAGAAAGCTGGCTTTAGGGGCTGAGCGCTAACCCCCCAATGCATACGCTGAAATGCTAACCCCCAGCACTTCAGAGTGTAACTGCGCTGGGAGACAGGTGAGTCTTTGATACAGGCGAATAAGTGAACATGAGGGTAGGCCCGAATCCAATATTGCTGATGTCCTTGTAAGAAGAGATTAGGACACAGACACCCACAGAGGAGAACCATGTGAGGACACGGAGAAGACGGCCAAGCCAAGGAGAGAAGACTCAGAGGAAACCAACCCTGCTTGGGTTGATACCTTGATCTTGGTCTTCCGGCCTCCAGAACTGGGAGACCATTAATTTCTCCTGTTCCAGCCCCCATCTGTGGTCCTTCATTAGGACAGCCGGAGCTGACTATTATAACCAGCCAGCGAGGAAGAGGAGCCTGAAGGTAAGGCCGAGATGGGAGTCCTGTGTTCCAGAGAGAGAAGAATTTTTCCAGATCCTGGTTCTGAGCCTTCATGGGGTCTGACTCACTTCCTGGTCCTCGCAGCTAAGCAGTAGAAAACCCCCTCTTTTTCTTAAGCTAGTCAAGTGGGTTTCTGTTACATGCAACCAAAAAAGCCTTAGCCGTATCATTTGGTCTCACGATTCCAACCATTACCAGAAGACCTTATTCCTGGGGAAGGCCTTAGCCCACCAGGAAAGGGAGACTTAATGCAAAATACTTTCGCAAAATGATCACCTCCCAAAGATGTCCCCGTCCTGATGCATGAGATGTGCGTGTTTGCCACCTGATATGGCAAAAGGGACTTTGAGATGTGATTAAGAGTTTTGAGATGGGAAGATTATTCTGAATTATTTTAATTATCTAGGTAAACCCAGTGTGATCACAAAGGTCTTATGAGGGAAAGAGGGGACCAGGAGAGGCAGAAGATGCTACACTGCCAGGCTTAAGGGCAAAGGAAGTGGCCCCAGGCCGATGGGTGCAGGCAGTCTCCAGCAGGTACAAAAGGTAAGGAAGCCCATTTCCACCCTCCAGAACTCCCAGATGGAGTTTAGCCCTGCTGATTCCTTGATTTTGACCTCCAGAGCCACAATAAATTTGTGCTGTTTTAAGCCACTAAGTTTGTCTTCGTTTGTTCAAGCACAAATACAACTTTGCATGGTGGGTTGTTCATAAGCCCAGACAGACCCTGACTTGATCCAATTCTTGTTTTCCTCTTCTCCTAAACTATCCATACTGAAGATGAGTCAGTTGAAAACAAAACAAACAAACAAAACCAAAAAAGGCACCCAAGTTTTGAATTCCGGATGAATTCAAAAGCAGACGCTCTTAATGGAAAGAACCAAAATCTCAGAGCCATGTGAATCTTCAAAAGGAAATTCCCTATCCCTTCTCTTGCTGGCCCCTCGCCCTCAAATGGTTTATTTTTGGAGCACAGCAGTAGGGATGTTGGAGAAGAGCAGTAACTGTGCCTTGACCTCCCGCCTAGGTCATGGGCCAGCCCGGACACCACCCCCGCCCCCCCCCCCCCAAGCAGGGCACGCCCAAGGGGCTTCAACCCAAATGTGCATAGAACAACGGAAGGACATGCAGTCAGCCTTCCCCGTCGCAGACGCTTTGGGCCGGTTCTCAGCCCCTCTCCGGACAGGTGCCCCACCGCTGCCTGCAGTGCGGTGCGGGCTCGCAGAGCGGGCTGCAGGGAGAGACGCTGTTGTGCCCACGTCTGTGCTATGGGCGCAGTCACAAACCCCTCAGACTGGAAAAAGCAGACAGCTGCGCCCGGCAGGCTCACATGTGCTGACTCCATCTGCTACATCATTACGGCGGGGCCTTGGCAGTCTGCAGAAAAACACATTTGTTTTCTCCATAAAGAGGAAGAGTCAACTTTCCTGGCGTTCTCATAAGTTTTTGCAATTACTTTAACGTGCAAAGTGCCATGTACAAAGGCAGGAACAGGGTAAGGGGCCAGGACGCAGCGGTTCATGAAGTTATGTTCTACGTTCAGTTAGCCGCTGGCGAGCTCCGGCAGCTTAAGCACCGGTTCACGGTCCTGAGAAGCCTTACCCTGAAGCTGATGACAATGTCCCAGTGCTCCGCGCCTTGCCTCCCGTGCCCACACAGGTCTGGGGGTAGCATCCCACACAGTGGGCTCCGGGATGGCCGCTGGGGGAAAGCAGGCTGGGTTGGGGACAGT
The DNA here is from genome assembly GCF_010015895.1 of Lontra canadensis. Classification (NCBI taxonomy): domain Eukaryota; kingdom Metazoa; phylum Chordata; class Mammalia; order Carnivora; family Mustelidae; genus Lontra; species Lontra canadensis. The sequence continues at coordinate 4,739,560 of NW_022631059.1, read as the reverse complement.
GAGTCACACATGGTGCAGGAGAAAGGAGAATGAGTCCATGAAAGCCGGACAGCAGGGCTGTCCCAGCTTCTGAACCCAGAGAGATACCTCTCTTCTCCTCCTCTCAGTGTGTGATAGGGAATCTGTGCCCGATGGCAGATTTCTCAAACACTGATCGTACCCTAGCCCAGCCCCACGGCTCCACCAAAGCGTAACCGACTGGAGCCATTGAAAGCGAATTTCCACTTTGCCACTTAGTGTGTGACTCAGCTTCATGCTTCTCATCTGTTAAATGGGTCCTCTTGAGCACTGTGGAGGGAGGCAAGGAAGGTCTTCTACACAAGGGACTTAGCACGACTTGTTTCAATTCTGCTCATAAATACATTATCACTTCTCTGTAAGTACGACGTCAGATACCTTCCAAGTTCGGTCACCCTTTCAAATGCAGCCTGAGCTGTCGTTCCCAACAGGTACCGTCGTCCATGGGACCTAGAGCAAACCACAGCCGGTGCGCCAGACCTTGCTGGCCACCTGGTTTCGCGCACCTGCTTGAGCTAAGTAACAGCGTTTACATTAGTTAATGGACAGCTATAGATCAAAAGAAGAATATTATTGTGCAATGTGTGGAAATTAAATGAAATTCAAATTTCAATGTTTGCAATAGCTTTATTGAGACCAGCCACATCTGTTTAATAATGTACAGTCTCCGCCATGAGCAGAAGAGCAGGGCTTAGTGAAGGACCACAGAGACGTGTGACCTGTAAATCCGAAAATATCTACTACATGTCCCTTACAGCAAGTTTGCTGACTCTTGTCTGAGGGAATAAAACCATTATCTTTGGAGTCTTGCTCAATTGCACAGTTGACGTTGGAAGACCCCAAGACCTGACCTATTAGGATGAATGTGGGAAGCAACTAGAAACGTAGACACTTTTAGGTGTGCCGTTGCGTTTCATCCAATGACAACACACCAAGAGGGTCTTGGTGTAGGATTCACGGGAAGGACCCTGGCATCGAAGCCGTGTTTGAAACCCAGCTTGGTCTCCAGTAGGTCGTGTGACTTCCGAATGGCGACCGAACCTCCCTGAGCTCTCTGCTGGAAACCGAGGTATCCGTCCCTTTGGCTCGGGGTCATCGGGACAAGTGGAGTAAATGGATTCCGCTCTGCAAAAGACCGGACGTTCTGCTGCTGAAGGAAATGTGTTGGCGCCTCCTCCCAGAGTTTGTCTCTGCGGTCTGTCAAAGAAGAACACGTACCAAACAAGAACATTCTTTCTAAGCCACGAAAACCGCCACAGGCTTCCAGTTTCAACTCCCCCACGTAAAGGGCCTGGGAGCTGGGAGTCGTCATGCCCACCCTTACAATAATAACAACCATTAAACAGAGAGAAGCTAAACACACTGAAAGCGCGACGACTTTTCTTGGACCCGCCAGAGAGCTGGGTTGCCGGGAAAACTGCTGCCCCAGACTCTGGGAATCTTGCATGATACCACTACACCAGCGGCGCTGATTGCCCCAGACTCTGGGAAGATGGATGAACCCAGAGCCACCACTGAACGGGGCTCACCTGAAGCGCAAAGTGTTAGAGCCGTAAACAGTAGGAAGAGTTAAGTGCTAATTCTCCAGAATTGCTAAGGGCTTAGTATAACCCGATGGGCATGAGGAACCCTGGGGGGAGGGGGTGCTGCAGGCTTGGGGAGGGACCCCCAATATTATGAGTTGTTTTTGTTGTTTTTTTTTTACCAGGAACTCCACCGGTTCTTGCCTGGTGAAAATCCCAGGAAGAGCCCCTCCTGGCTCTGGCAGGGGGAGGAGAAATTAGTCCTCATTAATTACACTCTAGAGCCTTCTCCATAAGGAATGCCTGCTCTCCAGGGAAAGGACTTTGCCAGAGCCTTATCCCAGCAGGGAGGGCACTCTTCACACTCCAAACCCCTCCAACCTTCCTGTCTCACCCAAGGATGGGCATGGGGGTGGGACACACTTGTGACAGTCACAAGCCAGACACAGAGGCCCACAAGAAGACAGGTGCACCTGAATATTATAGAACATGCCCATCCCCCCTCTCCTTAACACCACACCAATGGGGCCCCAGTAACTGTAACATCGGGGATTACAAATGAAGGCTCTAGGACACAGAATCTCTAGGGGAGGATGAGTTAGGGAAGTTCAAGGTCAAGGGAGAATTAAAAAAAAAAGAGTCCAGAGGAATGTGAAGTTTCTCTCGCCTAGAGCTACAGCAAACATGAAACATGGGGAACTCTGAGCCAGATTTTTTTTTTTCAAAGATTTTATTTATTTATTTGAGGGAGAAAGCATACGCAGAGGGAGTGGCACAGGGAGAAGGAGAAGCAGGCTCCCCACTGTGCAGGGAGCCCAACTCAGGGGCTCCATCTCAGGACCTGGGATCATGACCTGAGCCGAAGTCAGGTGCTTAACCAACTGAGCCGCCCAGGCACTCCTGAGCTAGATTAAAATAAATCCTCACACTGAAAGCCTATTTGCCTTAATATCCATTACTTGATACAACATGTCTAGCTTGAGACATGAAATTACAAGTCACACCAAAAGAAAAAGAAAACCAGCCTGAAGAGATAAAGCAGGCATCAGAACCAGACTCAGATATGACACAGGTGTTGACATCATCAGACAGGGAATTCTAAATAGCTATAATTTGTATATTAAGAACACTGATGGAAAAAATAGACAAGTATGCAGTACGAATGGATACTATAGTTAGAGAAACAGAAATTCTAAGAAATAGTCGAAGGGAAATTCTCAAGATCAAAACCACTCTAAATGAAATGAAGAATGCCTCAAGTGGGCTCAGCAGAGTGGAGACGGCTGAGGAAGGAGTTAGTGATGCATCGGTAGAAACTTGAAGATACTTCGGTAGAAACTTCCCAAACTGAAACGCAAAGAGAAAAAAAGATAAACACGGAACAGAACATCCAATGAGTGTGGGACATTTTCAAAAGATGTAACATGTATGTTATCAGAATGCCAGAAACAGAAGAAAAGAACAAAGAATGATATTTGAAGAAGTAGTGGTTGAGAACATTCCAAGTTAATGACTAATCCCAAAGCATAGACCCGGGAAGACCCAAGAAACCCAGCTACACACCTGAGAAGACCATATTCAAACTGTAGGAAAACAAAGACAAAAAGAAAATTTTGAGTGAAGCCAAGGTAGGTGGAAAAACCTTACCTCTGAAGGAATGAAAATAAGAATCATATCAGAAACGTGCAAGCAAAAAAGAGTAGAATAAAATATTTAAAATGTTGAATTAAAAAGGGGGGGGCAACTTAGAATTCTATATTCCAATAAGTTCTCCTTCAGAACCACAAGAAATGATCACCTGGGTGGCTCAGTCGTTAAGTGTCCGTCTGCCTTCTGCTCAGGTTGTGATCTCAGGGTCCTGGGATCAAGCCCCGCATCAGGCTCTCTGCCCAGCAGGGAGCCTGCTTCTTCCTCTCCCCCTCCCCCTTCTTTTGTTCCTTCTCTCACTGTGTCTCTCTCTGTCAAATAAATAAATAAAATCTTTTAAATAAAAACCCACAAGAGAAATAATTTCTCATATAAACAAATACTAAGGGAATATATTGCCAGGGTTCATGCTTTCTGAGAAATGTTAAGAGATTTTCTTACGGCAAAAAGAAAATGCTAGACGTTGGAAACTTGGATCTACATTTAAAAAAAGGAAAAAGAAAAAGAAAGGAAGCCAGAGAAGACATACATGAAAATAAAATCCTTTATTTTCTTATTTGTATTTAATCTAAAAGATAACCATGTAAAATAATAATGGTTTCTTAGTCAGCTTGGGCTGCTATTACAAAAGACCACAGACTGGGGATGGGGGTGCTTAACCAACAGACATTTGTTTTCTCACAGTTCTGTATGCTGGAAAGTTCAAGATCAAGGCTCCAACTGATTTGTTTTCAGGCAAGTGTCCTCTTCCTTGCTCTCAGATGGCCATTTTGTCCTCACATGCCCTTTCCTTAGTTCATTCGCATGGAGAGAGAGAAAGAGCGAGCTCTCTGATGTTTCTTCTTTATCATGACACTAATCCTGTGTGATCAAGGCCCCACTCTTATGACCTCATTCAACTTTAACTGCCTCCTTCTAAACCTTATCTTCAAATACTGTCACATTGGGTGTTTGGGCTTCAACATATGAGCTACAGAGGAAGGGGAGACATAATTCTGTACAGAGAAAACAGTAATATTGTATTGGGTGATTATAGCATACGGATAAGCGAAGAACATGACAGAAGTGTCATAGGGAACAGGAGAGAGGAATTGAGAATCCTGCATAATGAAATGTCTGCATTACACATGAAGCTTTACAAAAATATTTGAAGGTGGACTTATATTAGTTAAACAGGTATCCTGTGAACTCTAGGGCAACCACAAAAAAAAAAAAAGAAGTTTTTTTAAAAGAAGTAAAATTGACACTGAGAGGACATAAAATGGAATTTTATGATAGTGGATTAAAACCAGAGAAGGCAGAAAAAGAAGCCTCTGGTAATAGAATAGAAACCAGGTCTATTAATAAAATTATATCAGTGGCTGATGTAAATAAAATTATATCAATGGTTGATATTAATAAAATTTTATCAATAGTCAATTTAAATATGAATGTCTGATACAATGATTAAAACAAAGAGGTTGTCAGAGTACTTCAAAACAAGACCGAGTGTATGTTGTATGTAAGAAATGCATTTTAAGCATAAAGACTCTGATGGATTAAAAGTGAAGGGGTTACTAGATAGTGTCTGGGAAGCTGGTGGAGCAGGAAGCACCAGGAATCTGTCTCCCCAGCTAGACAACAATTGCTCTGGAAGACTCTGCCTAATATAATTATTTTGGAACTCTAGGATCTACTGGGCATTTGCAAATTCCAAAGGAAGGCTTGGACAGCAAATTGTGGTTAACTTCAGTCAGTTTCAGCTCTTTGCATAGCAAAGAGCAGCTATCTATCTCCACCCAACAAATAGTGCTGGGAAACCATATAGGCACATGCAGAAGAATGAATTTGGACCCTTAACTAGCCCCCTATACAAAAATCAACTCAAAATGGCTCAAAGACCTTAAGGTAAGTCTTTAGGAACAATAAAACTCTTAGAAAAAAAAAAAAGAAAGAAAAACAAGACAAAAGCATCATGATGTTGGATTTGGCAATGATTTCTTGGATAGGACACCCAAAACAAAAATAGCAAAAGAAAAATAGACTTCATAAAAATCATGGCTTCCCAGGATCTGTCACCTGCAATGCCTTCCCATTCTGGACTTGCAAGTTTGTGTTGTCTATTCACATGGAGAAGCACAGATCTACACAAAGACATGCAGGGTGGACTAAATGCACATGTGATTGGGGACACACTCAGACACAACACACACAAACACAGAGAGTTTGCAGGCACACATTCTGCATGCCTATACAAATACGCTGCTCTTGTAATGATAGCTGAGATTTATACAACACTTACTCTGCATCTTGGTTTCTTGCCTCCCCCCACAAAAACAAAAACAAAAACAAAAACAAAAACAAAAAACAGAGCCCGAGAGAAGGACCTGTGTACAAATAGTTCATTTGGGAGGCTATCCCAGGGAGCAGGAGTGTGGGAATAGGAAACAAGGGAAGGAGGAAATGCCACCACAGGGACACATTGTCAAGGTCTCCCAGAGGGTAAGCATGTTCAGTCCTGTCCCTATCAAGGCACATATAAAATACCTCTCAGACTTCTGTTCCTCACCATGACAGATGAACCAGTATTGAAATCTTCCCACCATATTAATCTTCCCACCATAAACAATATAAAATTGGACAAGATATATGAAACAACAGTTTCCAGGCAACGGACAACAGGCAGTACAAGACTATAGTCCCTAATAAAGGAAACCCATGAAGTGAACACAACCAATGCCAAAGTGTAACTTGTGACAGTTCTTAGGCTGGTGCAAGAGGAGCCCATGTAGAATTTGGTAGCCCCCTGAGCTGAGAAGGCAAAAAGTAGAGTTCAAGGCAACTGAAGCAATGTCAACCTATGGATTTGGAAGATCAGAAATATGGAAGCTTATGCAAAGAACCCCAGAGGTCCATGAGGGAATCCCTCCTTAATTAAAAACAGGTTCTGAACCATCTGAGGTCTACTAGGTAGTTGCTGTTGTGTGATTGAGAGTACAGGCATATTAGAGATTGAACCGTACTGGAGATGTTGTGATTCTGACCCTCATCAGAGTGAAGAGAGTTTATTAACAGCTCGTTAACAAGCCTGATGCCCAGCTGAGATACTACATTCTTCTTAGGAGTAAGAACACCATAGAGTAGACCCTATTTTAAAATTTCCCTAACAAAGCCTATAATCAAGTTCTCATATGATCTACAGGGGGCTGCAGGGCTTAGAGGTTAAGTCTCACTAAGTTAAAGTTTTAGGAAGGCCCTATGTTTTGTACAGACTCAAAAAAAGAAAGCATAAAACCAAGCCTACAAAAAATTATCACCAAAAACAGCCAGCAATTGAATGGAATTGAACTCAAGAAAAACAGCCAGTAAACAAACAAACAAACAAAGATAATGATGAATACTCTTCAGGGGAAGATAACACAATCCAGAGTCTCTACAATATAGTTTCCATATCTCTGAGATTCAATTTTTTTTAAAAATAAGCCTGCAAAAAAAAAAGGAAAATGTTGTTCATAGTCAAAAAAATCACTCAGTAGAAACTGAAATGAGGTGTTCCAGATGTAGGACTTAGCAAAGACGTTAAAGCAGCTTTTACAAATCTGTTAAAATAATTCAAGGAAAATATGGTCTTAATGATGGCTCAAGTAGGGAATTTGAACAGCAAAGTGAAGATTATAAAAAAAGAAACAAGGCCATATATTAAAAAAACCACAGCTAGTATCACCCTCAATGGGGAAAAATTAAGAGATTTTCCTCTACGGTCAGGAACAAGACAGAGATGTTTACTCTCACCATTGTTATTTAACATAGTGCTAGAAGTCCTAGCCTCAGCAATCAGACAACAGGAAAAAATAAAGGGCATCCAAATAGGAAATGAAGAAGTCAAACTTTTCATTATTCACTGATGACATGATGAGTGTATGTAGAAAACCCAAAAGATGAAGAAAAAAATGCGTTCTGATACATGAATTAAGTAAAATCACAGGATACAAAATCAACATACAGAAATCTGTTGCATGTCTATACACCAATAATGAAGCAGCAGAGAAAGCAAGGAATTGATCCCATTCACAACTGCACCAAAAATCGTAAGTTACCTAGGAATAAACCTAACCAAAGAGGTAAAAGATCTGTATTCTAAAAACTTTAGTACATTTATGAAAGTATTTGAAGATGACACAAAGAAATGGAAAAACATTCCATGTTCATGGGCTGGAGAACAAATATGTTTTAACTGTCTATCCTACAAAAGCAATCCACACATTTAATGTAATTCCTATCAAAATACCACCAGCACTCTTCACAGAGCTAGAACAAACAATCCTAAAATTTGTAGACACAAATACAATAGATTCCAATAACAAAAGCAATCTTGAAAAAGAAAAGCAAAGCTGGAGGCATCATAATTTTCGACTTCAAGCTATACTACAAAGCCATAGTCATCAAGACAGTATGGTAATGGCACAAAAACAGACACATAGACCAATGGAACAGAATAGAAAACCCAGAAATGGACCTACAACTATATGGCCAACTAATGTTTGACAAAGTAGGAAAGAATATCCAATGGAAAGAAAACAGTCTCTTCAACAAATGGTGTTGGGAACACTGGACAACAACATGCAGAAGAATGAAACTGGACCACCTGCTTACACCATACACAAAAATAAACTCAAAATGGATGAAAGACCTAAATGTGAGACAGAAAACCAAGAGGAGAACACAGGCAACAACCTTTTGACATCAACTGTAGCAATTTCTTACTGCACATGTCTCCAGAAGCAAGGATAACAACTGCAAAAATAAACTATTGAGACTTCATCAAGATAAAAATCTTCTGCACAGTGAAGGAGACAATCAACAAAACTAAAAGGCAACCTTCAAAATGGGAGAAGATATTTGTAAATGATATATCTGATAAAGGATTAGGATCCAAAATTTATAAAGAACCTATCAAACTCAACACCCAAAAAACAAATAATCCAGTTAAGAAATGCACAGAAATCATGAATAGACATTTTCCTAAAGAAGACATAGAGATGGCTAATAGTACATAAAAAGATGCTTGACATCATTCATCATCAGAGAAAAACAAATCAACACTACAATGAGATACCACCTCACACCTGTCAGAATGGCTGAAATTAATAACACAGGAAATGACAGATGCTGGCGAGGATGCAGAGAAAGGGGAACCTCTAACACTGTTGGTGGGAATGCAAGCTGGTGTAGCCACTCTGGAAAACAGTATAGAGGTTTCTCAAAAAGTTAAAAATAGAACTACTCTATGACCCAGCAATTACATTACTAGGTATTTACCAAAAGGACACAAAAATACTGATTTGAAGGGCAAATACACCCTGATGTTTAAAGCAGCATTATCAACAATAACCAAATTATGGAAAGACCCCAAATGTCCATCAATGGATGAATGGATAAAGAAGATGTGGTAAATACATACAATGGAATATTTTTCAGCCATGAAAAAAAAAATAATGAAATCTTGCCATTGGCATCAATGTGGATGGAGCTAGAGTATATTATGCTAAGCAAAATAAGTCAGTCAGAGAAAGACAAATACCATATGATTTCACTCATACGGAATGTAAAAAAAACAGAGCAGATGAGCAAAAGGGAAAGAAAAAGAGGAGAGGGAGGCAAAACATAGAGACTCTCAACTATAGAGAACAAAGTGAGGGTTGTTGGAGGGGAGTGGGAAGGGGGATGGGTTAAATGGGAGAATGACCATTAAGGAGGGTACTTGTGATGAGTACACAGTGTTATATGTAAGTGGTGAATTACTAAATTCTAAATTACTAAATTCTACCCTATATATTACACTATATGTTAACCAATTAGAATTTAAATAAAAACCTGAAACACAAAAAAGGAGAACGAAATAAAAATTGTAAAACTGAAAATTGCAACGACTGAACTCTAACATTTTCTAGGGTACTTAACGCTGCATTGAACACGGCAAAAGAGTTGGTGAACTTGAAGATGGGTGAATAGAAATTATCTAACCTGAAGATCGGAGACAAACAGGGTTGAAGAAAATGAGTAGACCTCAGGGTTCTATGGCACAACATCACATAGTCTAACATGTACTGAGGGTCTCTAAAAGAGGAGAAAGTGAGACTGGAACAGAAAATATATTTGAATAAATAATGACTAAAATCTCCCCAATCTGATGGAAAACATGGACTTACATATCCAAGCAGCTCCAAAAAGCCCAAATAAGATGAATCTGAAGCCAGAAGGAGGGGAAGGGGATGAATACAAAGAAAAATCCACTTTGGCCATCGTAGTTGAAGCACTGAAAACCAAAAACAAAGAAAAAATGTGAAAGCAACCAAAGAAATGCTGTATATATAGGGGGCTGTGGGGAAGAATGATACTGACATGTCATTTAAAAACAATGGCAGTTAGAAGACGATGGAATGACATCTTCAAAGTGCTGAAAAAGAACACCTCCCAGAATTGTCTGTCCAAGGATCTACCCAGGGAACTATTTATTCAGATGCTCCCATTCTCCATTGCTTGAGGGTTCCCCTTGGGCATTAACTCCCCTGCACTTTCAGGCAGAATGTGTGTGATGGGCGAGCAGGTTCCCACCTGTGGGTCCCGAGTCAAAGAATCTCCAGGGTAGGGGCATTAATTAAAGCTACAGGCCACACTTGAAGTCTGGAGGCTCCGCTGGTGAAGTGAGGGAAAGCTCATGGAACCCACAACAGACAGAGCTGGAATTACAGGAGAAGCCAGAGGTTATAAGTCAGGGCACAAAGATATTTGCTCTTCTATGTGCCAGGCACTGTTCGAAGCACTTGACATTGAGTATCTCATTTCAACCTGCCAGCCCCTCAATGGATGTGGTACTAGTATTAGCCATAATTCACAGAGGTGGAAGTAAAGGCAGAGAGGGGTTTGGTCCTATGCCAAGATCCCTGGTAAGAGCCGGTAAGTGTAAGAGTTGAGCTTGGACCCGGGTTGGTCGATCTTTTAGCCCCTACCCCACATTACTTCTTGAAAGGGAATTACCATGGCACAAATACAGAGGAGACACGCAGACCTCCACACACATATCCCAAGACATAGTTCACAAACACAAGCATTTAACTCCATGTGTGTTGTCACACTGCCCCACACGTGCATGTATGCACATGCTCACACACACAGAGTCAAGGATGTTGGCCCGCACACACTCAAGCCGTATTGGCATGCAGCAGAAAGATATTCATGAGGGAAATGTTCCAGCTTTTTCCTGGCTCTGAAGACAACGTAATTGGGCTCACCACAGGTGGAAAATGAGTAGCCCTACTCTGCCCGCAGGCGGAAGACCTCCCACTCCTCTTCCTCCCCACTTGTTGTGGTTAGCTAATCCCTGCCAAGGATGTTATTCATTTCCCCCAAAAGACACCCCCTCGCACAGACTTCTCCTTTGTCTCACCCACCCCTGGCAATCTGCCCACCTCCACCCTGAGTCCTCGCATGTGCCTTCCTGAAATCCCTACCTCTGTTCTGTCCCCAGCAGTCAGAATGGAATTCATTATTCTAAACCCCAGAGCCTCAGCCGCACACTGACAGCTGAGCAGGCGGGAAAGGAGGTATCTCCCTGCTGGCTCTGTTGTTTCACAGAACTTGATCACAGCCTTGGGTGTGCGGCATCTACCGAGGGAGGGGCCTCTTCCGGCCTGTTCCTGGGAGCTGGACCCGGAAGTCCCCCCGAGAATTCTAAAGTCTGCCATGGCCGATTCTTCATAAGCCATAGCATGAGGATGTAGAGATGACTTCTGAGCATCATATCACTTGTTTTGTCATACATTTGTTCAACAAAAATTACGTGAGCAACTGCTGTATACCAAGCACTGGGGTTCCAATAGGAACCATCCCCATTGTTTTACTCGCAATGCCAAGCCCAAGGTCTGGCACGTGGCAGGTGCCCCATTCATGTTCGCTGGATGGATGGATGGGAGGATGGACAGATGATTGATGGATGGATGGATGGATGGATGGATGGGAGGATGGGCGGAGAAACAGATGGACAGATGATGGATGGATGGATGGATGGATGGGCATGTGGAAGGAGGGATGCATGATGGGTAGGTGAACAGGCAAGTACAACAGGCCCCACAGAGGGGTGTAGGCTGGTCAGTAAGACACAGTTGCCACCTCTCACCAGCTGTAGAAGGGGCTGCTTCCCCCCACCCCGGGTTTACACTCCATCTATCACCTGGCAGCTTCCTCAGATTGGCTCAGCCGGTGGCACTCACTGGTTCCCCAGTTTCCTCCAGGACCACACCCTTCCCTTCCCTACAACCACGCAGAGCTCCGGGGGACAGGGACTGAGACCAGTCTCCCGTCGCTCTGTGGGTCATCCATAAATCCTCCCTGGGTCTGTAAGCTAGTTGCCCAAGGCTTGTGTACAAAATAGAAGTCCACAGCCACAAACTCTGAGGCCCCCAAACTGTCAGAGTCCTTTTGTTTTCCTTAAAGTAAACTAAATCGCCCTCTGAGCTCCCATCTTCAGGAAATGGGGTTACCACCTTCATAACGAATGGCCTGGGGTCTGTAGGAATAAGAACCAGGAAAGGTGGGTCCCGGGGAATGCTTTCATTCACCAGCTGTGAGGCCCCAGGCAAGTAACTTAACCTCTCTGAGCTTGGGTGTCCTGGTGGATAAAGAAGGAATGATTGCACACATATACACACGCCACACTCACGCCCAAGATATAATGGGTTACAGTACTTTGTAATCCGAGAGAGAGTCCAGATATGGCCTTTTGGTTCTATTACTTACCAAAAACAAGTATTTTCACATTTTTGTTCAGGTCTATGCCTCCTCTGGATTCCTGCCTCCTCAACAACATCCTTGAGGAGACCAGTGTTACGACCAGTCATGGGAGGCGACAGGCTGCAGCAGTCCCATCTGAGGAACGGCATGTCCCAGGCTCAGAGCGAGGCCTCTCGTCGTGCCCATTTTAGAGCTGAGCACACTGAGGCCCAGAACAGTGGGAGAGCGCACCCAGGATCAGGCCGCTGCTAAGGAACAGGTGAAGGTGAGCTCAAGCTGGGATCTGCAGGGAGCCCGCTGGGAAGCAGGGAGAATGCAGGGCACAGAGACTATAAAGTACCATATTTTATGAAAATTAAAAAAAAAAAAACAGTTTAAAAAATTCAGCCTTAGAGAAGTCTCTAAACCTTTTGGAAGACTTCTAACATTTTCCCTCTGTGGTTTCGTACCAGGAAACCAACCCCTTCTGGGCTCCAATAGCATGAGTGAGGGAGGGAGGGAGGGGACCCTGCTGTCTGTCAGTTTCCTCCCCTCCCCCCCACCCCCGCCTCCCCTCACCCCTCCCTCGCCCCCACCAGTCCGTTGAGCAGATGCTGAGTCATCCTTTTGCTGATGGCTTTGAACTCGGCCTCTCAGGGGGGCAGCCCGTGTGGGAAAAGCCTCACTCAGAGGGTTGCAGTTTTGTTCCTCTGCTGAATTCTTTTCTTATTTTCATCCTCCCTGGTTCTTTGCCACAAACTGTAAGCCTCTTATTTTTTCCCCCGTTCTTTGCCTTAGTTGAATTAACTTAATTAGGGCACTTGCTTTTGACAATGCTGGGAGATTTTTAGATACTGAACACTCCTCAGGAGACCGGCAGAAAGTCGGACGCTCTCTGCCTGCAATTATGGAGCTAATCACTGGAAACACACTCCCTTCTGTATCTATTTATATCTTGGAACATAAACCTGCATTTCTACTTCCTTGAGCTCTGCCATGTGTGCCAGGCAGTGAGCTAGTTACCAGGGGCGCAAGACAAGCCAGTGCATTACAGAGCAGCTGGAACCAGAGACGGTAAGAAATAGTAACACGTAGAAACACAGGATTATAGGATGGCAGAATGCCACCAAGAAACAACAAAATAGTCCCTTGTCTCTGGAGTTCTTTAGAAGACGGTGAATTGGAACACACCTTAAAACCGGAAGTGATGCTTTTCAGAATAGTCTGTTCGAAATCAAATCCGTTCCCCACCGCGGTCAGTACAGGGCTCAAATCCTCCTTTCCTTCACAGGCTGATTCCGGAGTTCCCCGACGCCCAGCCCTGAGCCGGTCCCAGGATGCTCAGAAGAGGCATATTTCAGGGAGATCACTTCCAAAATTCACACCGAAGCCATCGTATCTGAGCTCCCTGGGATCAGACAACTTTTCCTGTTTCTCCTCGGGTCACAGATGTGCTACTTTCCACCTCAACTGATCAAAAAGACAAACCTTTCAGCGTCAGGGGGCAAAGTGCCGAGATGAGAAAAGAAGAAAAAGTAATCACAAGATCAGAGTCTTCATTTTTTCCCAAGTTGTGAGAAACAAACAGCACCCTTCCCGGCAGTGACCGACAGCACTCTGGAAACTTCACCAAACGATCACTTTTTCCTTTATTGAAAAAAAAAACAAAAAACAAACAAACAAACAAACAAACAAAAACACACAAGGGCATTTAGTTGTCATTGGTAACAACCGAATTTCTCTAAATATTCCAGTGGTTCTCAAAATACGACGTTGACAAACTGAAGTAATAAAAAAAAAGTGTTGTGGGAGTTTTGAAAAAGGTCCAGTTAGGGAAATGCCAGGTTCCTTCTGCTGGAGTCCTCCTCGGGGAACATGTTCATTCGGAAGACAAAGTGTACTGGTCCAACTGTGCTGACTTTGAGGAGCACTGTCGTCTCCGTCCATCCAGTGCCATCAAAACAGCAGTTCTTAGGGCGCCTGGGTGGCTCAGTGGGTTAAGCCTCTGCCTTCGGCTCAGGTCATGATCTCAGGGTCCTGGGATCGAGCCCCAAATCGGGCTCTCTGCTCAGCGGGGAGCCTGCTTCCCCCATTCTCTCTGCCTGCCTCTCTGCCTACTTGTGATCTCTGTCAAATAAATAAATAAAATCTTTAAAAAAAAAAAAAAAAAGCAGTTCTTGGAAAGGGACACGTCCCAGAAGGAAGGTCAGAGGTGCTTCGAGAGGGGAAGGTGGCCTCACACAGCGTGGAAAGGCACTGACGAAGTTACTCCTCTGTAATCCCCCTGACTCGACCAAGGAGCTTCTGCTCTGGAGGCTACCCTACTTTTAACCAATCCCTATGACTGTCAGCCCTGTTTTTCATAAAAAGAGCCAGCGGCTACACCTTGCACTAGACCTTCACCCCTTGGTGTCTACCTCTTGTACAACCACTTTCTACACATGGCAAATGGTACCCGGTTTTCCATTTATGGCAAGGATTTAAAGTTTCCTTTTTAAATGAATGTATGCTTTTAAAAGTGCGTAAATGTAAAAGAAAAGATTAAGTAAATAATAGCAAAGATGTGGGGAGGGGGATGCAAATGACAGGTTTGGGGAAAAAGGCCATCAACAGGAATGAAATCTAAGTGGGTTCTCCTGCTTTCCCTCTGCTGCAGCTCAGAAGAAAACTAAAATTAATTCCTTTTTCAGGGTGATGAGGAAGAAAGAGCGCCCAAAAGGAAATTCACCAAACCACTAAAAGCGATTTCCCCTGCGGAAGGGGCTTGAGGACCGGCAGGGAAGGGGAGCGAAACATTCACTTCTTACTTTACAAACCCATCTGGATTGTTTAAATGTTTGTGTTGCACAGAAATTAACCCTTTGTCTGACATATAAGTCATAAACATTTTCCCTCCCTTAGTGGTGTGTTTACTGTCTTTGTGATATCTTTGGCATGGGAAAGTTTTTTTATTTCACAGAGTTAAAAAAAAAAATCTTTTCTTTATGGCTTTTGGGTTTGCAATCCTGATTAGGATGTTCTCCTCAGCCCCTGGATTGTAGTGCAGTATCATAAATTTCTTGCAAGATTACTGCTATTGTTTTATTACTTTTGAGGCTTTAATCCTTCCAGAATTTAGTTCCGTATGTGGGGGATGATCGCTTCCATTTTTCTTGCATTTGTCCATGGGTCCATCCTTCCTCCTCGAAACTGAACTGGCAGTTCATTGGCTGTCTGCAGAGACAGCTCCTGAGTTAAACCAGCACTTACCCCTATACCCATCAAGGTCCCTACTCCCCCACCAGGACTGGCCGGTTGACAGGGTCGTTAGAGCACGTGCTAGCATCTGGAGGGGTAAATCCCCATTGCTGTCCTTATTCTTCACATTTCCCTCATGATCTTGGCGTCATTTATTCCTCCATATGAACTCTAAGATCATAGTCTCATGCACTACTTTAAAAATGTTTCAAAAATAAAATTTCTTTCCTTATTAAAATGGGGAAAGGAGACTCATAGTGTCTCCTTCTTATACACACAGAATGAAGATAGGTCAGCATTTCAAACAGAAAGTGGCTTGGGCACACCTGGCCCAAGGCCCTTGTCTCCCACCCCACACACCCGCTCCCCCTCTGCAGGGGTGTTCCCTGAACTTCCTGCACAGGGAAGGCAGGGAACAGGAGGAGAGAGTCTGACTCCAGAAACTCCACATCTGGTGCCCAGTTCCCTCCTGTGAAGTCACCTTCAACAAGCTAACACATTGTAGGGGAACGGGATTGCGATCCAGAAAGTTCCAACCCCGTTCCTGGCTGGGAGCTGGGGATCCTTGCTAGAAGCCCGGGGACCCAGCTCTGGCTTGAACACAGATCAGCTCTGAGGATGAAGAATGTTCTCTCTTTCTGAGAGTCTACAGGGGTCAGGAGGACCCCCGGCCAACAACTCGTGGGGACAGCGAGGAAAACATCCATGCCACAAATAAAAATAGAGGCCAAGGACACTGGGCACTCACTGGGCCACACAGTGTCCCACAACAGATGCCACATGCTACCCACATCCCTCATTTCAAGAGAAGCCTCTAGAAAGCTTCATTCTCCTCCGTATCCAGGAGGCTCAGGGACACATGGGCTGAACACTGCTCCACACCCGGCCCATGGTTCTGAGCAGAACCAAAGCCACCAAGGCAGGCAGCACCCCAGAGGAAAACAATCAGTGTCCCTGGGCTCGCTAACAATTTGCACATTTATGAACAAAGACAATCAAAGCTAGCTTATATATAAACAAACCCGGCTGAGCCCAAACAGCCCTCAGAGAGCAAAGGAGATGCAACTGCCTTCATGCCAGGAGCCAGCAGCATTCAACAGACAAAACAGAATAATGAGACTCATTCTTCCGACATGTTCCCACATCAAACATAGCCTCTGTTCACCCCATGACTATGTGAATATGCCCAACCTTAACCCTAAACAATAAACCTAATCCTAAACCCTAACCAAAATGGTAACCCTTAACCCCACCCCTAATTCTAACCCCTAACCCTAAAGCCTAACCCTAATCCTAAACCTAATCCCTAAACTTAACCCTTAACACTATTACCCTAAACCCAAACACTGACCCTAATTTTACCCCCCCTAACCCTAACCCCTGACCCTGACCCTGACCCTACTGATGCGCACAGTGCGGTGAAGTCTTTGTTATTTCTCCTTCCCCTTGTCGAAGCTCGATGTCCTCATGAGAGAACACGAAGAACGTGAAATGAATCAAGGGTTCTCTGGCTGCTGCTTTTTCCTGGACTTCTATGAAAGTTTGGTGTCCAAGTGACTCAGCACACCCAGACCCTGGCAACGATATTTTGTGCAGAGTTCTGGGATCAAAATACAATTTCAAAAATAATATATTTTCTGACATCCCCCAAGAAAAAAATTACCGGTTTCTTCCCTCTAAAAGGATTTAGATGGAGTAACATCTGTGTTGAGAATGTTGTGAGTATGTTAAACTGACAGGCAGTCTCCAAGGCTCTCTGCTCATTAATGTTCTGTGCATAAAATTAAAACTTGAAATATATTTTTAAATCCATTTTGAATCATTTAAGCAATTCTCCCGCAAAGAAACTATTGTGCTGAAATAATATATTTGGAGCGAGGAATATGAAAGCTATTAAAATGTCTTAGACCCCCTGCCTTTCACAGGAAGAAGGGGGGAGAATGTTCTCTCTCTTTGATTTGAAACATGCTCTGTATAAAATATATCTACAAAAAAAAAAAGTAGTTTGAAATTACACTAAGAGTTTGATTTAAACCCAAAGGAGCCAAAGAACTCAAAGTTTCGTCTTTTTACTTCTGCCTTAATGTGCATGGCCCAGCCAGCAGCGTTCGGGGGTGGGCAGGGAGGACCCAGCTGGGGGGCTCACGTTCCCCGGGTCTGCAGCACACACCGCGGGGAGCAAGAAACCCCAAGGGAGTAAGACAAAGGTGAAAAGACAGTCTTGACCTGTTCCTGCCTTGTCCTCAGTTCTGCAAACACCCCCGCATTCATTCGGCACATGATCAGGAGCCAGTTGGCACGAATGTGTAGGAAGAAAAGCAGGCTGGGGGGCACCCAGGGGCTCAGTCGGTGGAGCATCTGCCTTTGACTCAGGTCATGATCCCAGGATCGTGGGATGGAGCCCCACATGGGGCTCCCTGCTCAGTGGGGAGTCT
Source organism: Lontra canadensis (assembly GCF_010015895.1). Taxonomy (NCBI): domain Eukaryota; kingdom Metazoa; phylum Chordata; class Mammalia; order Carnivora; family Mustelidae; genus Lontra; species Lontra canadensis. The sequence continues at coordinate 4,721,952 of NW_022631059.1, read as the reverse complement.
CCTTCTCCACCTCCCTCTGCCCCTCCTCTCTGCTTGTCCTCTCTCTTTCTCTCTCAAAATAAATAAATAAAATATTTTTTTTTTAGAAAAGCAGGCTGACATTCTCTGAACATTGCCTCATCCGTGCATTCAACAATTATTTACTGAGTGCCGACCAAGAGCCATCACTGTCCTGGACTCTGAGATTTCAGTGTTGAGCAAAATTCACCTGTGAAAATCCACCATGAAAACACACTATGAGGGAAAGAACATTCTTAGAAGTGCTACCAAACTGTGGGGAGGGCCTCTGGCTTGGTCTGGGAAGCCTTCCTGGAGCAAGTGACAACACAGTTATTTTCTGAGGGAAGAGGAAGAAAAGCAACATGCATGCCCAGCATAGAGAAGGCGAGTGCAAAGGCCCGGAGCCAGGAATTTGCCTGAAGTGATTCCTAGATGGAACCCAGCCAGTGTGGCAAGAGCTCAGACTAGGAGAGGTTGGAGGTGAGTGAGGTCAAGGTGAACGGGTCAGCAGGGCAGGGCCAATGCCACCACGAGCAGCCTCCCCTTGACTCTAAGAGCAAACACTTTCATTGTCTTTAACACGTGCCAAGGAGGGAGCTTTCACATAGGGCAGTAAGTCATTTCATCCTCATGACAGCCGTCAAGGTAGGTATTACTATGATCCCCATTTTACAGATGAGGAAGGGATCTTCTCAGCTGAGAGTGGCTGGTAAATCAGGAAGGATTCGAGCCCAGGGACCCTGGCTCAGCAGCCCAGCACACATCCCACAGCATCACTCCTGAGAACAGGGAAGGACTGTTGGGGGCGTTTAGGGAGGGTACACATTCCAGATCATGACTGCCGAGCCTGCCCTGGCCACCCACGGGGAGCAGTGAACGGGGCTAGATGGGGTCTTATCAGGTGGGATGGAGGCACACGAGCTCAGGGGCTACAACAGAGCTTGGTGTCCTGAGTCTTAAGCTTTGAGAATTTATGACGGCAAGGATTTCCTACTCTTTCCTGGTTAAAAGTCAAGATCCTAGGAGACTGCCGAGTTGCCGGAGCCACCCGAGACCCTCTGAGCCTCCCGCAGACCCACAGGTATCCTTCTCTGGTCCTGGATGCATCCGGGAAAGATCCAGGGCCGCTGCACAAACCACGTCACCAACGGCCAAGCCACTGCTGGTCTCAGGGGCAGACGCGCTCTGCTGTGGGTGCGCGCAAACGCGGCAGCATCTCCCCACGAACCCACGCAGATCAGGCACCGAGCTCCATAACCCCTGCTGGCTCCAAGGAAGGGCTCCCACCTGGGGCTCCTGTGTGGCTTTCGGGCGGTTTTCGTCAGAGCCCAGAGTCCAGGAGCGATGGCATCCAGGCATCCGTCGCTGCTTTTGCACCATAGATGGAAGAGGGAAGCGCTGAGAGCTGGGACTGACCACAAGCACAGGGACCTCGAGGACAAGTGGAGACCCTATGATCTCAAAGGACTTGATGTTGTTTTTAAAGGATGAGGACCCTGTGATGGGAAGACACATTTTTGTTAGAAGAGCCAGCAGAAGGCCGCAGGTGGGTGGGGAGGGGTAAATGGGTGAATGGGTAAATGCCTCACCATTTACCCAAATGACTGGAGCGGCCCAACACAACCAAACGCGTCCCTGGGCTCAGGCTCTGATGGTGGGTCCCCCACACAACAAATTTACCAGCAAAACGTTTGCTTCATTGGGGAAAAAAAAGGTTGTTTTCCTGTAAAACCTATCCTGATTATCATCCGTGTGATAAGCCGATTGTCCGAGGAGATAAAAGGCAAAGTTGCTCTGGCTCATCCTTCTCCCCAAACAAGGAGCAGCGATCACACAGCAGTGTGACAAGATCTTACGTAAGAGGTAAAGTGGAAATGACAGCTGAGTTATAGACAAACAAAGGCCACATCATCACAAATCTATGAATTAGGAACACTGACGGGGGGGTGGGGGGCGTGCAGAGCCAGACAGTTGTTTTTCTGGTTTCATTTTGTCCAAATGTCATCGCCTCACACCCCCTTATAGGCAGGCTCGGCTCATGGCACCCAGCTCCAGTCCCTGGTCACATCCCAGAGTGACACTCAGAGGCACCTATAACGTCCGTTCCTCCCCCACGCCCACCCCACGAGGTGGATCATTGCCAGGTTTGCCTGCCCACACCTTGACCTTCTCTCCTGAAACTAACATGGCTTCCTGTCCATCCAGGTGTTGCAGTGGACACATGGCTCCTGCCCATCAATCAGCTCCTTCTATTGCTGGCCATGGTGATCCTGTCACAGAGGGCATATGACCTATGACAGCCCAATCTAGTCAGAAAAAATTCCAGAGATTTGAGGGGAGCGATGGAGAAAGAAGACTCCCCATGCAACCTGGAGGCTGGCGCTGCTGCCCCCAGAGAGAATCTGCCTGAAATGGGCCAGCCAGGAGGTGCACAAAGCCAAGGGGCAGAGGACACCAGGCCTGAGGATGTCACTGGAACTCCTGGATACAGCCTTACCTGAAGCCTCAGAGTTTTCCACATACAGGAAATACACATCTCCAATTTGTTATTCACGCTGATTTGAGGGGCATATCTAACACTTTCAAGGAAGCATCCTGGCTAATTTCCCCCATACCCCACCATATCTCCTTCTCTCCACCCCAAATGCCACTCCTCTTGGCCCAGGCCCTGTTAACCACCTGTCCAGGTATCATTAACAGCTCCTCAGCTGGTCCCCTGGCTTCCAGTCACTTCATGATCCATTCTCCAGGTCCAAGCAGCCTAAACAAAATGGGTCTGGTAGCCCCACCCCCAGGAGGTCTGGTCACCCCTCTCCCCCAAACTTTCCAAGGCTCCGCAACAAGGACAAAGGTGCAAGCTGGCATTTAGGGAGGCCGTCTTCTGGTTGTCAGCAGGACTTTGAAGTTTCCCTTTCTCCCTGGAGCCTCCAAGCTTCTTTCCATGCAGGAGGACCAGCAGCTCCCTGGCAAGTCTGGGAGCCCAGACCTCACCTTCACAACATCAGCGGCTGGTGGATGTTTCCGGAACACAGCCTCAGCTGTCCCTCTCTTTCCCCCGGTCATGGGAAAGAAATGTGGCTGACCGCAGACAACAGTCCCCTCGGCAGAGTCCCGACAGCACCCCTGGTTCCCATCCACCACCCACTGTCAAGCCCGCCCGACGACTGAGCAGAGGCTGGGAACCGCTGCAGCCCTTCCTGGGTCTGAGCGGCCCGGCCCGGACATGGCTCTCCGGTCACCACAGCGCTGGCAAACCTCTGAAATGACAACACATTCCCACGTAGCCTCCCGCATTTTGTCGAGCCCCCAAGATTTCATTTAAAATCCATTTGATATGAAGTCATCTGAAAGTGACAATAGGAGCCTCCAAGGGACGTCTACCCAGACACCGACGCAAGGACTCTGGAGATGAAGCCACAAAGTCAATTTGCCTCTTGGAACAAACAGGCAGATCCCAGCAGGTCCTGTCTCCATGTCCGCCACAGGGAGAGGCCTCTGCCTGACCCAGAGGTGGGGACCGTGTTTCTTAGCCCCCCACTGGGCCGTGTCATGTCCCGGGTGAGGCATCTAGCCGCAGGATGGCTAGAACAGCCTTCCTTCCATCAGACAAGCGTCTGCGGGGAGCCCACGCTCGAATGGCACCGACCGCTGGCTGGGGCTGGCTGGGTCCGGAGCACGGAAAGCACTTGGCCCCTAGACCACCCACACCTGGGGCCCCGCACACAGTCGGTCCTTCACAGATAGCGACAGATACCCACTCGAGCCTGCTTCCCTCATAGCCACTCATGGTCTCATAGGATTGTTCAGACTGGGACAGGAGACGTGCCATACTGTGGCCAATTTTCCATCTCAGAGGCTTACCTGGACATCCCGGTTGCTCTTCCCTTGCTGCTTGCCTCTCTGATGACTGAGTGCACCTGGAACTTGGCTTTCTAGCTCTAAAGCTGTGTGGCCATGGACCAGTGCCTTGACTTCTGATTCCACATCTGCCTCTGCAGATGAAGAATGTTCATCCCTCCCACATCGTGGGGCTGCTGTGAGGCTGAAAGGCAGCTGTGCTTGGGAAGTGCTTACTACAGTAAATGCTGAACAACACCTGGGCTACCGGTATGCGCCTCGCATCAGGAGCCCAGCAGAGAGAGTGAAACTCCCCAAGGGAACAGCCACAGAGCAGCTCTGGGTGCTGAGTCATGGGGAGTCCTGAGGGTGTCCCCAGAGCTCCAAGGTTAACATTCTGTCTCCCAGCCAGGGAGGGGGACTAGGGGTGTACCTGACCCACGGGGCGTCCCTTGGACCTAACACAGACCCCGGCATGCAGCAAGGGCTTGCTGCACCAGACCCAGAAGCTGGGGACACTGGGGGTGGGGGAAGTGCAGTTAAGCAATGGAAGACAGAGATGCCGGATGTTAGGGTACTCAGTTAGCCACGACTTTCCCCAGGGCTGGAGAGTTCGGTGAGTTTCCAGAGTGAAACTGTCTGAAATGTGTTTTGTGGTAAGTGGTAGAAAACCATCACAAACACAATTGAAGTGGGCTTTAATTGGTTTAAGCAACTGGGAAACCGGGGAGCAGAGCTGGCCCCAGGGAGCGGCAGACAATCAAACCTTCACTACATTTTCCCTCTCTCTCTCTCTCCCCTACCTTCCCCTCCCCTCCCCTCTCCACTCTGCGCACTCGGGCCTCACACTTCCCTGTGGCATTTAGACTTCTTCGGATCCATACAGCCTGTAAGCTGTAAGCCACATGAGTACGGACGGGAAGAGAGGGGATTGGCCATAGACGGCTCTAAACTTTCAGAACCCAGCCCAGGGACAAAAAGAGACTTTTGTCATCCCAGCCTGGTGTCTGTTCATGAACTCCCAGGGAAAGACTCCGACTGGCCATGCTTTAGGCACACGTCCTCCTGTCTGGCCGGGAGAGTAACACCTCTGATCCCCAAGCCAGGCTGGAGGACAGCGTAATTTGAGGCTATCCCAGAGTCACTCCAAGCATGGAAGGGGACAGTCTGCAAAAGATTTCAGGACACAGCCTTCCTCCTCTCTCTCGTGCCGTCTCCGCCCTGAGCCAACCCTGAAAAGCAGCAAGGAGAGCATCAGAGAACATTGTCTGGGGGACCGTGGGGATCCAGGGGGCCCGACACCATGCCCAAGGCCACAAATGCACTAAGCACCTCCCACCGAACTTGGAATAAAGTCTAAATTCCCCACGCCCACCTGCAAGGCCTGTTGGAGGGCCCAGCCCCCACGGGTGTCCTGCACTATTTCCAAGGATGGCCTCCCCACATTGCTTGTGTCCCTGCTCAAATGCCACCTTCCCAAGCAACCCTACTGAGAAAACTCTCTCATCCCACATCACGCCTTATGTGTTTAACACGCATCCCCATTGGAAAGTCTCCCGGTTTATTTGCTTACCAACCTGGAAGTTTCCTGAGGTTGGAACGAGTCCCATCTTGCCCCGATGGGTCCCCAGGGCCTGCTGGCCAGAGCCCAGCACAGAGAAGAGACTCAGCAACTGTGTTGGTTGAATGAATGAGTGAATGAATGAGTGAGTGAATGAATGAGTGAATGAATGACTGCTCAAAGCTGTAGCCTGCCTTAGGTGTCAGCCAGTGGAGGACAGGGGAAGTCTGCCAAGTGCCCCCAGATAAGAAAACAGATGACTGCATTAATCTGATGGAACAGAATAGTGAAGACATCACCTACCGCCCCTCCCCACCCAGTGCTCTAGTTTTCCTTCAAAACCTCCCGTCCAGCCGTCTATTGGCAGAGCCCAGGGCAGCGGGTCCTCCCCGGACAGCAAAGTCCTCTCCACATTGCAAGACCAGCGGGATGGGCGAGCAGGTCGCAGGTGATGACCCCACGTGAGCTGAGTCGGTACCTGGGACTTAAGTCACCAGCGAGACACCTGAGTTCTCCAAGCAAGCGCATCACTAAGCAGACTCCTCCCGGAGCACGGGGACTTCACCGCAGGGGCTTGGTGGGAAAGCCCCGGCCACGGTCACTCTCGACTCTGGCAGCCGCCCGAGGAGGACTCTTGGGCAATCTACCACCTTAACTTGCAAAGACCATGCGCGTCAGCCACACCTGGGAATCACAGCTGGTGCTTTCCCCTGGCATTCAGACAGATTTTTCACGCAGGGCTTGGGCTTTTCTCACAGCCTAAGAGTTGGCACAAGAGAAGCTGGAAAGGAAGGGGCAGGACAGAGGGAAAGAGGGAAACAAAATGTACCTTCAGCCTGGGGGCGGGGAAAGGGGGGAACCCCGTAATCAGGCCCAACGGTGAACCAGCCCGTGGGGAGCTGGGGGCAGTGGGAGGCCTCCAGCTTTGTTCTTCCTCAATAAAGCCCCATGGAATGATGTTAATTGTGACTTTAGGTATGTGGGGTGTAGAGGATCTGTAAGGTAGGAGAAGAGCCCTTTGGCTGTGACTGGGGCTAACATAATTGGGGTTTAAAGTCTAGAACTTTTGAGTTCCTTAAACTCTGTGAAGCCATCAAATACCTTCCCAGCAAATTGGCACTTGCATCTCCTTGTGGTGCAGTGGGGGTGATGATCACCCGTGCTGTGAGAGAGGCACACCAGCGGGCGGGGACGCTGGCTACACAAAGCATTCTTTGGTTAAAAAAAAAAAATCGTGCAATATAAAAGAAAACTGTTTAAGCTTAAAAATTGAAAAGAAGCAGTTGGCTCCAGTTGTTGGGATGTTTTATGAAGCAACAGCAAGATGAAAAAAAATAAAAAATAAACTATCCCAGAATGCTGAGAGAGGGCCAAAAATACTAATATGCAGGAACATGGCAAACCTTCTGCAAGATGTCAATATTTCCTTTGTCCCCCACGTACAGTCAGCAAGTATGGCAGTCCCTTTCCTCTCTCCGCTCTTCCCATGGGACCTCTACGCCAGATAACACTTTTTCCAGAAGAATAAAACTCAAGTACTAGGTAGAGAAACAGTGTCTGTCAGAGGTCCGTGAATGTCTTATTTCAAATATCATAGGGAGGGAGGCTTCCAACCCCAGAACCGGGAGAGGAGTTTATATAAAGGGAGGAGTTTCTATAAAACAAGTTAAAGCCCAACCACCAGAAATAAAAAATACACAGGATCTCCTATATGCAAATGTACAGCACTCCAGGCCAGGCCAGCAGCCATCCACAGCCCCTTCTTCAAAACTGACATCCTCAAGAAGCGAGCCCCAGTTCTGCTCAAAGCCCCGTTTTCATCTCCCCATGCTGCCCCCCAAACCCTCTGTGTCTCGGGCTGAGACAACCTGCTCCTCAAGCGACACACTCCATGTCTTGTGAGTGCCACAGCTCTGGCACCCCATGGAGCCCTTTATGTTTGCTCCCCCCTCCCCTCCCCGGCCTCCTAAGATCCCTACAAGTTCATCTGACAGATGAGGACACGGGCTCAGAGACGTTAGCCAACTTGCCCGAGGTCACCCAGTTGGGACACAGCAGAGACAAGTCTTGAGGCCACATCCAGTCCCAAAGCCTGTGTTTTCAACCTCAAGATGCTCCCCATCTCTCCTCCTGACCCCATCCCCCAGGTGTCCCCCGTAGGTATCTCTGAGGGGAGTTTGCAGGACTGGCAACTCTCACTCATCCTTCCATGCCTTTCCCCTTGGGCCTCCTTCCTGCTGTCACCTCTGCGGCACGCATCTCTCCCTGACCTGAGTGTGTATGTGCCTTTGCCCACTTGCTTCCTTGTCTGTCTTCCCTCCGGAGACATCGGCCCCTCCCCCGGGGGGGGACAATGACTTAGCAGGGTCTCGTCCCCTCCGAGATCCCCAGGTACATCAGAGGCTCTCAGCAAACATTTGGAATGAATGAATTCTCCGTGCCCAGCACATAGAGACAGTGGGTAAATGAATTTATTCTTAATTAATTATTTTAACAGAATCATCTTGGAAGCTTCCCAAGGGGGGAAGCGGACTTTGGCACTCCTACATGAGGGACCCTCCTCTCCCTGACCACCCACTATTCACATTACTTTCCAGGTCACTGACCCCCTGTTGGAAGAATGGCAGCCTCACAGAAAAGGCCAGAAAGAAAACCTCAGGCCCACCTGGACATGTGTCCACCTTGTGCCAAACCGGCCGGTCCACCAGCTTGCTTCGGCCATGGGCATAGCGTGTTCCTCACTCATGAATCAACCCATCCACTCTCCTCCCAGGCCCTCCCTGTCCCCTCACTATTTTGGCTGAGTGGGCAAAAAGGATCACCCCAATTTGGGGCCTCTACCCAGCACCTCCAACAACCAAGAAAAGCACCACATGCCTTGAGTGTGGGGAGCATTGTTATACAAAAATACTCCGTCCAAACAGCCCCATAAAGGCACAAATCTGTTGACGAGGGAGGAAGGAGGTCAGGGAGAGGAAGGTCGTGAGACGTGCCAGGGAGAATCACGGACATCTGTGCCCTCTCCTAGTGGCCGCGGTAATTCTCAGGGAGCGAACCCACAGGTCAGCAGAAGCATGCTGCCTCTGGTCGCTCAGTCCCAGGAGGCTCTGGGCACCAGCGGATCCCGTGCTTGCCCCCTTCCCCATGATGTCTGTCCGCTCACTGACATTAGACCCATTTTCCAGTTCTAGACCTATGACAACGTGCACTGGTGGAAGCCTTTGGGTCAATAAGTCAGTCAACAAACGATTGAGCACCCCAATTTTGAGGGGTTGGTGTTGATGGGCAGGAAGGGGAGTGTGGCTGTGCGGTGGGCGGGCGGTCTTATCTGAGTTTCACCGGGGGATTGTTCTAAAGAGTGAATGCCGACAGACATGCATGCGTTCTCCCCAAGCCACGGACAGGGGTACTCAGAACGGCACCGCGGTGGCCAAAAACTGGGGCCGCGAACAGTCTGCGGCAGGATGGAGTCCTCCTTGGGAGTGGAACCGAACGGTGATCATTTCCTAATCTAGGCGGGGGTCGCAGGGGTGTGTTCCTGCGACAGAATGCATGAAGCTTGGTACCCTTCCGATCGGTACACTTGTCCGTGTGCATACGTGCCTCCCATGTAGGCCTAAATTTTAAAGGGACCGGGGTGTTAGGTGTTGAGGTTTCCCCAGGGCTTCCCGCGCAGAAGGGGGGCTTCTGCCCCCCGGACCAGCCAGGTGGGCAGGGAGGAGGGCGAGGGGCTCAGAGGCTCAGAGGCTGGCAGCAGGCCCCGCCCCGCGCCAGGTGCAGCGGCAGCCTCCGCCTCCGCGTCCCGCGTTGCTGGGCAACCGGTCTCCCTGGCGACGAGAGACGCTGAGCCCCGGCCTGGTGCGTGCTGCTGGCTCCCGGAGCCCCAGCCCCCATGGCGCAGAAACCTCTCAGCACCGCTGCGGCCGAGCGCATGAACCTCGTGGCCCAGGACGAGATCTGGTAAATGCCCAGGTGGGCTGGGCCGTTCCCACCTCAAGGGCACATACCTGACGGCTTCAGGTTCCCCTCAGAGTCCTGGAGGTGGTCGACCTCCGAGCGCGGAGGACAGTGCACTGGAGGTGGTCAGGGCGATGTTAGGGACGTGAGCGCGACCAGAAAGCCTTTCTCCCTCTTCTCTCAGGCGCACAGCTAAAGATGAAAGATAACTGCATCTGGCTTTACAACCATCTGCAAAGCTTTGCTTGTTGAGAGCCGACTAAAATGTTATTTTTAAGATTTACCGAATTTTTTTTATAAAAAGGAAAACAAAAATCTTAATATTTGTTCAATTTGAATGAGAGATAAATAAGCCTTTTACATTCTCTTGATTCTCCTGCTTTTTAAACTGGTAAGAAATTTTAACTTAAAAAATCCTTTTTCTAAAAGGCTTATATTGAGCAGACATTTGTAATGGATGTTTTTATTTGATATTCTATTGAATTGCTAAATATACCATTTCTTTGAAGTTTTAACCAATATGGGAGGTTACTAATTTGGATGCAAGTAAGTAAAGTTTAGTAGCAGTAAAGCAGACCTGCATAATTCTTAAACTTGAGTTCTCTTGTTTGCCATCTATCTGATTTTTGCCATTTCCTTGTAAAACCTGTGTTAACCTCTTCATATATTTCTTTAAACTGGCTTTGTTTCACTCAAATTTATTTTTATAGGAAACTTTGTGTCACACTTGTCGACGGAAAGCCAGTATCGTTTGGCATAAAATATACAACTATTAATCTTTTTAATCTTTGTCTTTATCCAAGTACCTCCTACTTGGATATGTACAAAATCACCATAGCAGGTATGTTCTGTCAGTGTAAAATGCCCCTTCCTCCCTTCTCCACCAGATGAACTCTTATGCATCCTTCAAGACCCAAATAAGATGGCCCATCCCCTGTGAAGAGAGCTGGTTCAACCTTTAGACTATTTTTCGGTCCAATGTCCAAAGTGGCTATTGAGTCCTTAAAATGTTACTGGTCCAAATCGGAATGAGCTGCAAATGTGAAATACACAGCAGATTTCAAAGATTTCACACCCCCAAAAAGTAATAGTAAAAATGAACTTCATCTACTTACCTTCATTTTTTTTTTTTGAAGTGTGGCTGCTAGAAAGTTGTTAATTATGTACAAAGCTGGTGTTTGCACTCACATTACACCTCCATTAGACTAGACTCTGGTGTAGACGCTCAGTGCCCAGGGCAAAAAGCTCATTGAGGGACCTCCAAAACTTTGAGACACGGGGAGATGGGGGTGGGGGGCAGATACTGATTTCCAAAATGGGAAAAGAAACTTGACAATCAATGAGTGAATATTAAATTAGACGTTTGCAAAATGCAACACACCAGCTCTCAACTAGCAGGTCATTATATAAAAATAATATTGAATGTGGAGCAAAAGCAGGGCCAGGATTAGGGCGGGTCAAGTGGGGTCCCCTAGTGGGCAATATTTAAGGAGGGCTCATTCTCAAGGTCATGCAAGTGCCTGCTCTGCGCTTGCAGGACCCTGGGAGGGTGCACCCCCTTAAATTTTGCACCCCAGAAACCTCACTCCCCCTGCCTCACTCACTTCACCAAAATGAGGAGTCTTGTCCCTAGATGGCCCCTCAGGCAGACCCAGCCCCCAGTCCCATCTTCTCCCCAGTGTGCCACCCAACCAGGACCTTCTTTTGACACCTGTCTCCCTCAAGGGGCTCTTGCTCCCTCTGGCACCCAACTCCCTTCCTGGTGCAGAGTCACCATTCAATCAATGGGCATTAAAAATATGTAAAATGTTCCCCAGGGGACTGTAGGGTTTGCTACTTTGACCTTTTTCAAATACCGTCCAGCACTTACGAACTTTGTTTTTCAGGAAATACCGCCTGAAGTCTGAAACTGAAGCACGACAAAACTGGGCCCAGAACTGGGGATTTTTAACAACCCCTCTCAAGGAGGTAAATATAAATTTGATAAGCCCAGAGGTTATTGAATTGATTATTTCAAGGAATAAATGGTAAGGAGGCATAGACTTCCCAAGAATAAAGTTAGTGTTGCATACGAAGACCGCTAACTGAAACCTACAGGCTCCGTCCTTTCCCTAATTTATTGAGCACCTACTACATGCCAGGCGTCCTCCAGGTACTTCATCGGAACCAGCTCATTTAATCTGCACAATGACCCTGGCACAGAGGAGGGGGCTGTTTTACGCTCGTTTTGTAGATTGGGAAATTGAGCTCAGAGAGTCGCAAAGTCATGTAACTAACAAAGGGAGACACCAAAAGGAGAAGCTGGTCTGTCTGATTCCAGGGCCACTTGGCCTTGGGCTGCCCCATCTGTAAGAGGGATGAGAGTCCTCAGCTGCCTCCCTGGGCGATAGGTAAGTCCAGATGGGATGAGAAGTAGAAGCCAGGTGGATGTATGAGGGATTACTGGGAAGATGTTCTTGGTATTTTCCTAAGCCCGCTGGGTAACAAGAGCAGGAAAAAGACCAGGTGAAATGAATAGGGAGCCGTAGGGATGTCCACAAAGATGTCCAGCCCCATGCAGGGGGAGCCCCTATCAGCCTAGCCGAGGGCCAGGGGGAGCCCCCATCAGCCCAGCCCAGGGCTGAGCTTGCAGAGAGGATAAGTCCATATTCCCATTGTTCAAAAAGTCCAGAAATCCCCATGTTTAAATGAAATCTGAGTCTAGAACAGTGGCTCAGTTGTACAAAACACCATGCAGTTACCAAATGCCCATATGGGCTTCAGTGGGACGGCGGCCACCAGACTACAACCTTTCAAACCACCTCCAGGACATGACACCCAGAAGGCACATTTCCTTGGAGGGATGCAGAACCACATAAGACTTGCATAATTCAAAACGTTCACGATTCAAGGCAGCATAACCCCATTTGTAATTCAACCCCATCCCCCCATCTTTGAAATTATGCCATTCTTAATGAGGTTTTTTTAATACTTACAGAGTTATACAACTTGAAATGTTATGCATAAAATGAGTCCTTATTAATACAAAATGCATAAAAAGAGTCTATATTAATATTCCTTATATGTAATTAAATTGGGATTTCAAAGAGTTTGAAATTGCTTTAAAAATTTAAAGGGGGGGGTGGGAGCTCTCCTCTAATATTTTAAAGATTGGCCCTAAAACCTTGTTGGCAATTATCTATTTGAGTCCATAACCTGTGAAATTTTCTCCAATTATGACTCAGGAGCGTAAATTAGCAGGTTGCCAAAGGTGGTAGAGGACACAGCGGTGGGTGGCTGTATCGGGAGCCTGAGCGAACCCACCAGCCGGTCCCCGCTCGGCCCCTTTCTTCCTGTGGGGTTGCACCAAGCTACTGAACGTTTCTCAGCGCGGCTTAGGTCACCCGCAAAGTGCCGCGTTCTAGGGGGTGATGCAGAGAAGGCCCCCACTAACCTCAGTCTGACGCGGCCCGTCTCTGGGGTTATGTTGCAGCTGCTCGAGGGTGAAGAAGAACCCCCCTCCCCAAAGCCCAAAATCGAGCTTCCCGAGCGGTTCCGCATCCGGCCCGTGACCCCGGTGGAGAAATACATCAAGGTTCGCAAAGTCATTTTGAATCCTTGTTTTCCTAAGTAAGAAAGAAGGGTGTTCGCTCCAGGGGCACAAAGCCAACCGCCGAAGGTGAGAACAGAGTGGCAGCCGGCCGGGGGGAGGCCAGTTTCCACAGCCTTTCCGAGCCCTTCGGCGGGGAGCCCATCGGGTCACCGGTCTCAACACAGGCAGGAGTCACGGCCTTCAGCTCTGCAGAAGCGGAAGGAAGCCAGGAGAATGACGGGGTCGGGCCAGTCGTTCAGCAGATATTAACAGGGGCTGGGCTCTGGGCTCACACTGTTCGGACCCAAATCCTGCTTGGTGGCTCACCTTCCATGTGGTCTTGCACGTGACTCAACGGCCCCATGTCCCCTTTGCCCATGTACAGTGGGGGTTCACGAAAGCACCTACCTCGGCAGGCGGTGTCAGGGCTCTGTGGGATAGTGCGTGTGAAGGATCTGGAACCATCTCTGGCACTTTTAGAAGTGACAGGGACAGCTGTCAGCAGGCGCCAGGGACTCGGTGGGATAAACAGTGGCAAACAAGAAGACGAGACTCCAGCCACAAGTCTGGGTTGGGGGCGGGGAGGTGGGAGGAGAGGCCACCATGATACAGAAAATTCAACGAAATTGGGGTTTTCTTTTAAGATCTCACTTATTTATTTTAGCGAGAGAGCATGTGCACGTGCACAAGAGAGAGAGCATGAGTGGGGGAGTCAGAGGGAGAGGGAGAAGCAGACTCCTTGCTGAGCAGGGGGCCAGACATGGGGCTCAATCCCAGGACCCCAGGATCAGGATCCTGAACTGAAGACAGATGCTTCACCGACTGAGCCACCCAGGACCCCCCCCCAACAACAATATTGTCATTTGCTATGTTAGATGCCATGGAGGTGAGAGACAGGTGAGGTTTTGGAGGGCAGCAGGGGAAGGGCTGGTGCCCACGGAGCTGAGGACTGAAGGATGATAAGCATCCAGCCCTGGAAAGGCTTTCCAGCCGACGAGAAGAGCACGTACAAAGACCCTGAGGCAGAACAAAGCTTGGTATATTTCAGGGCAGCAAGGGATGCCATGAGGCTGGAGCTCAGTGAGCCGGGGGTGGGTCAGAGTGGGAAGGGAAGGGAGGCGGATGGAGACACGGGCAGGGCCAAATCCCACTGGACCTTGGGGCCTGAGGAAGGAGTTGAGCCTAGTCTGCAATGGGAAATCAGTGCTGCGACATGGTGAGGACTGCCTTTCTGAAAGATCCCTGTGATTGCCGAGTGAGTGACCGGCAATCCCATAGGGGAGAAGACTTGATGGTCTTCCCACCTCTGACCAGTCAGCCATGGACATGGGTCAGATGCCTCTAGAAACTGCTGAGCTGGGTACATCCCGGGCCTCCCTTCATGGGCCCGTGATTTTGGTCCTGGATTCTGCCCTCTGACAGGCTACAGACAAAGCAGTTCTGTGTCCTGATGGGAAGAAGGGATGAAACTCACACAAAAGGTGGCCGGGGTTGGGAGGAGGTAGGGTCTATGAATTTTCTTTTCTTGATGCATTCAGGGTCTGACAGAGCGGCTGGCACACGTGAGTGCTCTGTGGAGAGTGCTTAGTGCTGAGTGCTCAGTGGAGAGTTCTCAGTGCAGAGTGCTCAGTGGAGAGTGCTCGGTGGTGAGTGCTTGGTGGAGAGTGCTCAGTGGGATTTCTTGCTGATGAGTGCTCAGTGGAGAGGGCTCAATGGTGAGTGCTCAGTGGAGAGTGATCGGTGGAGAGTGCTCGGTGGAGAGTGCTCAATGGTGAGTGCTCGGTGATGAGTGCTCAATGGTGAGTGCTCCGTGGAGAGTGCTCGGTGGAGAGTGCTCAGCAGGTGCACGTCTGATGGCCAAATGAACCACTATGCTCCACTGAGATACGCTGAGAATGTCTCCCCCTCGACTATCCAGCAGTACAGATTTGCTGATATTTTAGAAATACAGCAAAATAATAAATTAAAATAATATATGCCCTGACTGTGGTTAGCATCTTAGGGAGCTCCTTCTGGATGTCTCACAATGCCTCTATCTAATGCCCACAAAAAATGCTGGCTCTCATTACCGGGTCGTGGTTGCTCACTGTACTAAGTACTTTACGTGGTCATCTCATTTTCACCGCGACCCTAGAAGTAGACGTAATCACCACCAAACCCCCTTTGTCCCAGGAAAACTGAAGCAGAGGGCCTCGGGGACAAGGACCTCGGTCCAGGTACTGAATGTCCTTCCTTGCTGAAGAAAAGGTCCCCTTCTTCCTCCTCATCCCTTCTTTGGGTGGCTAGAGCCTTTAAAATCGATCTGTTTTAACAGATGTCCTCTACCCCAAAAGGCATGTTCTGAAAAGCGCCCCTGCCCCCAGACTCTCGGTTTCCCACTCCCCCTTCCAGAGACCGGATAGGCAGGGGCCAGCGTGTTGTGTGGCTCTTTCGCCTTCTTTCCGTTCCTGCACTAATTATACCATATTTTGTGTATTTTCTGCACCTTTTTTCTCTTAGCGGTTTCTGTTCAACACCTCCTGTCTCAGAACACACTGACCTGCCCCGCGTGTTAGACTCAGATACGAGGCTGTCTTAGCACGAGTGCTGGGAGTTCCATTTCAGGTCGAAGGATGTTTGCATTTTCATTTTTGGTAGAGAATTGCTCTAGTCGCCCTTCACCGACAACGAACCAGCCTGGTCTCCCACAAGGCCCTGGTCAACAGCGTGTTTTCATCTCTCTGCTAACCCGGTGCATGAAACGGGCATCCCAGGGCGGTTTTCCCCCGCATCTCCCTTACGGGCTCGAGGCAGACTTGGAAGCGAGTCTGTGTCCCAAGGGCCCGTCTGGACAGGCAGGGAAGCACCGGCCCCTCCCGCATTTGTGGGTGACCTTCCCTGAATGTGGCCTCTCGGGAGATTAATTTTAGCGGTTCATCGAGAACATATGTTTGGGGGCTTTGTGTGCCAGTGGCCAGGACGCGCCCCCCACCCCGCGCCGCCGCTGCCTCGCGCGCGGACCCCTTGCGCTGAGGTTGCGCTCATCATCCCAAGTATCCGAAGCCGCTCCGTCTCGGTTCTCCTGTTCGAACAAATATTCCCCCGGGGCCTTCATTCGGACTGCCCTGTGAGAGCAGAACCGAGAACTCGTTTCGAACAGAAGGGGAGAAACAGCCCGAACATTTGCCCTTATTTTCCAAGTATTTCAAGTCTGTCCAAGGAATTGACAAATGCAACTGTGTTTCTTTCATCTCAGGCAGAACCTCGTTCCCCTTTGGATTTTAATTAAATTCCGATGCTTTTCATTCCGTGGTCCCTACAGTTTGGGGCGCGCGCGGGCGTGCGCGCCCGCGTACCCTGGAGCCTTCCGAGCCGAACTGGCCGAGTCCGAAGGTCAGGATCCCATCAGACGATCTTGCTCTGGGTGTTACAGAGGGCGGTGTGGACTGTAGTGTTCCGTGTTTCTACACCTCACTTTTTTCCCCCTTTCTACTCTTCTGTCAAATGAAAATTGTGTCACTGGAGGTCGTGAGTGGACGTGTTAAGCGTGACCAGATAAAGAAACAACACTCGGCGTTTGTGACTTTTCGGGGAGAAGGGAGTCTCGGGATCCAGCTGATGCGAGTGTGCTTGCCTCGGGCGCCCCTTCCTTCGGGATATGTTCTTTCCTGTCTTTTCCCCATCAGGCCTCCCACGCTGATCCGGAGGCCTCGTGGACAGCCCTCATGTCACCTTGGCCGCGGGTGGCTAAACCCCCCACCTTTCCATTCCAGGTCCTTCCATCCCCCCCAGTCCCGAAGACGACCCAGGGCTTCATCGGCTGGAGATCCGGGGTGCGGGGCCTGAACAAGTGTCTAGAGCATGATTATGAGATCAGAAGCTGCAAGGGGGCGTATGCCAGAGAGCTAGGCTGGCCCAAACAAGGCATCCACTGAGTCCAGACGGACGGCGGCCCCTGGGCAAGAGCAGGTCGACCACCAGGCACGCACTGTCCGCACCCAGGAGGAGGGGCGCCCCCCTGGGGTCCCTCTGCAGATGGAGTTCCCCTCCTCACTTGCTCAGCGGATGTTGCAAAGAACAGGAAATAACCCTTCAACCCTCTCTTCCAGAACATTCTCGTCACGCACTCATTCTTGGCTTATATAACGAATAAGGCAAAATGAATGCTCTGATTTTTTTTTTTTATATATACTCTGGGAATTCTAAGTATGGTTTTTCAAAAGAACAACGTGATTTAATTTTAAAAACAAAATTTTGTCTAGGGCTGTTACTGCTTTTGATCCTATACCTCTCACCACCTGTTTGTAACAAGATTGTTGATGGGGTCTCCGCACCCAGATGGTCCTGGACCTGCTTTTCAGGAGGAACAGAGCACTCGGTTGATGCCTCGATCCTCCTTTCCCAGGATATTTGCAGTAAGCCAACAGCTTTAAAGGCAGAAATGAGCCCAAGATTTGCCACTGAGTATAGATTTCCTGGAAAGGTTGGGTCTCCCAGGCTCCTTTAAAACCTACCCATGCCCCCTTACCTGTCCTGGCCACATTGTCACAGCACAGATGGCCACCAAGCTGGCCAGCCCGGCCCTCTTCCTTCCACCGTAGACATTTAACATTAACCTGGAGGCTTTGATCCAGGTGCTACAAATGAGGGACGGACACAGGGGTGGAAACGGAGGCATCCATTGGTGAGAGGGCCAGGAGGAAAAGCCCACATAGCTACAGGCCCCTCCCCCCAGACCCCAAGGAGCAAGAAAGGAGAGCATTTGGTAGAAGCTTCTGGAAGCTGGTTTGTGTAGGTTTCTGAGTAGCAGAGCTCAATGCCTTCTTCAGAGCTGGAGTGGGCACAGGGTGGGTTCCTCCCTCTGTACTTGACTGGGCCCAGGGGCACTTCTGTGGGGTGCAGTCTGCCCACGCAGCCCATCCACCCAAACTTCTCCTGTCGACTTTCCTATCCCGGTGTGGACGGACGTGCTTTACTAATCCAAGAATCCCTCATCTAGAACCTTCCCCCGACCTCGAGCACTGGCCTCTCTAGCAGGCTTCTAGATGGATTCCGTGACATTGAGGGCACCAGAGAGCAGGGAGACCGAAGTCCTGCTGAATCTGGGCTATCCCCTGCTAGAGGGGCTCAGAGCCTCTAAGTCCTAGAAGCCCCCAGCCGAAGAGCCTCTCGTGTTCAGAGACGTTGTTCTCTGTAAATCTCTGGAATGTGATTGCAGTGAGCAGCCTTCTTGCTCCACGGTGCTGGCTGTAGACCCCTTCCAAGCCAGCTACTCGGGTACTAAGAACAGAGCCACCACAGCAAGACTTACCCCCAGCCACCTAGTCGGCTCTCTGACCCCCCACAGCCCTCCCCCAGCCCAGGTTTCCCCCTGGAAAAGCCAGAAGGCAAGAGAAGCAGCCCCTTCAGGAAGCCTTGTTATCCCCTCGGAGAGGGGTGCCCACACCAAGCCCCTGCCATGGGGGCCCCCACAGCCCCCCAGAAGTCCCACAGTCACCATGACTCACATCCTGCCTGCCACCCCAGACCACACGTTTGGAGGAGAAATGTCAGAGCCCTTTAAGTGTTGAGAAAAAGAGAAGCAAGGTGTTACAGGTGCAGCTGTGCCCCCCCATGCCCCCTTAAAAAGATGTCAAAATCCTAACCTCTTGAACCTGTGAATGTGACCCGTAATAGAAAACAGCGTCATTGCAGACGTAATTAGTTGAATGGAGAGCAGTCATCCTGGAGGAGGGTAGGCATTTAATCCGATGGGATGGGTGTCCTCGTAGCAAGAGGAGAAGGACGTGTGAAGGATGGACAGGCAGGGGAGGAGGCCGCACGGTGACGGGGCAGAAGCCGGAGCAACGTGTCTGCAACCCAAGGAAGGCCAAGGATTGCCAGCAAACCATGAGAAGCCGGGAAGAGACGAGGAAGGGCTCTATGCTCCAGGTGCCAGAGGAGCACAGTCCTGCTGACCGTGACACTGGACTTTCAGCCTCTTCTGTTCCTCTAGGGCCCCCTGGGGTGGGGGAGGGGTCCTTCAGGGTGCAGGCCAAGAGATGAGAACAGGACGGGGCACAGGGTGCCACCCCCTCTCCTGCCCAGAAAACACCCTCCTCCGAGCGCGTGTGTCTCACTGGTCTTGACCCGGGCCTGTCTCCGTGAGAACAGATGGCACGGCCCATGCAACTCCCAGGATGTTTCCAATCACCCTGGTGTAGACTAAACACGCGATGCGTGGCCAAGCCCATTCCTTTGCAGACCTCATGTTTTGGCATCTTGGTGATCCCTGCAAGCGAGGTCTCTGCTCTTGAAGAAACCCGGGGGGTTATTGGGATCAGATGCCACCACTGGCTGAGCGCAGCAGCCGGGAAGGACGACGGTGGGGCGCCGATCATTCGAGCCCACCAGGATCGCGGCTCCGTCTAACCGCCAGGCGTGGGGCGGCGGATACCTGCGGGCTGGGATGGGCTGCTGGGGGCAGGTGCTACTCTTTGTTCTAATTCCAATTCCTCCTCATAAAACGAATCTGAGAGCCATCTTCCATTGCGTGCACGCCCGTAACGGTTTGGCAGCAAAAAAGACGGGCTCCCTTGACCTGTCTGGACTCCTGCAGGCATCCTGACCAAGCCGGGACAGGGATTCAACACGCCCTGTTCGACTCCTCTGAAACTTGCCGGTGTGACTTTAATTCTGATTTTAACTGACCAGTCTATGTGGACCGGCAGCCTGACTTTAGCGAGACGGGTCAGTGGCTACTGTCGACACAGATGCCCTGGGCGGGGCTGAGCAGACCACCCCGCCACGAGGACAAGCCTCCAGAAAGACCACAAGCCAGGGCTGGAAAGATTTTCGAGGCTGTCATGCCTCTCACGTCCGCTGGGTACTGCTGGAGGCGATGGGTACTTCCAGAGTCGGGCCACGTCTGCTCCACTCCGGTTTCTCGAGAGAAGAAACATCTGAGAGATCAGCCCTCGTGCACAGTGGCTGGGAACGCACACTGATCCAGCCGCTGTGGAAAACAGTGTGGAGGTGCCTCAAAAATTTCAAAACAGAACTGCCATATGACCCAGCGAGCCTGCGTCTGGCTCTATAGACCAAGGAAACAAAATCTCCATCTCGAAGAGCTCTCTGCTCCCCCATGTCGATTGTAGCATTAATTATGAGAGCCGAGATCTAGAAATATGCTAAGTGGTCATCAGGAGATGAACAGATAAAGAAGATGCGAGGTGTGTTCGCATGTGCCACTCGTGACAGCATGGACAGACCTTGAGGGCATCACGCTAAGTGGTGGAGGCAGACAGAGAAAGACGAACACTAGCATCTCCCTTCTCTGGACTCTAAAGGAACCACACTCGCTGAAACCGAACAGACTGGTGGTGGTCTGGGAGAGAAGGGGTGAAGGGAGTCAAAACGTATAAACTTCCCGTTATAAAATAAATACATTACAGGGATGGCAGGTACAGCACGGGGGCGATAAGTTCTAAAAATTTCTTTTAAAAGAGTGGGAGAGACTCCAAGTCTGAAGGCGCACATAGCCTTTGGACAATGAGAACACAAAGACATTTACGTTTCTAGGAAACTATTTGGTGCTTTTTGCTACTCCTTAATTTAAATGTAGCTTTACTGCAGGTTTGTGGACACGCGTTCAATCCCCTTAAATGACCCATACTTAACTTGTGTCCAAGTACAAATTCTTTTTCACCCTTTTCACGTGTCAATATGCAGGTTTTATGAGCTAACCAACAGCTTAAAAACCTCAGTTGGTGGGTTTTTCTCTGCCTCTAATAATTTATCTACCAAGTAACCACACGTGTGTTTTATTTTAAAAGTAAAAAGGAGGCCACATTTCAGTGGACATCGGACTCCACTGCCCCGACCCTCCTCATGCCCACCGCGCCCCCCTGGCCTCTGTCTGCTCAAAGCTGTCGGGACTGCCCCTGGGGCTCATCACACGGGGCTGCTCTCGGGGCTCATTGAATAGCCCAGACGTCCAGTCAACAGCCCCAGCTGAGAATCTAAGTGGACGACACTCCACTATTCAATTACCCTGGACGGTTTCAAACTTGACATTTAATCTATGGAAATCAACCCTTTGTGGGTGCCCAAACGGGTTCATAAATGTCACCACACACTGTAAAATACCACAACATTTCCAAGGTCGAGGCGAGGCTGGTGAACTTGTGTCCACAATGCTGGAATCCATCACAGCCATGAATGTCCAGATGGGCCCCGGTCTAACTGAGTGGCGTCTGAAACGATGCAAAGCATAATTGGATTGGGGCCTCCGAATGGGTTCTGTCACAAGCGTCTTTCCGTCCAAGACAAATTGGAAACTCCAGCGTTTGAGTTACAAGAGAATTGCATGATCGAATGAAACAGGACTATGAGAAAGCATGGCTCCTCTCACTGCACGTTCAAGTACCCCGAGCATCATGGTCCCAGTGGGCACAAGGCGTCCAGCGTCCGAAGCCTGGGACCACACATGTTCAAGAATTTAGGACTTCATGGATTTCAGATAGTGCATATACTCCCTGGCAAGGCCTGGGGCAGCCACACAAAATTAAATCCATTAATATTTTGTAGCCACACTTAAGAATATTCACATGGAGGGGCTCCCGTGTGGCTTAGGCGGTTAAGCGTCCAACTCTTGGTTTTCGGCTCTGGTCATGCTCTCGGGGGTCCTGGGATGGAACCCCGCGTCGGCCTCCACGCTCATCGAGGGAGTCTGCTTGTCCCTCTCCCTCTGCCCCTCCCCATGCTCTATCTCTAAAGTACATAAATAAATAAAAATTAAAATTTAAAAAAAGGATATTCACATGGAATCAAGACCCTAAGGAGCTCTTTCTCAGTTAGGGTCCGGTTTTTGCCAGCAAATCAGCTTTGCTATCAAACTGCCACTAATGTTTCTTGTTTGGGGAGTGTTTTGGAGTTCGGGATTGATAAGAGAGTTTGGACTTAAAAGGCTGTCAACACTCCCCAGGTTAGGTCAAAAGGGCTGTGACTTCCATCTCTCACTGCGTTCTCCTCCCATCCCCCAACTTTCTCCCCAACACCGCCACCTCCGCCTCCCTCTCTGACAACGCAGGGGTGTAATGTTCCGTGGAGGTGCCCACATGACAAGCAGCTGAGGGAGACCACCGTCCAGCAGCTCGTGAGCACCCTGAGCGAAGCTCTCCTCCAACGGCCCCAAGAGACCAAATCCCGCCAGCATCACTGATCCTTCTCACGAAGCCTTAAGATGGCGACACCATGGGAGAGACCGTGACCCAGATGACCCGACGGAGCTACACCGGATTCCTGACCCACAAAGCTGGGACATCACAAATGATATTTTAAGCCACCAAATTTGTGTAACTGTCACACAGTAATAGATAACAAATACAGGCTATTTCTAAATAACAACACCCTATTATATGACAACACCCTAAATAACAACACCCTCTTTCTAAACAACAACACCCACCCAATTCCCATTATGTTCAGGAGAGCCCAAGGAATCCCCACAGACTCTGAAGAACTCCAGAATTCTGGAACATTCCCCTGAACCCCTCGGACTTCCCCACGGGGAGCAGAGCCCTTCTGTAGAGAATCTCCCTCAGGAAGCCCTTCCTTAAAATCGCAGGAGCTGGCTCAGAATTCCAAATGACACCTGTCATTTTAAGTCAGGGGGACAAAGCCAGGAAAATAATTCACAACCCCTCTAACCTCAAGCTGCCATTTAAAGACTGTCCTTAGCAGTCCACAAGGGATGGATATATCGTCTCTTGGGTGAGCGGAAAGGTGAGGACACGGGGCCATGGACTGGGTGAAGAGCGGGGTTCAAATCCAGACCCTCCCCTTTCAGACCATGTGACTTTGGGCAAGTGGTCAGTCTCCCAGAACCCTGCTTCTTCGGCTGGGAAATGAGCACACACAACTCACTCTCGTGGGGTGCTGTGAGCATCAACAGGGAGGAGGATAGGAAGGGTTTGGCACAATGCTGTATTCCTGCAGAAGACAGTAGTTCCATCCCTCGAAGCAAAGGGATAGATTCTTTAGAAATGGGCCAAAGATAAAATACGATGCTGGCGAGAAGGTATCTGTTAAGATGTCTCGACTGGCCAAGGGAGGCAGCCAAGGCTGGCTGGGGCCAAGCCACCGCTGTCATCGTTGTGAACTACACCGATCCCACCTCCACAGAGTTCGGCTGTCCTTGGGTGTTATAATTCAGAGCCCCACGTTCATTCACCATATACCACATGTAAGACCTGGTTGTTGCTAGGGCTCAAGGGAAATCCGGCTGCTCCTTCCAAAATCCTCAAATAAATTAAGCTCTCCCCCCACCCCCATGAAAAAATATATTTTAATATCTTTCTGGGCCATTCATTCCAACCTTAAAAGGGAGCCCCGAATCAATGTGGCTTTTACACTTGCTACGTGTAATTGCATTGCCTGCAGGAGACCTGACCGGGCTTTAGTTTGGAGAGACGACCGTGTGGTTAATAAGCTGTGTTCTGCATGGGTGGGTAATGATTCTGGTTATTCGATGGTAACTCCTGGATAAGCCGCAGCCTTGGAATCCTGGGCACCCGGAGAGAGCCGCTGGTTCCCCCGAGAAATCAGGCACGGGAGTAATCAACTGTTGTCTCTGTGCTGGTGCGTGGGCATGATTGATTGATTTGCTGTGCGGGACGCTCTCGTTTAATTAGGAAATAAATCTTGCCTCTCGATGTCTGGCTGTAACGTTCCCGTGAGGACACACAGGAATGTTGATCGGGGAACACCGGGCAAGGAAAACCCGCTCGTGCCGCATGGTGAGCACAGAGAGGTGGAGGGGAGCCAGCCCTGGAGCCAGAGGCTGGGGTGCCAAGGGCCCTGGAAATGGGCTGCACAGCCAGGGCCGAGCAGGCTGCTGCCTCTCACAGGGAAGGGGAGGCTGGGCAGCCGCTGCGTGGGGGTAAGACAAAGCTATTCCTGACTGCATTCACTGGGGTCTGCTAAGAGTCAGTGTGATGATCCCACCCCATTGCCGAAGCTCGCTCCTCTGCCCACATCTGGGCACACTGGGAGGAAAAGGCTGCTTGCTCCACTCAAACCGTGTGGGGACCCTCAGCCCTGCCCCACCCTCGGCCACCACCTCAACCCCAAGAGTCTCCTCCTCCAGCACTCTCGAGCCACCTCAAGACCGGCTCAGGAAACCACCCTGCTCTCTCCGGGACTCCTCATGATGTAAGTAATAAACACGTTCCTCACCTCTTGGTGCGTGCACCGTGACCAGCCTCTGCGTCAGACCGAACCTGGGGTGGGGTCCGTCCTGTCTGCCCGCCTGGCTGGCAGGTTTGGCTGAGCTGAGCCTGTGCTGAGGTCACTGCCTCTTGTGAGCAGCTCTGCACACTCAGTACCGACCTGAGCCCCTTGCACAGGTAGAGCAATGGGAGCTCCACCAGGTGAAGTGACGAGCCCACGGTCACACAGCCGTGGGGCGCGATGGCAAGCCCCACTCTGCCTGACCCCAGAGATGCCATAAAACCACTTTGGGAACATTCCGTGAGCTCACCGAGAGCTAACCATGTGCCGGACGCAGCTGTTCCCTCCACCCAGAGCACACGAGTGGGAGGATTCGAAAACTCCCCTCCCTGCCCCCAGGATTCCAGACGCTTCTCCCCAGAACCTGGCACTCGGAGGAGACAGAGGGGCCTGTTTCATGGCCCACCTTTGACCGTGAGGTAGGAGGATTATCTAGACTGCTCTAGGGGCCCAGCATAATCACGGGAGCCCTTGAAAGTGGAGAGAGTTCTCCGGCTGGGGGAGAAAGGGAAGTCGCGGGATGTGAAGCACAAGGAAGGTTTAACACATTATCGATGCTTTCAGATGGCGGCCACGTGAGCAGGAAGGCAACCATTCTAGAAGCTGCAAACACCTCCTGGCCAAAACCCAGCAAGAAAATGGAGACCCCAGTCTCCTAGTCACATGGAACAGTATTCTGCCCAAACTCTGAATTAGCTTAGAAGAGGACAGTTCCCCAGGACTCGAGAGAAGAGTTCGGACTGGCCGAGACCGTGATTTTGGCCTCGTGAGACCCTGCAGAGTAACAGCAGTGCTCGTCTGGATTTCTGACCAGAGCTAGGAAACGATAAATAGGTGCTGCTTTAAACCCCTAAATGCGTGATGATTTATAACAGCAGCAATAAAAAGCTAAAAGCTAAAACACTGGGTGCGCCAAGAACACCAGTCCCCACGTGCTGTTTGCCGGGCCCTTTGTCTGGTCCCGTCTACAGGAGAGGGAAGCAGGACAGCTCCTGCAGGTGCCCTGGTTCCCGAGCTCCGTGCGTCCCAGCCAGGACAGGCACCCACCACACTGGCCCTAGGGGACCCGAGGGCACATCAGCTGATGTTCCTGCACTGAAATGCTTCATCTCTGACCCCGGAGACCCGAGTCTCCCGCCAGCATCCAGGCATCACAACGTGCTAGATTTGTAGACTCTGCGTAAACTCGAGGGAATCCCAGAGCTGACAAGACTTCCTTCCCCTTGTGCCCATTGAACCTCGAACCATACTCAGCATTCAGCAGGTGACCCTGCCTGAGAGCAGCCTTCACTCCGCTCTGTTCTCGATGCTATCGGAGCAACACACACCACTCCGCTGTACCAGCTCATCACGACACAATTCCCCACAGCTCCAAGCAACGTTCCGACTCATATCTTACTCCCCTAAAGGTTTGCTATTCCTGGCCAGCCAGGAATCACGTCTGGCTTTTCTCCCGTTATACACAGGCTCCAGAACAATTGGGCACACAGTAGGCACATAATACTTGTTGAAAGAAGGAAGGTACTGCTGGTGACCAAGTCAGAGCCACTCAGCCCTTGAGATATTCACACTTCAATATAGTCTTTACAATGTAGCTTTATAATAAAATACAGTCACCTCTGTTGTTCAAAGGCAATGCTTTCCGAAAAACATGCGTGAAAGTTTAGTGTTTAAAATCCTAGCTGTCAGGGGCGCCTGGGTAGCTCAGTTGGTTAAGCATCTACCTTTGGCTCGGGTCATGATCCCAGGGTCCTGGGATCGAACCTCCCCTGCCCCCGCCGCCCCCAGCGTCTGGGTCCCTGCTTGGCAGGCGTCTGCTTCTCCCTCTCCCTCTACCTGCCACTCCACCTGCTTGTGCTCTCTCTCTGTCAAGTAAATAAATAAAATATTTTAAAATAATAATAAAATAAAATAAATTAAAAAATCCTACCTGTCACTTGACATGGCGTTACGAAGGTTCTCTTCTCAAAAAGTGAAAACATTTTCACCCAGTTCCTGCTCACCCTCTGCCTTGGGCTGTACTACATAGCGCCAGAGCTCCAAACGCGAGTCCTGTTGCTGTTGTTTTCAAGACTAGACAGAAGACAGAAAACCATCCAGCTTCCCTCCTGTGAGCACCTGCTTGGCCCAGGGCTGTGCCATGTGGTCTAACGGCTCCCGGGATGGCGGATTTCACGCGTCCAGTGGACCAGGCCGCAGAGGTGCCCGGATGAAACATTGTTTCTGGGGGGTTGTATGGGAGGGTGTTTCTGGATGAGATTAGCGTTTGAACCAGTGGACCCAAGAGAGTAGATTGCCCTCCCTGATGGAGACGCGGGCTCACCCAATCCAGAGAGGGCAGGAATAGAAAGGAAGGAGAAATTGGTCGCGTCTTCTTCCTGTCTGCCTGCTTGAGCGAGAACATCTCCTCTCGGTGTCTTCCTGCCCCTGGACCCGCATTTACACCACCAGCTCCCTGGGCTCTGCCGGGCGCCCAGACTCGGACTGGAGTTACATCACCAGCTTTCCTGAGTCTCCAGCTGGCCAATGGCAGATCGTGGGACTTCTTAGCCTCCGCCACTGAGTGAGCCAATTCCTTGTAACAAATGAATATATAATTACTGGAGATATTGTGCTGCAGAACCCACGCCGGTTGCAATGGCATTAATGTGGGAGACCTTCCCTTCCCATCCCTGGTTTCAGCGATCCCCGTTTCCTGCTCCTCTTTATAAAATAATTACACTGAAACACAGGAGTAAAGTCACATATTTGCACCAACAAAAGCCAAGGGAGCTACCAAGACGGCGCAGGGACCCACCCTGACCTTGGGTGTGCAGGCTGCCCACCAGGTGGCAGCTGAAATTCATCTGTTGGCTGACACAGCAAGGGTGACCCTCCAACACACGAGAAAAGGCACCAAGTGTAAGAAAAAGCATATGTCTTCCAAATTTTCTCAAAACATAACTCTCCTGCACTATTTTGTTTCCTCAGTTTCAGTAGAGATCATGGGTATGGAGAAATAGCTAAGCTTCCTCTCCAGCACAGCATCTTGAGAGGCAATCCACGGCCACTGGCACGAAAACTCAAGATCCAGAACCCTCCTGGGAAGGGCAGAGATGGTGACCAATGGTAGGGCTCGGCCCCATGGGAAGAGGCTGCTGCCACTCTGCTCGGGCAGGTCACCGCCTTGGGGAGCTGGAGCCCAGGTGGCCAGATCCGCCCATTCTTCAAAAGAGGCTTTGGATTTTATAAATCCAAATTTTGTAATTATGTTTGAATTACTGTTAAAGACCCTGCACCCAAGAAACCAAACATGCCGGCAGTCCTGTTTACAATGTCTAAAATAAACTCGCATTTCCAAGTGCCATTCTGACACCTGCATTTGGATGTCTAAAGAGGCATCTCCAAGTTGACATGTCAAAAGTGAAATTCTCGATTCCAGCATTTCCACAGCATCTGCTGCAGCCGGGAGCCCTGGCTTCCTCTCGGCCCCGGACAGCGTTCCTTGGGCTCTGCCCCTTCTGCCGTCCCCACCCCCTCTGTGACCGAACAGGCCTGTGGCACATGATCACACCGTTTGCAGGGGTTGATGGTGGTGGAGGACAGTGCGGTCTGTGACAAATGTCACTGTGTGCTGCCTGGAGGTGACGCATGTCACTTCTGTTCATGGCTCGTTACCCAACATCTCCCAACCACCCCTACTGCAAGGGGGGGCGGGGGGGGGGTAGGGAGTCTTCATTAGCACTAAGAGTGTCCACTGTGGGGACTGGCAATTTCTATCATTACTAAATTTTTATTTTTGCGAGTAAAGAATATATTTTTTTTAAGATTTTATTTATTTTTGCAAGAGAGTGCATGAGAGGCACAGAGGGACAAAGGGAGCGGGAGAAGCAGACTTCCGGCTGAGCGGGGAGCCCCACATGGGACTCCAGCCCAGGATCTTGAGATCATGACCTGAGCCGAAGGCAGATGCTTTGCCAGCTGAGCCACCCAGGCGCCCACGAGTAAAGAATACTTAAAATATATAACATTTACTGCCATGTATTAAATGAGGGCTGGCCACCTCTTTTTGTCAATGACGTTTTACTAGGACACGGCTCAGGGATTCACACACCCATGGGTCAGCTTTCCTGCTCCGTGGCCAAGAGAGGCCATTGTCACCGAGACTGTAGATTCTGCAAAGTTGAAAATATCTATTTTCTGGCCCTTGACAGAAAAGGTCTGCCTGCCCCCAGACAACACCACTTACTATCGCAATCATCTCATAAAAGAACAATTTGACACTGAGAAAGTAAACACAGTCTCTCCAGAGAGACGCCCGTTCTTAAATCAGACCTTGACAGTCGTTGATCTGCAAAGAGAGAAAGCTCTGCAGAGACGTACCTGGGGCACAGACGGCCTTTGGGGACTGCAAAGTCCAAGGCTGGGGCAGGGGGAGCCGCTGAAAAGTGAAGTGGGTCAGGTAGGCCTGGGGCAGCCTGCAGAACCAGGCCAGCTGGGGCTGAAGCCCCCCGGGGTGCATGGCGGCCCCGAGGTCAGTGTGGCCAAGACGTCTGATGCATCCAAAGAAGCCAAAGTACAGAGCACAGGTCGTCCATCCAGCCCCAGTTTGAAAAGAAAACTGCACAGGGTCCATTTCATGCCTGTGGCTGAAGAACAGGGAACAGACATTCCGTGGAAAAAGAGGACTCTTCCACCTTATTAGTAATTTCCATGTTTAAAAAAAAAAAAAAAAAGCCTTGAAGCAAAAAAAACAGAAGTCAAGACAAAATGGAGTGTGGAAGCATCGGCGGGCGCTCCCACATGGGTGAACCTCAGAAACGTGACGGGCAGCGAGAGAAGCTGGCCAGCGAAGGCAGACCTCGACTGCAGGGGCAACAGTGCGCGAACCTAAAAACAGAATTACCGTTGGACCCAGGCATTCTCTACCAGATATTACCCAAAGAAACCGAAGACACTAACCCCAAACGAGATGTATGCGCTCCGCTTACTGGAGCGTTGTTTCCGATGGCCGAGACACAGAAGCACCCCAAGTGTCCGTCGGCGGACGAGGATGAAGGAGATGGGGATACACCGTGGGGTGTTACTCAGCCATCAAAAAGGATGAGATCCTGCCGTTTGCAACGAAAGGGTTGGACCTAGAGGGCAATATGTGTGGTCCCAAAGAGATAAAGGCGAGGAGACAGAAAGAAGGTTGGTTTGTGGCCAGCAGAGGCTGGAGGAGGCAGGGGAGGGCGGAGACAGCCGGTGGGGAAGGCACTTCCTTCGGGAGGATGACAATGGTTTGGGAGTAGAGAAGAAGATTCCACAACATTCTGAACATACTAAAGCAGCACCAAATGGTGCGTTGTAAACTGGTTCTTCTTATGTAATGTGAATTTCACCTCAATAATGACAACAACAAAGATGACCCGTTTGTTTGTTTGTTTGTTTGTTTGTTTATATTTTTTAAGTTGTCAACTCTGGGCCTTGTGTATGAAATTATTCTTTTACGGTTTTTCAGCTTGGAGATATTAAAATGTCTCCAATATCTCCAATACCTGAGGGAGGACACGGCAGGCCCCTGGGCTTCCAGTCTGCTGCTCTGGATCTCAATCACCTGGAACGGGCACCTGGGCACTACTTCCGTACTTCCGTAACCCACCACCACCCAGGGGACCTGCTTCGTGGAATCCTTCCCCGCCTTTGGAAAACTGCGCTGGTGGGATCAGAGGTAAAAATAAATCCCAGGCGTGCTGGTCCAAAGAAGCCAGACACAAAAGAGAACGTGCTCTGTGATTCCATTTACATAAAGTGCAAAAGTAGGCAAAAACCGTAGGATGCAGAGAGAAGTCAGGGGGGCGGGGTCTTTGCGGGGATGGGAACAGGGGCCCAGAAGGGAGGGGGTAGCAGCGCATGGGCTGTGGCTTCATCTGGGGGATGGGGACCCGGGCGTGTTCAGTTGCGAAACCGCATTAGCGAAACACTTGAGATGTGTGCATTTCAGTTTTAGAGAAGTTTAAATAGAAATCATAAATGCGTAAATCCATCAGACACATCTAATCTCCTGCCAAATCTTCAAAATGCAGACCCAGGCCCTGGCTTCAGGTTGTAAGTCACCAGATGGGTGAGTCTGTAGATCCAAACCTCCCCGCCATAAGATGTCAGGACGCCCCTGAATGAAATCCAACACAGGGGAGATGGATTGCAAGGGCTCATTCCAGTTTCCGGCTCATGCATACAGAAACAGCCTTCACCCCTGCTCAGGACTCCCTCTGCACACCAAGACCTAAGGCCGCGCAGGCATGCAGGCCGTCACTGCAGACCACCCAGCGCAGGGAGCAGAGGGTCTTCACCTGCTCCTGTAGACACTGAGAGCTTGGGAAGGGAAAGAGAGGACGGAGGATGCTACCAACCCGGACCAGGCTGTTGTCAGGCTTGGGAGCAGGAAAATAGACACAGGCTCGCCAAAGGCAAACATTTCTCTAATCTTTCTGGAAAGAATCTGAATGCACCGGTCTGTTACTGAGTCCTTGGAGAAGCTGCTGGCCCCCACCTCCCCTTCCTGGTCTCACAGACACGTAGGAGGGAGCCCAGAAGGCTGGGAAGTGCCAGGACCATGGCCAGAATGGCCTTCCGGAGCCCCCAACCCCCAGTAGAGGCCCAGCATCCCTGGCCCCATGAATGGGTCCAAAATTATCAGTTCAGGAGACCCTATTTTCAGTGTGTCAGCATCTGCGGCAAGCAGCAGGCAGGGACTTCTATAAGCTAATTACCCCTGCACCTTCCCCTTCAAATAGAAGAGGTCAAGGGCCCATCGTGGAACAGAGCCCAAGTATAGCCCCACCAACCCCTGGAGTTGGGGGAGGGAGGAGAAAGAGAAAGAAAGAGACAAAGAGAGAGAAACAGAGACAGAAAGAGACTAGGCAGGAGAGAGAGCAAGAGACAGAAGCAGACAAAAAGAGGGAGAGAGACATGCAAAGCACAGAGGGATAGAGGGACAGAGAGAGAGAGACAGTGGAGGGAGGGAGGAGGGGAGGTAAGGGGTGGAGAGGGATTGATTGGTTTTCTCTTCTTTTCTTTTCTTTTCTTTTCTTTTCTTTTCTTTTCTTTTCTTTT
>NW_022631059.1:4040723-4068620 GCF_010015895.1 Lontra canadensis | reverse complement strand
GCCGCCCCTGACGCTCCAGCCGCCGGGGCAGCCCCAGCCGCCCCTGACGCTCCAGCCGCCGGGGCAGCCCCAGCCGCCCCAGCCGCCCCAGCCGCCCCAGCCGCTCCAGCCGCCGGGGCAGCTGCTCCTGCCGCCCGGGCAGCCCCTGCCGCCCCTGCGTCTGGAGCCCGACCCAAGCTCCGCTTCCTTAGACCCCCCAGCCCCGAGATCCAGGCTGCCGATCCGCCTACTCCGCAGCCTACTCGCGCATTTGCCTGGCGGGGCAGGTCTGGCCGCAGCCGCGACGACGACGAGGGGTCGGTCAGCAGCGACGACCACAGCAGCGATGAGTCCGACGATGGGACCTCCGGATGCCGCCGCTGGCTGCAGCCCCGGCGAAATCGCCGCCGCCGAAAGCCCCGGCGCAACTTGCTCCGCAACTTCCTCGTGCAGGCCTTCGGGGGCTGCTTCGGCCGATCTGAGAGCCCACAGCCCAAAGCCTCGCACAGCCCCAAGGTCAAGAAGATTCCCCTGGCGGAGAAGCGCAGACAGATGCGCAAGGAAGCCCTGGAGAAGCGCGCCCAGAAGCGCGCAGAGAAGAAACGCAGCAAGCTCATCGACAAACAACTCCAGGAGGAAAAGATGGGGTACATGTGTACGCACCGCCTGCTGCTTCTAGGTAATGCGGCGGACTCTGCCCGCGGGGAGCAGGGCTGCCGGGGGACCCCGGGAGGGGGTGGCAGGGCTGCCCGGTGGAGCTCAGGGCCTGGCGGCGGGAGGAGGGGGGTCCAGGCCGAGGCGGGAAGAGACTGCTAGAAAGTTCCAGTGAGGGGCCCTAACTTTGCCCTGGGAGCGGGAGGGGACCTCGGTTGGGCTTGGGTGGTGGAAGTATGTGCCCTCCAGGGAGAAAAGTGGTGCCGAGCAACACTGAGGGTCGTTTCCGGCTGGACAAGCCAGCGTCAGCGACCGTAAGATGCCCCCAGTCCAGGGGTGGGGGCCGGCAAGAAAGAAGGGGGCTTCAGGTGAGCCAGGAACTGCCGGGGAGGGGCCCCGGGGTTCCCCAGGCTAGGCCGGTTGGGGCCATGGTGGGCTGGGGTCGTTGGGGAAGGTGCGCCCCTGCCTCGCCTGGCACTGCTGCTTGGACTCAGACAGCTTGTCGTTGGTGTGTGTTGGTGTCCATATTGTGTCCGCCTGTGCATGATATGCTCAAGTGTCCCTCAATTCGCATCCCTGGCACCCCCAGATTACCCGCCGACTGTGTACTCGTACTGGAGAACGGGCTGTCTTGTGTTTTGCGCCATGGCGCGGGCAAAAACTTTCCGTGTTTTGCACACTCTGGTGGTACCTGTGCGCGGGCGCTCTGCAGCGGGCGGCGCGAAAAATGCGGAGGAGAAGGTGGTGGGACATCTCGGGGAGTGTGTTGGGCTGCTGGCGCGGGGGAGAGGGGGCCGCCTCTTGCTGGCCTCCATAACCTTTTTTCTGTATGTCTTTCTCTCTTTTTTCCCTTTGCGCTAAGCGTTTCCTCACTTCTCATTCGTTCGCCAAACCCTCCCGCCTTTACGGTTGAAAAACCAGACACTCAGGTATCTGGGGCGTCGGGGCTACACACATGCGTTCAGTATTCTGCACAAACTCAGCTCACCTGTTGGGGGGATGGTGGGAGGAGGGGGGAGAACACTCTTAATCTGCTACAGGCAGGTCTGGATCCAAACCTACATGGGGCTGGTTCCAAGAGGGTGGGCGTGGCTGTGTTTAAAAAATATGAAATAATTTTTTTCCTAGGGAAGAGCCGGAGGTAAGCCAATCATTTCCTCTTTTACAAAGAGTACAGTAGGAGGGGCTTGGTTTAAAAAGACTGTTATGCGTTGGGAGTGGGATGCTGTCTTGTCTTTGAAATGCAATTAAAATAAAAAAAATTTTTAAAAATGTTTCCAGTGTATTTTAAGTATATGGACGAAATGTGGTAAAACTGTTGACCATGACTTGTGAAATATGTAAATGTTTGCATGTGAATCTTTTCAAGCAGCTTTAGCTGGGGCAGAGAGGATCAAAGGTAAGATCCTCTTCAAATGGACTTGGGATACCAAGAAATTAAAATGGTCTTGTGTTCATAACCACATCTGGTACGTTGGCGGCCCTCCACCTTCCTCTCCTTCTGTCTTCATCTTTCCCACCTTTAGGTGTCCTCTGGCCCCTCTAGGACTCTCTCCCCCGACCCACCCAACCCCCTCCTCCTCTCCATCTCCCTGCCTCTCTGGCCCTTCCCACTCCCCCCACTGCCCCTCCTCCAGCCTGGCCTTGGCTCCTATCTGAGGCTTTGGCTCCTTGTGCCACAGTCCATCAAAGCAGCAATTAACAAGAGTCTAAATGTGTGGCATGAATGAAAATTTCAAAAGTGAACCTCCACAATATTAATTTATTTCACTCTCTAGAACCTTTCAAGGGATTTAAAGATCACAATTTCTAAAGCTGGGCTACATTTGTTAGCTAAATATTTTATAATGTGTGATGCTTTTTAGTAATGACATTATGGATAATAACCTTTGGCTTCTGTGACATGTGTGTCTTTGACAAATCACAGTTTAAAACATGGCGCTCATTTTAGTGACACCCACGCGGGGAAATAATGATGTCATCGTTTTCCTAATCACATACAGAATGGAAGCAGTTTTAAATTTGGGATGTCCCAACCCTACTATAGCCAGAGCCTTAGATGACAATGCACTGTTGTCCTGCAGGCAACTGCTTTTGCCATAACTGTCCCATTTCAATATTCTGAGCTTAGTTCTAGGACACTGACCTCTGATGGGGAGGGGACACAAATGGATACAGACAGGAAGCCAGGTGACAGTGTCCACTTGCCCCCTAGTTGGCAGTGTCCCTTACTTGCTGGAGTCTCTGTTGTCTCATTTGGGACATGAGGCTTTCCCAGCAGATCTCCACTAGTCTCCTTTGCCATGTTTTGAGTCCTCTGTTCTGGAGGGTGGGGGTTTGGAAAGCACAGTCCACTTAAATCAGGACTGGGGGTTTAAACCACAGATTATGCCCACCCTGCAGCAAACTATCAGTCCATGTCTGGGGCCAAGCCTTGAGAATATTAGAGGTTTACCTTGCTCACCCTTGTTCTGTGTACAGAGTGCAAAATTAACCTCAATAAAAGGAAATTTGCTGGGGTTATCCTGCAGTTGCCTTGATTCTGCTCTCAGGGAGTCTCTGGTCAAGAAGACCAAAACTCAGGCATCTGAGACACGAGCCTGAGCCAGGACAGCTGGCATTACCTGCTGCCGTAATGCGGTTTGGGAAAACAGTTCGTTTCCGACCAGCCTTCATTTGGCAAAGTGACAAGAAAGGTAGCCCATCTGGGTCTGAGCTACTGATGGGGAGGGGGGAGAAGAAGGATGAGGACTTACATTTAGGACAAGACCTCTAGCTAACAGTCCGATTCTGACACAAAACAAGACATCCATATATTCCTACCACTGAAAATGCAGGTCAAAAGAGCATCCTTTCATATGGTCACTAATTTGTGACATGTACGCTCATCTGTTGCTTTACAGCTCTGTGTGTGTGTGTGTGTGTGTGTGTGTGTGTGTGCTGTTTCCATTTTTATTGCCCAGACAGTTTAACCACATTATAGGGAAAAATTTTTTTAAGGAGATAGATAGATAATCAATAACTTGTGAAATATGACTATAAAAATTCTAGAATTTGTAAGAATTTGTAAGAGATGAAGACTTTTTCTTATTTGACTGTTCAAGAATAGACCATTTCCATGTTTTTGGAAACCCAATTTGGGTATGATTCCCCCCCCCCTTTTTTTTAAGACTTGCAGGGGCAGGCAGAGTAGAATTTTTTAGTATCTGCTACATTTTATTAAAACTGTGCAGGCAAATGCTATAGATAATAATGGCCAGCTTGCCATGACACTTTATTTATACAGTGAATTGCAGTTAATTGTATGATAATTTATTTATGCTACCAGGTACAATATTGATGCATTGCATTTCATCATGCAGAAGAGGCGCTTTTTTTTTCCTAATTCTTCTTTAGTACAGCAATTTTTTCCGTATTCAGAATGCCTCCACTGAGCTTTGTGGTGCAGTGGGAAAGGCATAGCTTATCAGGCCACCAAATCTTTAGAATTAAGAAAGACTTTTATGATTTTCCCTCTCTGTCCCCCCAGTAGTATTTTATGCCTCTTGAAGGCCAAAATTCTTCCCTGCCTTTTAAAATCCAATTTCCCATAGATTTCTCTCAAAAAAAAAAAATGTTTTCTATACAAGTAGGTTCATTTTTATAATTTGCCCACATTATGTCTATCATGGGAAATTGGTATTAGGCAAAGAAAAGTGGGGTCCCTGGGCTTTTTGCACACCCCCTCCTGACTTGAAAGGGATGGCCTCACTGCCTTCAGGTATAGTAACCAGTAATAGTAATGATCATGCATAATGATACCACATTCTTATTGTAGTTTTAAAAGCCTTTCATCTAAGTCACATTTGTCCTTTGAAACAGCCTTGGGCAATAAAAATGTGGTAGAACCCCATGTCATAGGCAAATAAACCGAGAGCTCAGAGATTAAATGTCAGGGACTTTTTCTCAAAGACTTCGAGGTAAGTGAAGGAATCAAAAGTTTCTAACTCAGATAAGACCATGCTTAACAAAAAATGTGGTAATGGGCCACAAAGCATTATTTAAATGTAAAGCACGATGGTGAGTGTGCTGCGTGCTCTTCAAATCCCTTGTCAAATGACAGGTGTCTCACTTCTGCTTTCTGAAGGATAGCCAGACCCAGCAGATCTCCGGTTGTAAATGTCCATTGAGCGTACCTGACACGTGAGCCCCCCGTTTCTGACATACCTGTCATGGCTGGGGGGGATATTTGGTTTCCACATTTGCTTGAACTCATCTGCCAACGCTGTAGCCTTAGTTTGTTTATTGGGCTTTGTTCTTTTTCAGCCACAGGTTTCCTTTAGGCAACCTCTGTGGTTTTCTTCAGTGGGGTCTAAAGCTTTCCTTACTCAGTGTTCCACTAAAATAATAATAATAATAATAATAATAAATAATAATAATAATTGACAATAATACTAAAAAGTGGGCTTCAGTGCCTGGCTCCCTATACTTGCAGTGTTAGAGGAGGAGACGGCTTAAAATCCCGGCCTGCATCTAGTAACCCTATTAAAATCACTCTTGTTTTGATATTCTTCACAGTGATTTTTTTAAAAAGTATTCCTTACTTTTTGTTGGGGCTTAATTCCTACTTAGCTTAGCAAGAGTTACCTCATAGTCTTAGAAATCACCTTTGATTTTATGCAGGAACGTTGGTATTAAGCAAAAAAAAAAAAGTGTATTTTTTAAGAGAAGGTAGTCTGATTGCCTAGATTTGAAATTCTTCATGCTGTCACGCCTCTGCTATTTTCCAGAGTCAGTTTCCCCACTAAATAGAACTCACTGTCACCCCCAGCAAAACTGTGGCACCCCAATGCTTCTACATAAAGTAACTTTCAGGAGACACAGAAATAGCCTTTCATTCAATAGAATTAAAATTGGTTTCCACACTTCTTGATTTCTTGAGCTGGTGGCAAAGGGGTTCTTTCCAAACCTCCATCTTGTGCCTCCTGGGGTTCCTAGTGGAATGTGAAATTAACAAGCCGCTTGTCCATTTCAGAATCAAATTTCTCAGGAAGATTCACAATTTTCAACATAGGAAGGGCTGGGCCAATCGATAGGACAAGGTTGCCGCCGTCCCTCCAGCCCTGGTGTCCCCCA
The DNA here is from genome assembly GCF_010015895.1 of Lontra canadensis. Classification (NCBI taxonomy): domain Eukaryota; kingdom Metazoa; phylum Chordata; class Mammalia; order Carnivora; family Mustelidae; genus Lontra; species Lontra canadensis. The sequence continues at coordinate 4,062,872 of NW_022631059.1, read as the reverse complement.
GTAACAAGGACTCTGAGACTATGCCTCTGCTGACATCCTCCTTGACAAATTTCCTTGAATTAGACTGGAAAGGGGTTTTATCGCATCAGGTTCCTGTTCTGGCCTGTGGTCACCCTGGGCGTGAGACCTTGACCTCTTCAGGGAGGGTGGGGAATCAGCCCGAGTCTGTCTCTATTTGAGAGTCCTGCTGGAGGATCAGCAAATCCTCAGCGGCCTTTCTAAAAGTGAAAGGGACAGGTGGGAGGCTCCAGATAAAAACTACCATAGGGCTAGGCCAGGGAGCCTCTGAATGAGGGAGAGGAAGGGCATTTCCAAAAGAACCAGAGGAAGAGATGTTGTTTTTCCACAATTCCTCTAAAAAGAGGGCCAGATACCAGAAGTGAAGTTACCCTCTAGAAATTCTCAACCCTGTATCTGGCACAGGCCCGTGCCCAAAATATGGTTACCATTGTTTCTAGAAACTTTCTTAGACTTTTGTCTCCCTGCTCCAAGTAAGAATTTAGGGTTTGTGTTTCTTTGTTTTCTATGTTCCCCATGAGACTGTTAACTTGTAAATTCTCAAGGTACTAGGCACCCATTCTTTCTCTACGTTTCAGAGTACACTCTCTGTACATACTATATAGATAAGGGTCAGCTCTAACAGGAGACAGATGACACCTTGCCAAATTTATGGTTGTGTGAAGCCCTTCTCAGGGGAGTGACGTGGCCAAGAGAAGATGAGGAGAGAGACCTTGTTTTTACTTGTCCTAAAAAAGTTTCCCCCATCCCCCTTTCCTATTCCCCACCCTCTCTACCTCCTTCTCTTTTTATTATTTATATTATCCTCCAATCTGTAAACCAACTCTGTACCGTGGTTGAACCCAGGGACCTGAGCGCAAATTGTTCTATGTTTACTATACATGCAAAAAAAAAAAAAAAAGTTGTTTTTAGTTTCCCTTCCCAACAGCCAGATGGTGAAGCAGTCCAGCCAGTGGGAATTGAAGATGAGACCTCCAAGAATGAGGTAAGAACAACAAGAAAAAGCAATGTTTGATGTTTAATGATTGTTGATCATCCCATGCTCAGTTGGGTCTCGGACAAGCAGTGAGCACACGGTGCCCCCCTTTCACGTTAGAATTACCAGAGCCGTTGTGGCCGGGGCAGGAACTGGGGACTGGACCACGGGAAGAACGTGAGGGAACTGATCTGTGACAGAATCACTAAAACGAAGGGAGTGTGCTTCTGTTGTACTCACTTAGAGGGAAAACCCCAAGTTGAACTACAGGGTAATTTGTTAAACCTCAGGAGACTTTGGGAGCCTTAGACTTGTGGAGCTCTGCCCACATGCTAACTTGAACATTAGATCTTACTAAATGCTTCTTAATGATTCAATTTGGGGTGAGGAGAGAGGTGTATAAATTGTTATCTGATCCCAGACTTATTATGAGTCAGTCAGCGTTTCCGACATTGTCACACACATTTGGTGTGTGGGACAGAGTAAGTACCTTAAACTGCCTTTAATGAGCTGATAATGGGAAGAAAGATCTCGTGTACCCACTTCCAAAGGAGTGCTGTGATCCGGCTCCCGTCCCCGCTAGACCACAGCGGCCTCTCCCAGGGAGGCCAGGGCAGCCTAGAGGCCCTTGACTGACACAGCTCTCACCTCCCCCAGTCAACAGACTCTGTCACCTCCCTCCTCGTTCCTAATTATTAAATAGAACAGTTTTTCCTTTCGTCAGACCAATGGCTAGCATGCAGATGACTGTGAGGGGATTTTTTTTTTTTTTTAAACAGGGAGCTTGCGTTCAGGTAAGTTTGTAGGATTTTTGGAAAGAAGGTCTAACGCTCATCCTAATTAATGCCCCAAACTGAAGTCACGTGGCAATGCTAGAGTCCGGGCCGAGAAGGCCTGTTTCAGCAGCCTGGGTCCAACTGAAAACGACAGAGAGTTGATGGTGTCACTTGGGAAGAGTCTGGGTACTTAATTACCTGGGACCATGTGAACACATCCCCTTTGGTCGTCTATGGTAACTCCTTAGTGTCCGAAGGACTTAAGCAAAAGCCTGTGAGGTCCTTGTTTATAAAAAGTGAAACCTCATTTATTATCAGTCCTTTGAGTTTTTTTGGCCTTCTTGGGCTTCTCAGATCGTGGAAAGTGTCCATCTTAATTCCTGACAGCTTCTGGCTATATGGGTCCAGTAGGCCTACAAGATGCATAAGGAGCACAGTAAGAAAATCAAATCTGTCATTCAGGGGTCCTCCCACCCACTGCTCCCCACAAGTGTGAATTTTTGGGTGACTGACTGTAGTGGGGCCCAGAGGTGGTGAAGGTAAGTTGTTACTTCAGGTTGGCCACTAGATGGTGAGACGGTGTAAGGCAGAAAAAAGGTGTCGTATCTGTGATTAAATGAGAGAGGAAGGGGCCAGGGAGCAGGGGTGGGGAGGGTCCTGTTCCACTTCCACCCCCACCCCAGGACGGAGCCCACAATCCATAGGCCCCAAAGCTTTAGTCAGACCCAGCCTCTTTTTTTTTTTTTTTTTTTTTTAAGTGGTGACATCTCCCTGTTGGCTAGGTGGTGGGATTTTAGGGGGCCATATCTAACACAAGGTCCTCCTTAATAGGTCTACTGATATTTTATCATACAGGCTCTAAAGGATGTCTAGCAGCATTGCTGACCTCTGCCTACTGGATGCCCATCTCTTTCTCCTCCAACTCCCTCTCTCTCTCTCCCCATCTCTGTCCCTCCATCTCTCTCTCTCTCTCTCTCTCTCTCTCTCTCACACACACACACACACACACACCACCACCACCACCACCACAACCACTAGGTACATACACAGTGTGGCAATCAGAACTGTGTCCCCTGGGGGACAGCATCATCCCCGTTGATAACATACTGCCCTAACACATCAATATCAAATTCTGGGGAAGGTAGAGCTCACACATGTCATAACTCGAGCACCTTAAAAAGAAAAGATATCTTCAGAGAGAAGGTTCCTGACTCCAGTTACTAATGACCAGTCAGAAATGTTTGCCACTGTGGTGGTGACCCTGCATTCTTGGGTAGAAGTAATTTCCGAAAAATTGTGGAAAAGAAGGTGACCCAGATGACCCTAAATAGAATAGAAAAGGGAATTATCCCAGGGAAGTAAGTAATGAATTGGTCTAAGACTCCGATTAACGAAGTCAGTCTCATAGCTAATCAGTGGGCCAGGATAAATCAAGGCTTAAATAGATTTTAACCCTTACATGATCGTCTCTACCACTTAGAGGTTCTTTTAGGAGCCTTTGTAGCAGGCTGCGGATTCTCCCTCTGTCTGGTGTGTACTAAATTAAGTCATTCTGCAGCGGGAGAGAAGGATGCCAGGCTAATCGGGGCTAGGACTCAGGTGGCTATAAATACAGCTTTGCACGTATCCCGCAAAACATTAATGGAGTCTTTAATTGGTAGTGTCTGGGCACACACAAGGATGTAGGCTCTTAGTTGGGTCACCTGAGTCCCAGGGCCACAGGGGCCAACCCAACTGCATGCAAGTGACCCATAACTTTTAGCAACTGATAGTTCAAGGCAGGAAGTGACCTTGTGGGCTGGTGGGCACCCATGGAAGGAATGCCTCTCAATGACTACCTGAGAGAGGTAAAATAAGATCTTTGGGAAACAAAACATAGTTGTGCCAGTAGAAGTCATGATCCAAGGACATTCCCCGATCAAGAGTCTTATACTTGGTCTTGGGTAAGATTGTCAATGCCACCTCCTCCATCCTAGGGCAGAGTCTGTAACCAGCATCTCTTGTAATAATCATAACAAGACTAAATCATGATTTCATTTTTAAACCGTGGCCTGACCCGCCCCCCGGCCCTTGCACCTAAACAGCCTCTCCCCCAGTTAATCGTTATAGAAGACATTATTGCTTCTTTATTGTACTTTAAGCCCAACATATTTATATTTTTGTCCCCATCTGGTCTTCTGCTAGAGCTCTTAGATCTTATACATTCTCCGTATAAGATACGTAAGTGAAGTTTTTTTTGTTTTTTTTTCTTAAAGCGTTTGGAATTTGTGATCTTTAAGTTAATCACAAAATCTAGAAGGAAAAAAGAATTAAGAGAATAACTAGTTTCCACCCACAGCTATCTATATGAATTTAAACACTTTTGCTTTTGTTATTAGGATTACTTTAGGGTCAGGGGTAGAAAGTGATTACTAGCTCAATAAAGTGCACATCGGATATGTAAATTTTTTAAAAATACTATTTTTTTATATGTTTCGACTTTAGCTGAGTGCAGTGCCCCTAACTAACACATCCTTATTACAGAATCCTTGAAATTACCCAAGGCATGTTTTTTGAATGTTGATTTTGACATTTTGCCTGGGACCAAGTACAACATCCTTCCAAGGAAATACTTAGAAGACTCCAGACAGAACCCAAAAACAGATGCCAGACATTAGGGGAAAATTTTTTAAAGTTTGGTTGCCAGAAAACTAATAGCTATTTATAATTAAACATTTGCGTGTGCTTTCATTTCTTCCTTCTTGCTGCTAAAAAGGAAGCATATTAGATCATTTTGTTTCACAAATGGCCAGGGCTGGTTTTAAGATGGACACTTGAAGGAAGATTCCCCTTTCCAAGTGGGAGTCTTTGGAAATTTTCCTGATGGGATCCAGTCATTCTGGAGTACTCTTAGGAAATCATTCATAGTGGGGTGGTTTGGCATGGGACGTGCTAATGGTGATTATTGCTTGCTGTCTTCCCACATTGCCCTGATGGGGAAGAGAGTCTGATATGATGGGGAAGGGGTGGGCAGAGGATCCCCAACTTTCCTGGGGGTTCCTAGGACAGTGGAAAGACAGCTCTGGTTTAGGGGTTAGTGGGGGATTCTCATTCCTGGAACATTTGTGGTTTCTAGGGCTCTATTCAAGGATCCCATGAATTTGCCAAGTGATATCCAGAAAAGGCCAAAGTTTGATTCTTAGAAGTGTTGACAAGCCTTCATTTTGTGATGATTCTGCAGGAGTAGTCCTGGAGTCCTGCCATGGTCAAGGGAGGGACTTAAATTTGATGGGTGGTCCAAGAGAAAGCCTGGCAGTATCTCTTTGTCCAACCTGATGTATGCGGAGGTAATGAATGACCCCAGGTGGCGTGGTGGGGCAGGGCTTGAAAAAAGGATTCTGGGTAGAGCACATCAAAACCCTTGTAGATGTCTTATCCTGAGACTTAAGTTGACAGGTGACAGAGAACTCATTTTTCTTTTTCTTTCTGGCCCTAAAGCCATGGTTCCCCCGAGGTGGGAGTGGGGGTCTGACTTCAGATGTGAAGGCAGGCAGGCTCCAAATTGGGAGGTGATCTTTCATGCTGCAGGAAGAAGTCAAGGAGAAGACCATCGGGGCTTTGCTGTCCCCGCAGAGGTCCGCACAGCTCAGAAGTGGGGGCAGAAATCAGCCTCCTAGGGAATTCTTATTCCCTTCTGGCTTTCCTTTTCTTTTCCCTCAATTTTGAGATTTTTTTAAACAATTATATTCTTATTTTAGGGGGGACTTTGGCTCAGGAGATAGCTTGTTTTTAGGGAAAGAGGTGGGATTCCCCAACTGTTTGGGACTGGGAAATGAAAAGAGTGAAATAAAGCAAGACTGCTCCAGGCTGGCTGGCAGATGGCGCTCGGCTCTTACTGTTGGGAGCCTGCCTTTGCAAAACTCCCTGGCTGCACCCAAGGCGCCACTGGGCATCCCCCTCCCCTAATCCCCTTTCTCAGGGACACAGGCCCCACCCCCAAGGCCTAGGGGATAGTTTTAAGGATTTTCAGTTGAACTATTGGTTTCTGAGGACAAATCCTGTCACTTTTAACTAGTGGCTCTGGACACCTTAGCCAGGGCAGAAAAACACTATCACAGTGACCTCCAAATTCCTAACCCAGGTACGTGCCATGGTTCTGGGAACCAACTCTGGGACCTTGGGCAAATGTCCTGGGTCCCAGTTTCTCTCATCTGAAAAATGAGAGGGATGTCCTCCTCACTTTAAAACTTTAGTTCTCAAAGTTTAGTTAGCATGGGTACGCTGCCCCCCACCCCCACAAGCAACCTTTAAGGGGTCCTTTCCAAAATGGCCGACTGTATAGGAAATTTTAGATCTATTTGTTGTCCTTGGGTAAATAATAATTTCTGAGTACCCACTTCTGGGAAATCCTTGCAAGAAGCAGAGGTGAGTGGTGCATCTTTCCCACCCCAGTCAAGGGCTAGAAAAGAGATTCAGAAGTGGGCAGAGGTCCCTTTTCTACCAGGGAAACCCAAGGAGCCTTCCTAGAGGAGTTAGCATTTGAGACAATATGGGAAGATACAAGGAGATGAGGGAGTAGAATTTGGGATGGAAGCTCAATGCTTTCTTAGGAGAAAAGGTACTAGCTGAGGATGAATTCCTATTGTTTTGATTTGGTTTGTTTTTTTCCCCCTACTTACAAGGGCATCCTTGGGTTTGTCAGGGTCTCTGAGATTTCAGGGCTAACTTTGGTTTTTTCCCCTTTCAGCCCTTCTCTACTCCTCAGTGCCACAAACCTACAGTGCACTGAAGACACTCTTGCTGATGAAGAGGCTTCTGTGCCTCTGGGTGGGACACCACCGCCCCGCCCCCTTTCACCTCAGGATGTGGGGTGGGCCACCTCTGCCTTCTTTAGGCCAAGTTTCTCGAGGGGAAGCTAGTGCTAACAACGTCTGGGGCCATGTTCCTTGGTTCTAAAAAGAATAGGCACCCTCTCGCCATTTCTTTACACCCCCTCATGAGTCTTGAGTTTATCCATCTGTGAAGGGCGGCGTGAGCTTCTCATGGGAGGCCTGCAATGGGAATTCATTCCTTTCCAGCAGAACTTATCTTCCACACACCATTCCTAGATATGTTCCCCTCTTTTATAGTTGAAGAGTCCAAAGAAATGAATAAAATGTGTTAGTTTCAGGCAAAAGCTTCCCCCACCCTGCTATTAAAATTCTTTTAAGTTAGCAAAGTTTATTCCGACATTCCTGTCTTAAGCCCGTCATCTTCTGGGGCTTCTTGAAAGCCTTTCTTGCTTTTTTTTTTCTCCCCACACCTCCCAGCTTCCAGCCCTGAACCTTGGCCAAGGCACGTGACCATGGCAGCCCCGGGGGTGTTACTCAGGACTTGGGGGGGGCACTGGGGAACAGGACAGGTGGCTGCCCCTGTTTAGAACACCTTTTTGGGACCCGTAGAGCTCCTCTCCCGCCAGAGGTCAGCAGAGAGCTCAAAATGGCTTTGCCGGCTCGCAGGAAGTGGGATCACTTAGAATTCTCTAGATGGAATGTGGAAGTCCAAACGGAAAAAAGCCCCACCTTTCAGGGATAGCTTAGGTTGGGGTCTCATTTTGTCCTGGTTCCCTAGGAGAGTTAGTTCTGGCGCCATTCCCACCATTCTGTGCTTTAAGGGCCTGGGGGGCCTTCGGTCTTTTCGTTTGTTGGGTTTCTTGCCTGTGTCCCCAGCCCCCCAACACATACACGCACACAGACACCCCTTTCCTGGCAGGGGACCTCAGAGCCTCCCACATGTGACCAGACTCCCCACTCAGGTTGCCCACAGGACTGGGAATCTGAGCCCCATACTTTCCCTGGCCCCTTTCCCCCTTTTCTCCCAGAAGGTTGTATTTATTGTTAAAATGACTTTATAGTATGACAGGAAATCCCCCTACCCCACCCTTATCCTGCCCTGATTTTACATCTCCTTATCCCCTGTTCTTCAGCTAGATGTATGGATGTTTCTAAAGAGGGAATTAACCACAGCATGCAAACCACTCTGTGCTTGTACCCCACCCCCCCCAACACACACGCGCACATGCACACGCACACTTCCTTAGAGGTTTTCCCACGTCCTCCATCGTGCCTTCCACTTCTGCTTGCTCTGTCCTCCCATTGGGGTGGGAAAAGGGGAAAAGGAATCTGAATCCCGTTCCTTTGTTTTTACTCCGAGCTTTTGAAACATTGAAACACCGGAGTGCTTGAGAACGATCCCCCCACCCCAAAGTTAAAACCAACTCCCCTTAGCCAGGTCTTTATTGTTGAAAGAGAGACAGAAGGAAAGAAGGCGCAGAAGGCAGTGAAAACGTAAACACTGAGACCAAGTGAAAGTCTTAAAAAGAGAAAGAAAAGGCACTTTGGGTAAATTTAACTCTTAAGACAGAGTGCCTGCCCAGTGGGAACTTCCAGTCGAGAAAGGAGGAGAAGGGAGGACCGAGTTGCAAGTCAGGGCAGTGGCAACAGGCCCTTGGAGGGCTGCCAGCCTCCTGGGAGCTTCCAGCACAGCTGAGGGCCTGACCAGGAGTGGGAGGGGGAGGTATCGTCCTCTACCCGATGTTGGTGCCAGGAGCCCACTGAATAGGGCAGGACCTGGGAGCCTAGGGGTGCATGCCAGAGAGAGAGCCTGAGTTCTGACCACTGCCTTCTCTCGCCCACAGTGGGCCCTTTATGCCGCCCCACATTACTCTCCCGGTCCTACAGTGATTGTTCGATTTCTGGACTCTTTTTTTGAAATTAGTAATTAAGCCCCTTCTAGCACAACCTGATTTCCCAAGCCGTTTTCATATGCCTTGCCCCACTCAGTGGGGCAGTTTTGCTTTAAGAAATCTGGCACACAGTAGATCTTTTCATCCTTCAAAAAAATCCAGTCTTCGTGAGTTCTTTGATTCGATAATTACTCAAAGCAAAACAAAGGCAATCCTAAAGTTAAAAGCAAACACCCTGTACATTACGTATACATCTCAGATGTTGAGGAAACCCTTAGAAGTTTACAGGTTGGTGTCCTCGAGAATTTGGCTCCGGCCAGACCCAATATAGGCATTGTTTTCTTTTTTGTTCTTCCTTCCTCCCTTCCTTCCTTTCTTCTGCCCCCACCCCCCCCCTTTGGAAAAACAAGTTTTATTCTCCTGGGTATGTTCATTAGAGAGGGGAGACATTCTATTCAGTGAGGAAGAATGGGGGGAGGAAGAAGGGGGAGCAGGGTTCTGCGGGAGGAGACACAAGATTGATGACTTTGTGCTGGCGGGTGGAGAGCGACCATCACACCCAGATGAAAATCTCTCAGGCTCCAACGAGGAACAACACAGCAGAGCAGACCTTCAGCTTCCTGGAGTTAGTGGGGAAAATATTTCGTCAGCTGCCTCTCCGTCCTGCGCTTTATTCATTAACCCAAGTGAAAAGAAAAAAAATAAATCAAAGTCTTGTCCTAATTTGTTGTGGTGAGACCCCAGTTCTCCCAAATTTTTGCCCTTGTTGGTTTGTTTGTTGAAAAAAGCACAGCCCACAGAGGCAGAAGGGAGTTTGCTGGGTTCAGCGTGCTTCAGTTTGCTCTCAAGGCTTAGCTTCTCTCCATGAGGAAAAGTCCTCACTCTTCCCAAGTGCCAAGAGTTAGAAATGTGTTACTAATTGATTTGACCTAAATTTGTACTGCTCCGAGACTTAGCAAATGGTCAGTTAGGGGCCGGGGGGGGGGGGGGAGACAACAGTGGCTGTCCCCCTGGCCAAGAGAAGAGACTCACCAAAGCTATGTTTATAAAATGGGCCTTCTATGACATTAAGGAATTCTTGAGGGGGATGGGGGGTCGTGGTTGTTCTTCAGAGAAAGGGAAAGGTTGTTGGGAAGTGTTTAATGGGAATTTAGCATAAAATGACATGCCTGGTGGAGGAAAATCACGGTTCCAAATGAAAACAGTTGTCACAAATTAATTTTTCAAATTCTTGACTATTGGCAGATCTGAGGTTTACCTCATATGCAGAATTATGTCCAGCTTGGCAAAGAGCATGGAATACGGCCTGGTTCTTGGTACATATGTACCCATTTTCCCTCACTGATAAGTTTTCTCCTAATTGGGGTGTTAAATTGAATGTCCAAATAGCTTTGTTTTCTTTTTGCCTTTTTAGTAGCATCTCTTAGCTTGCGGTAGCATCAGTGTGTCTGCCAAACCTCTCAGAAGGATGAAATCCTTGCCGGGTCGGTGAGTCTGCCTTTACTTGGGCATTTTCATTCATTCATTCATTCATTGACGTGTTCACTGTCCACATATCGAGTGCCTAATATGTGCCCTTCCCCATGGGGGGAAGACAAAGGTATAAGACTTGCGGCTTCCTTTGATGGTCTTATGATCAGAACGAACCCAGGAAGTCTCTGCTGAGGAATGAAATAGGGCAGAGAGAGAGAACAGTTCAGAGCAGATGGACAGATGGTGAAAAAAACTGACTTCAGAAACCTTTCGACACTTCTCCAAGCTAGTGGGGCAAGCCAAATCAGGGCCTCCGTGAAATCATTGCCCCCTAATAGTTAAGTCACAGAGAACCCGCCAGAACGACCTGGGTCAGAACAAACAATGGCGTGTCCGTGTTGGACAGGTCCAACCATGTGGATTTCCATGTCAGTCTGAGGCCTCAACTTTGTAAGTAGGCCGGGATGGAGCCCGTTGTAGTGGGGTGACCAGGCTTCCTCTCTGGGACTCCAAGAGCCCTTTCTCCCGTGGTGTAACCCAGGCGCCTGCAGAGGCCTGCCCAGGGCTGGTGTAAACAACTGCCCTTGGTCAGCCCCTCTCTCCTCCCTGGTCTGTCTGGAGCCAGGTGGTGCCGCCGGGGATCTAGGACTCAAAACACTGTCAGGGGATGGGCTTAAATTCTTCTACCCAATCCTAGAATCTTCTGTGGGATTCCTGTTCTGAGGGTGGGATGGGAAAGTGCTCGTAGTTTGCTACCAGAGGTCCTGATGGAGGCAGAGTGCTTTTATCTTAGCTTCTAGGCTGTCCTTTATTTTAGCTGCAGGCCTCCATCTTAGTTTCAGGCCTCCATCTTAGCTCCTGAGCTGCCCTCCATCTTAGCTGCAGCCTCCATCTTAGGCCCTGAGCTGCCCTCCATCTTAGCTCTAGACCTCCATCTTGGGCCCTGAGCTGCCCTCCATCTTAGCTGCAGCCTCCATCTTAGGCCCTGAGCTGCCCTCCATCTTAGCCCCTGAGCTTGGGCCTCTTTTCCCTGTTCTCTGATGCAGATAGATTCTGTATGCAAGTAATACAGTTAGTTCCCAGTCACTGTAGAAAGAAAACACACCTCAAATTCCAGAACTAATTTCCTGCTTTCCTTTAACAAATACTTTTATCTGTGCGTTACTCTTGGAAGAGCATCTTACCTGTAGGCCTCCTGTAATGCTCAGCACCTACCTGATCTTTTTATAAAAACACAATTTTTTAATGTGTGTCTACAGATAGAGATTCTTTGCTTTTAGCTGTAAGACCAGGGACACGCTTTTGCGTGGACTGAATGGCAGCAACTCGAGATGACAGGGACTGGTCTTTGTTCCAGGAGTAAAGTTCAGATTCACAGAGTTGAGTTTCAGCCCCCGCCGTTTGTAACATTGAACGCTTTGCACCGGAGAGGCAGCCGGAGCCATCGGTGTGACTGAAAATTCCTTGCAGGACTTGAGCCGAAGCTTGCTTGCCCGCTCAGAAAAATCAAGTCGCCCAGGTTACTTTGAAAGCATCCCTTGTGACAAGTCGCCAGCTCTGTAAATGTATGAGTTCATGGGCAGTCGCTTTCCGGCGCTGGCCTGCCACGTTACCAGGACACGAACAAAGTGTTGTCCACCCCAAGAGAAATTATGGGCAGAGATGAGGGCATCAAGGCTACGAGAAGTCAGTGAGCAGGTGCTCCCCCAGCTGGGACTCAAGCCCTGGCTTCAGAGTCCCCTTGAAAGAGATCCGAAACAGGGATTTCTGTGTTTTGTGTGCTGGGCCCTCTGAGATGAGCCTCTGGCATATTTGAGAAGTGGAGACTTGACCCTGGGCCCCCTTACCTCCCCGCAGGTGGCTGTGTTCGGTTCAGTTAATCCCATTAGCTGGCAAAGGCTTACAGGGCTACCCTTAAGGGAAATTTGCATTTTAATAAAGAGCTCTGCGAGGCCGATGGAAAACAAAAAGGCGGGGAGTCACATTTTTAACGGTCGGAATTCTAACTGGAGGCCTAGGGAAAGGATAGGGGAGGGGGCAACTGAGCAGTGGACTCCCCTCCCCACCCCTTGTCCCAGGCTCCCCCCACAATTCTCCCCGCCCCGCATCCCCCAGTGCAGTGAATTCATTGAATCGGCTTTTTTCCCTTGTGACCCTGCAGGACTTGGGGTCCCTCCCTCCCCTCCCCCAGTTCTCCAGGTGCTGTCAGGGTGCCTTCCCGGCTTCCGCTTGGCAGTGGGGGGGTCGTGGGTGGGCATCCGAGTGGCCAAGTCAGGTCCAGATTGAAGCCTTCAGGTGCCTGACTCATTCCAGCTCGGGTCGATAATAACAAGCCCCATGTTTTCCTCCAGCATCCTCAGTGATGACACACAGAACAGTCAGGAAATGACGGGCTTGAGTGCTATATCGTTGCTTTGCTTTTTTAAAAAAAGAAAAAAAAACGCATGTCGGGGGTGGTGGGGGGGGAAAGGAGGGAGGAGGTGGGAGGCCAGGCCGGCAAATAACCAGCGGCCGAGCAGTCTTGCTGCCCGGATGTTACATAAACAGCCCCCAACTGCCCTGTGTGGCAGCCCCCGAGGACCGGGTGCTTAGTGACACTCGGTGGATTTCACACCTTTGCTTCCAGGTACTTAGAGCTGCATTAACAGCTAATGATTCAATTGAGGGAGGCCTGGATTGCCATTTTGACTTGCTCGGTATTAGCATACCCTCCCAGAAACCCGAAGCCTGCCAGTTAAGCTCCCCAGTGTAACTCAGAAGGGGCCTTTCCAAGATGTGTGATCTTTAGGAAAAGGAAATTAAGCTAATTTTGAAAGCTCCTGACATACGAGTTTCCTTGGAACGCACGCAGTGGAAGGCTGGGATGAATATTATGATTCCTCACACGATACGTATTTGAACATATGTCCGAGATTCCTGCCGCAGAGCTCGGTGCTACTCAGGGCCGTGGGCTCCCTCTCTCTTCTTTTTGCTTTCCTTCGCGGTTTTTTCCTCTTTTCTGCCCTTTGTTTTCTCAAACGTTGACGCGCGCCCCGCCGGCAAGGCTCTTTGCAGAAAGTTCTGCGATGGCCGAGGGGATTGCGGTGATGTTTGCACAAAACAAGAGGTGACTCCGTGGCCAGGACGGGAGCCCAAAACGCTGCAGTGTCCCTGATTGGGGGGGGTGTCCCCCAGTGGCTCGGCCGTGCTCAGCGGGGGGCAGGAGGGCATTTCATTATGCGTGTAAGTTCGAGCTTTATGTCAAACACAAACACGCAGGCCGCCGCTGGTATTACAAACACAGTCACGCTCACCCTGGGAGCATGAACGGCATTCGGATTTTATCTTCCCAGTTCCAGAACCTATTGACTTCCTCCCAACGGCTTCCTCCTTCTCCTCTGCTAAGTCCACGGGGAGAATCGGCCTCCCCATGCGGCTGAATTGTGCACCCTGACAATGACTGGTAATTAGGGGCCATGTGTGGAGCCGAGCCCGGAGGTGGCTGTCGCCACCAGTCCTGCCCGTGGACACGGCTTCGCCCGCACCTTGCCGCAGAGAGAGGCCGCTGGAAACATCGATTTCCGCACCCACCCCCCTGCCCCCAACCCTCTCAAGGTTAGGATTCTGCTTAGAACTCTCTGCTTCCAGCTAAAATTTCCATCCCCAAAGGGCCTGATTTCAGGCAGAGAAAGGACCACTTTAGCAAATGAGAGAAGAGGAACGAGAGGGTCATTTCAACTGCAGCAAAAATCAGCCATGCCATTTTCCCTGACAGCACTTTAATTATGATGAAAGAACAAGATGTTTTTTGGTTTTTACAGAGAAGGCTTGTGGCGGGGGAAGGGAAGGGACCTCTGGAGGAGACGCGAGCTGCAGCGCGCCTGTCACCAGGGTGATGGATACTCGGGGAGGGGGAGCGAGGCCCCCCTGCCCGCCCGCCCCGCCCCACGGCAGCCCGGGGTCCCGGCCCCAGCTTGGTCTGGCACGCCTCGCTGTTAGTCGCCAGGGGTGCGGTATGACTAGGAAGGGCCCACAGGACAGAAGTCAGCAAGCTGCTGGGTGTCAGCCTCTCCCTTCCCTGGTGTGGGGGTGAGCGGGGACTTTAACCCCGAGGAGGAGGCCAGCCTGCGTTCTGCTCCACCGGCTTTGAAAGCGGCGGCGGGGTTTCGAGTGATCACACAGCCCGTTGTTGAAAATGATGATTTTTTCCTTAAACTCAGGTGCCTGAGCCAGATGGACCTCCAGGGGCTTCGGAGCTGCAGGGAGAGCAGGGCACTGAGGCTTTGATGCGCAGAGGCCATGTTTTAGAGGGGGAAGAAGGTTAGAGAGCCAGATGTTGGTAGACCTCCTTCAGCTAGGGCAAGCATCAGGGAAAAGCATCCCCTTGTCCCTCTGCCACCCTCCCGGGCTTGTCTGTGATTGCTGCCCTGACCTTAGGCATCAGGCCCCCGGGGAGCCTTGGGGGGGGTGTTTGTACCACCCCTGACGGGGGCCCTGGGACCCTGGTCCGGCAGCGTTTAGAGAAAAATGTAAAAGTGGCTACTAGACTCTCTCCCAGCTGAAGAGAGCCTTAGCTGCCGTGAACGGGAACGTAAAGCCAGAGAGGGCAGGAGGCGTCCAGGTTAGCTGTGGGGTCCGCAGGGATGCAGGGAGCCGAGGGGGAGACATCAGACCTGGGAGGGGGCTTGATTTGCTGCTCCCTTTCACCTCCCTGCTCTGTTTTAGGGCTCTTTCATGCCATGCAGCGTACAGTACCGGCTGTTTCCAAAGCCTCCAGCACGGAATTACACAGAGCAGGAGACATGATTCGAACCTGCTCATCTCGGCTGCTTTTGTGTAACTGAATTACACAATGTCTCTGTTAAAAGTGATGTCGCCGCCGCTGCCCAGTGCCCCACGGCCTTGAATTAAACACCGAGGGGCATTATTTCCCTCCAAGGAGGCACTCTCTGTGGCAACTTCCCCCGAACAATTTGTGATTTTTCTGAGGCTCCTTCTTCCCCTCACTAAATTGGCATGCTGCTGGAGACACTTCTAATTTTTGATTATTAACGGGCAGTGGCTAATGAAACAGCGGGGACTTAGGGCTTTGTGGTAGATGAATTATGGACATTTACGAGTAAAACCACTTTATTTCTCGCACTTAACAAGGGGATTAACGAGCAAAATGCCACATCTGTAGAATCCTGGGGGGGGCGGGGGCTGCGGTCAGGGCTGCAGGCTGGGCTGAGATGCCTCATTCCCTGGTTCCCCCCGGAACCGCTGCAGTCTCCCCGTTCCCTGGTTCCCCCCGGAACCGCTGCAGTCTCCCCGTCTGAGCCAAGCCGAGGTGCAGATCCTTGCTCTAACCAGACACACGGCAGTTCTGCGTGCTGCAGAGGTGGGGGCTCCACGATCGTGCCGATTTCTGTGAATCGGTTGAGGGGGAAACATTAGGAAAATAGGCTTAAGCCCCTTCCCCTCCCTTTCTGCTTGGAAAATATATTAGGAGCTGGCAGTTCGTCTGCAGGGAGAAACATGGGAGGACAACATCCTGACTTACAACTCTCGGGGTACTTGAGTATTTTATTTTATAGTGATTTTATAGTTCGGAGGAACAAAAAAAAACCAGACAAATAAGATACAGAAGCTGGCAGAGTGTGTGTGTGTGGGGTGCGGTCAAGGCTCGACCACCTTAGGAGATGGTGCCTTTCTGATGCCAGAATAAGGACAGAATGAGGATTGCATCCCCTTTTTGAAAGAAATAGGCGCTTCGGAGAAGGGTAAATACCCTGTTCTTTGAGAAATACAGTGAGGCGATCGGTTACTGTCAGGCGGCTGTGGTCATAATCCTGTTGGAGAATTGGTCTCATTTTTCATGTCAGAATTAATATTGGTTAAGATTAGATGGCTTCTTAATTTAGACCATTTACATTTTATACAGTGCTAAAAAGGAGGGCTCAGGCCAGTCTGGGGCAGCAGCATCGCCAAATAAATAGGAACAATATAACCTTTGAAAATATCCATTCTTTCTGCCATGGCTTTGTTCTGGCAAATTTTGAGTCATTTAACACCATCTGAAAACTCAGATTTTCATTGCTAGAAAAACGTAATGCTTTCCGCTGTTCCTCTTGCTTCTCATTGCCCACAAATTTCCTGTTCTGGTGACCTTCTTGACTTGAGTTTTTTGTCTCCTTCCCACCGAAGCCTCCCATCAGTTTGGTCCAAAATGTAATCGTGAAAAAGCATTTGGTGGTTTTGTCTACAGAGAGACAGTTTGCCCGAATATTTCAGAAGAACAGCTCATCCAGCCACCTACCCTGACATCACCCCAACACAGCCCAAAAGCCGTAGATAAACTTATTTTTTGGAACCAGAGGGAACAGACCTAGGAGCCAGGCTGTGCTCCGAGGGATGAGGAAGGGAGGACAATGAACAAGACGCTGGAGTCTCTTGCTTTCTCTGCAGTGGCCACCGGAAGTCTGCAGAGGGATGGTACAGATGAAGTAGCAAGCGGGTCCCTACAGGCAGGCGCAGGGAGGCAGAACGGTGCCAAGAGACATCTTTACGGCTTGGCTCTCTTGGCAACATCATCAGCAGGGTCAAGATTCTTCTGGTGCCTGAAGCCATCTTAGAATTTAGAGGCAGCAAAAGCCACTGGCCCTTGTTCTGTCTTAGGTTACAACCAGCTCAGACCCATCAATACAAACTAAGGAAGAGAAATTATAGCTTTTATAGAAAAAGAAAAAATATCCATGATTCAGGTTCTCAGAAAAAGCTGATTAGCACCCCCCCACCACCTTTTATCTCAGAGTCACCAAAACTAGAACTAGATCATCAGTCTTTTCTCTTTTTCTTTCTTTCCTATGTGGATAGCCAATATCGACTCTCCGGGCTACATTTCTCCTGCTCTTTCCATGCGGTCAGCAGCCAGGCAGGTGGAAGAGGAAAGGGATGAGGAAGGGAGGCAGGAGAAAGGTCCAGGCTCCCTTGGCACATCTCCCTCCTGCCCTCCAGTCTTGTGCATTTCATTTCTATTTGCAAACAGCTCAGCCCAAAGCAGAGCATTGATATTACCCCCAGATGCTGTCTCTGACCCATCTTACTTTTCCTCCGGGGCGCAGGCAGGGCAGAGCCTAGATGTGCTCAGACCTCCGAAACCGCCCAGCCTTGATCCTTTATTTTTATGTTACAGTTACGGAACCTTGGAAATGTGTTTTCAGCGATTTACCCCATACTGAGAATTTCAGGAGAGGAAGGTCAAGAAGTGATGACTTAGATTTTATTAGTAGCTCCATTAGGCAGACCTCGGAATTCTAATAATGGGTCTTTGCCAGACAAATCAATGTCACGTTCCTAAAAGGAGGAGAGTGACAGCTGAGTGATTTCACAGAATTACCAGGTATCGGGAGGAAGGTTAAGCAAGGGTTCCATTACGATAAATTAGAGTGATTTTTTTCATTTGTTTCCCTGGGGTCTACGTGCCGCAAGGAGCTTTTTAAAAATTTTTCATTTGCGAGACGTGCTGTTTTGCTTTGCACGTTGTAGAAAGGACGTGTATATTTTTCTCCCCAAATCTCCTGTCTTCGGCGTCCATTTTAGAAACTAGGTGTTCGTTGCAGAATTCCTTCCTTCAGTTCCAGTGCTGTCCTCCTCCTTTTTCCAGAATTCCCCTCTCTGCCCTCCGTAACCTCAGTAGGTCTAGCAGATACATAGCTACGCCAGGTTGGGGAAAACACATTTGTTTAACACATTTAAGAATGTGCGAGGAAAATGAAATATCAATGTATTTTATATTGAAGATTGAAGCGTTAAGTGTCCTTGGGGATAACGCTAGTCAACAGTTCTTTTTTTTTTTTTTTTTCACATTTTGCATCCAGCCAACTCGTAGCAGCTCATTGAGATGATATATTTCCAGTACTTACTGACTTAATTAAAAGAAAGCCATCTAAGAAACTCACTTTTTTTAAAAGGCTGAGCGTGATTTTAAATTACCCTGCTCTGGGGCGCCCCCCTGAGGCCTGGGTTGATAACAACATGGTAGGAATTTGGGGTCAGGTTTTTCTAGACTTGGGGATGCTTTTAATGGCAGAAGTAAGTGTAGTACCCCATTTAACTTGTAGATCTGGTGTCTTTGGGTCCCAACTAAGTTTTGTATCAACTTCCTTTGAAAGTTCTTTCATAGCTGTGCTTTGGAAGCAGCTCTAGGGATCCAATTATTAAAGAAATCCTGGAACTCAGAAGGCAGAGATTACTTTTTAAGAATAAAAAGCAAAAAATGTTTCTAACACAGCTTTAAATTGGTCGACACCTTCAGCTGTCCTCTTAGTGAGAAGCACTTACTGGAACTTTCTGGAATCAGTCTCTAGAGTGGGAGATGTGGCAGCCTCTGGAGCTGGTGGCCCTCCATCCATCAGCTGGCTGCCACCATTCTTGCCGGAAGATAGGGACCCAGGGCCTTGGCAGTCAGTGGGACAGACCAAGGAATGCCTTGTGTAGGATCCATCTTGGCTTGACAAGACACAGCCTAGCCTTCTTCCTTCTCTCTGCAGACCAGGACACCCTGTGGGCATCATCCAGTTTCCCAGGCCAGACTGACATTTCAGAGCTGCCCTCTTCCCAGGCTGCTGACATCGCCCCCAGAACTCCCAAGGATTGGTCTTGGCTTCTCACTTGACTTCTTTCACTGATTCCAAGTTCCCACGATAATCAGCTGCCTTCATGGGTCACTGCTGATTTCTCACCCCAGAGAGGACCAAGGGACCCAGTGAAGCCATTGCCCCATGACGCCCACCCCCAAGGTCTTCATGTCTTATATATGCGAAGGGCTAGTCTTCTAGAGATCTTCCATCTTGGTGTTAGGTCACTGCAACCCTGGGATAAAAACAGCTATAATTAGTATGTTACAGATTAGACTGCCTTTCTAGCTTTGTGCCACTTCCTCTAATAATACCAATTTTGGTGACACATTTCCTAGAATCCCGGGCTCGCTTCAATTGCTAAAATCCTCCAAGAGACGATTATAGGGACAGACCTGTTTGCTTTAAAACCTGGAAGGGTTTGGTTCCGATCTGTTGACTCTGCTCCCACCTTTGTCTTTCCCCCACCTTCCAGGGTCTGTCTGGATTTTCTCCTTTTACGTTCAGGGAGCAATGCCTCCATTCTCCCCTGAGGCTGCCGTTTTGTTGACAGCCAAGCACACATGGTCTTCTGTGCCTGTGGCAAAACATGCTTAGCTTTCCTGGCCCACTCCAGAGTCCCCACCCATTAATTGGGCAGGGGGGTAAGAGGGAGCAGAATTTGAGTGGGGCATCACAACTTCAGCCAAGCTGGGCATACATCTAGGCCACCTGTCACTCGAGCCGGTGTCCAAAATTCAGCCCTACGGGTCACAGCTGTGGTATTATTTCAGCATGAGCAATTCGGTATTTAATGTTCCTTAGAAAAATAAATCATTCCAAGCTGCTACCGTTCACCTATTAACCCTTAGAGGATTTCGGAGAAGGAGGGGTGGTGGCATCCATAGTTTGTTTGTCTGGCTTGCAGGAGTAGCTCGTCCTTCCCGGGGCTGTCTCTCCCGGAGCTGGCTTCTCCCATCGTGGAGGGCAGCCACAGCCTTCCCTGGGCGGGGGAGAAGTTGGGCTTGCATTTCATGTGTGTCTTTACCTGCATAGTACAGGTGCTGCTTTCTGCCTGGCTGTGGCTTCGGTTTCTGCCCTGTCCCCTTGGTCACTACGTTAGCCTGCTGTGGCTGGCGAGTCATGATTTACAAATAAGCACTGGGTTGGGGTTGATTGGGGAGTTGGGGGGGGAGCTCATCATTAATCAGATCTTCTCATTGTATGTAAGGGGCCCCCAAAAGCAGCATACATTTTTAATTTGGCCTCTCAGTCACTGGGCCCTTCTGTCACCTGGGTCTTACTAAATGAATTGGCCATCTACAATTAAGCCATGCAGTGCGGATCGTTTGAAAGCTGAGTTGTCGGCCTTCTGAGAGAAACTGGCTGTATTTAGGTTTTAAGGCAACCCTGCTTTGTGTTCTTTGTAAAGTCAGCGACATTCTTTCCATTTTTTCAGTGTAATTAACACAAAAGGAGCCGTAATCTGAGAAGGTAGTAGAGACTAAGGCAACTGAGAGGCAGGAATGTTCAAGAAAGCGGCAGAGGCAGCTTTCCCAGTCCTGGGCGGCGTGCAGAGACCCCGAGACGCGGCTGTGGCTAGGGCTGAGGTCTGGAGCTCATGGAAACATCTCCTTTTCATCTGATCCCCAGACTGGTGGCAAAATGCTTGATGCTTGGGCTGAATGATTTTCTCCTCCTAACTTCTAGAGGTCTGCAAAGACCTCAGGAAGAAGCCACAGCACCAGTGGGGTTCTGCTGCTGTTGAGTGGGGTTCCTGACAGGCTGGCCAGGGTCGTGCCCGCTGCTGATCCTGCCACCTGAGGGCAGGGGAGTGGGGAGAGTGCAGCCTTAGGGCTCCCAGGAAACCCTGAATTTCATCAAATGGTGGCTGAATGGAGCTTTTAGGGCAGGTGGACAGGACAACCAGGAGAGCTCAGGCTTCTGTGGAACCTCAGTGGAAAGCAGGAGGCTGCCTTCCCCATCTGGGGGCCATGCTCTTTGTGCCTCTGATGGTTTGTTCCCCCTGAAAACAAAGACCCAGGGAAATAGGTAGAGCCCCACTGTAATTACACATTTTTCTATTTCAGTCTAAACATGTGTGGGCAAACACAAAAAGATGAAAAGGTAGATCCATGTCTAGATGAAGTAGGCTTGTGACTAGTTATGTCACATGGATTGCTTCCCTCAGGGTTTGCCAACAGCAGATAGAAATGGGACTAGGGAGGGGGCTCCGGCCAGGAAGGCAGAGGACACCCCAGCCTGGCCGGAATCTGGGGGATGGGAGACGGGCTAGTAACTAACTGAAAGGCTATTTGAAAATGATCACCCACATTGAGTTAGTGGGTAAATAAAGTAAAACCCAGGACGTAGAACTTGTATCTAGAAGCTGTTGCATGTGTATATGTGGGTACACACAGCAACATTTAGTGAAAGGAAATTTATTGCCTGATTAATCCAGAGTGTTTAACTCTCTAAACTCTTAATTATAGGGGCTGAATTTGAAGAATTGAACGCAACGGGGAAAAAAACTAAAATCTTTCAAATCAGAGCAATTAAAGGGCTGCTTTAATCTGAGGAGGTCTTATTAGGACTTCAGCATTCTATTGATTGCGCCAACTTGGGTTTTGTTTTTTTCCCCTGTTGTTACTCTTTTAGTAAGATGTCGGATCAAAATGTCATTTAAATAAGGCACCCTGTAAATGAAAATAGAAGTTAGCTGGCCCTCCCTCCACCACTCCCCATCCTGGATGAGTTTCCGTCCTCAAGGCCAACTTAAAAGTTCTAAATGAGGTTTTGCTATTACCTTAGCCCTCATGAAACATTTTTCCCACAAAAGGAGTTAAAAATATTTTACGTTAATGAGAGTTAATCTTCCTGCTATAGGGCCGTGACACTTGTATAGCTTTTTTTCCTTCAAACCCAATTATGATCTCCAGTAAGTGGGTCAGTGGGTCTATGTTTGATGTCATTGCGGCCCTAATCCAAAGTGTTTGTCCATTGAGAGTCTCAAGTCAAGGCTAACATGTGTATCGTATTGTTTAGGTTTAAGTTTTAAAGGGAACGGAGTCAAGCACATAGTCTCTTTTTGATTGTTTCCCCCTTTTAAGGTAGATGGTGGCTTTGTTAAAAGTCTACTCCTACCCACTCTGGAGCTCTTGGGGTTGTGGTAAGGAAGGGAAGGCACGCAGGGCCCTAGAACCTGGGCATCCACAGACACCAGAAAGCTTCCCTCATACATGGTGCCCACTCATTGGATTCAAGAAAGATCAGTAAAGGGGCACCAAGTCCTGGTTGCCTCACGTTGTGCACCCTTGTTTCAAGTGGATGCTCGAATGGGACTCACAGCACTGGCCTGAGAAATTGGGTCCAAACTCATGGGCCAGGGTGCTCCCACATTCCATTTGGATCAGCTGTGCTTTGAATGTGAAACAAATTGTTTTGAAATTAGTTGATGGCAATTAAATAGGGAAATTTCATACGGCATGTAGTTAATTCTTTGACTTCAGATCTGAAATGAAGGCTTCCTAACTTGAACATTGTGTTTAGTTTAGAATGTAGGTTTAGAAGTACTTTGTGATTGAAGTTACTAACTAGGGAATAGGACCAAAAAAAAAAAAAAAAAAA